>NW_025335941.1:34508839-35017554 GCF_004798865.1 Varanus komodoensis
TTTAAAATGTTATTTTAATTTTTTGTTGTAAGCCGCCCCGAGGCTTACAACAAAAAATTAAAATAACATTTTAAAATATATACAATAAAATACAAATATATAATATAAAACATACACTATAAAACAAGCCGCCCTGGCCAAATAAAATTCAATAATATTAACATACACTTAGAAACTGTCCCTTCCCCATTGTAGAAATGTTGGCCCCTTGTTCCAAATACCTGGATGCTTATTCATTTACCTGTTTATTTTCAGTACATGGCTCCTGCTCATAAGCATACATAGTTTTCCCAAGTGATGTAGAGTAAAAACTAGGACGAAAAACTATAATTAACAACAAAAGCACTTATACAAAACAGATAAAATTCAAACAAATAGGAGCAGAAATGACAAACAAAAGCTCTCCAAAGAAGCAAAAGTAATAAACACAAGATAAAACATGAAATAAAATGGTCTGTGTGGAAGCTTTCAGTCATTAAAACCAATATTTTTTCATTAAAAACTATTTAGTTGACACCTAAAAATTCACAAAGATGATGCCTCCAGACTTTCAGCAATTGCCATGCATGGGCAAAAAGAAGTGCAAAGACAAGTGCAATGACAAATGCAAAGAAATAGAAGAGGACAAAAAAGGTGGGGACAAGGTAGCTCTTCTAAAAGTTTAAGGAAATCAAAGGGAAATTCAAACCTAGATTAGGAATCCTAAAGACAAACAGAGGGACACAATATCAGACCAGGAGGAAATAAAGATATGATGGAAAGAATACACAAAATAACTATACAGAAGAAATTAAAGGATGACTAAGGAACCCTAAGAAAAAAGAGTTCGCATATTAGAAAGCAAAATGAAAGCTACTTTAAAAGTACTTGAAAGCACTTGGAGAAGATAGGATACCATTAGAATCAGTCCAAATCCTAACAAGAATATGCCAACCCATGTGGGAAATCAAACAAAGACCCGTTGCCAGGGTCTGTGGCAGGATCTGGGCAGCTAGAAATAAGACAAGAACAACAGAGGCACCGGGACCAGGGTGCCTTCAGGCAAGACAGAGTCCAAAAGCAGGGTTTAATGGAATGTCCAATTCATCCTCATGGTACAGACTGAGGTCAGGAACCAGAAGAATGCATGAGAACAGAACAAGGTCATGATCAGGAAATAGCCAAGGGTTAAGAACCAGGAGAACAAACAGAACTGCAGGTATCTTGGTCATGATAACAGGGCAAGAGACACAGCATGGCAGGATACATACAATATATAGTTATTTTCTATGATTCCTAATTGACTAATGGACAATGTAGAAATGTCATAAATAAATAAATTCGTCAAGGCTCTTCTCCTTCTTTGTCTTCTTTTCTCTTTCTTATGTTAAGAACCTTGCATTCGAGTTGCCACCAAGTACACCTGCAGTAAACATTTGAAACAAATCTAGATATTCATGTAAGACATGTAATTATTATGTTCATATATTTCATTTTCATACTGCAGACAGAGACTGAAGTTGAAATACAGTCACTTTCTTGAGACCACATATTGAATTCATGGCAAGACTGAGATAGAAACCAGGGGCTCCCTGCTTCTCAACTGAGCAATAGTTCTAATAATATACCATTGCCAACATGTTAAAGAGTCTTCTAATGCAACTGACCTACCAGAACTCCAATGAGATAGAGGATCCTTTCCCATTAAACAAGCATATTGGGACAATTGTATCTGACATAAGATGCAATCCTGTACTCACCAGGTAGCAAGTCCCATGGAACTCAGTGGGGCTTATCCGTGGGTAGACACACACAGTTTTGTGCTGCTAGGCATCTAAACATGACAGTGGTCAAGCTAGTCAAACATTTGGCTGAGAAATCTTGCTGCCCAGTCAGCTGCTGGGCTTTTGTACTAGATATTCAGGTAGCCACTATACTACAGTAGTACTCCAATTTACCAAAAATTCCTTAAGATAGTTCAACATATCTTTTAGGTATCAATGCATTCCAGCTAAATTTTAAAATGAGATTTCTGCTTGGGTGAAATATCCAAGTCTTTTGAAAGAAATTTAGTTAAACCAATGTGTTTTACTTTAAGACTGTATGCCTTTTCATGATACATGTGCATGATATTCTATGCTGTTATCCATTTCTCCCAACGTGTAGGATTATCTTAAAAAATGATTGGATAACTAGGTCACATGAACCAGGGTAAAAATTGCCTGGTTCCATTTTAGATGAACTTTTCAAAGTGATTTAAAGTTCATATTTTGAAGTGATTTAAATGAAGGAGCATTCTTCAAGTGACTCTTTTGAAGATGAGGTTCTCTCCAAAGATGCACATTTCAATATCAAAGACAATTACTATCAAATGTAATTCATTAATTTAAAATGATTATTTCCTTCAGCTCTAATTTTTATTTTAAGGGGAAAAACTACTCTTCATTATGAAATAGAACTCAGTATATTTATTGCATATTTATAATTCCCTCACTGCCCAAATGATGTTACCTAATAATTAAAAAAGAAGAAGCCTTCTTTTTAATAAATCAAACTCTTCATTAGCACCTATTTTAAAAGGTGCAAAACTCTTTCAAGTTGATCTTTCGGGATAATTAGGCATTTTTTATTGCTGGCTTGGTACAATTATTTGTAAAAGAATATACTCTGAAGTCTTCTGTTTGAAATTTCCTTGACACATTGATCATTATTATATTATTAACAAAGTGAACATGAATGTGCATTCCTTTTTTAAAGTGCTCTAACTTGAATAATATTTCATATATTGCATATGTGAGGATGGAACATGGAAAGGGTGTGAGTGAATGCAACTGATACATCACTTTTAATCATTTCTGTTACAGAGCTATCTGTAGTCACAGACAATTTCTGCTTGAGTTAAACACACTTTAGCACCAGAAAAGGGGTAAAAAAGTAGATTGCTAAATGGAAGCTCATAGAAGGATAATTCTGCCTCTATGGTTGATTCATCATCTGTCTCTCAATTGCTTGAGATGGTTGTTAGATACCCAGTTAATGTCAATGAGGTGCTGCTATTTAGGTCCTCTAAAAGAAAAGTCCTGCATTTTTATGGATACAAAATATCCATCATTATGAGAAAGCAGAAAGAAGACTGGAAAATTGTAGGACTGCCTGCAGGTACCACAGGCCTGCCAATCTGTGCTCAGTCCCCTCCTGCAATGAATTATTTCTTTCAGAGAGCAAGACCACCCAAATAAAAAGAGAGGGACAACGGTCTGCTCCCACGGTGCTGGTTTCTCCAACTATTGCTCTAGTCTAGGGGACCTCAAACTTTTTGAATAGGGGACCAGTTGAAAGGTGCCAGGGATGGGCGTGGGCCACCAAGGTGGTGTGGGCAGGGGGTGCAGACTGGACAGGGCGCGTGTGCGCACACAGAAAGGCAGGGGCATGCATGCGCAGAAATCCTTTTCTCCGAACAAGTCTAAAACGATCTCCCCTTCGCCCAGAGAAAAGGATCTCCTGGCAAGGCACATGCGCAGCAAGTTATGGAGGGCCGGATCAATGGGTATGGTGGGCCAGATCCAGCCCGCAGGCCGTAGTTTGAGAACCCATGCTCTAGGCAGCCTCCAGTGAGGCAAGGAAGCATAGCATCTATAGTTCTTATGCTTCCCAATGGCAGTGCATGTATGGCAGCAAGTTATACTTGCTACTGAAGGATTGGTACAGCTTTTCACCACTCCTGCCCCATAACCCAGGGGAAGCTTTAGAAGAGTGACAGCACAGAGGGATGGTGGAATGGATTGTATTGTAGAAGCAGTGTGATCCAATCTGGGCTAAAGTTAGCCCAAGTTAATGTAGACTTAATTATAATCAAACAGGAATACTGAAACAGGCATGGGAGGATTTAGTATCAAGGCTTTACAAAAGCTCAAATGTGAGGGCACTTGTTCCATGCATGCCTAAAACATTGCATTCATTTGAACAGATAACAGAAATCATGTCATGTTTTATCCCCTACTCTAATCATTTGTAAAATGCTAATCTGAAGATATCACAAAACAAAGAATGTAGGGACTCCATCCATTTAGAATATCATGACCAAATCTGGGGATAGGCTTTATTTCTACAGCAGAGAGGTACAACACAAGACACAGGAGGTATATGCAAGGTATATTCACCCCTTAGCTGGTTTTCATTCCTGTATTTTTTTTTCTTCCTTCTAACTGCTTTTTTGCATCTTGCCACCCCAGGAACTTGATTGTGCTTCACAAAGTGGACATGTTCCTCATGCATCTTGCTTAGATGGGGAAACAAGTTAGAGGAAGATCACCTTTTTGTGTGTTTCTGCAGGAAACACTGCCATGCATTCACATTTCAGCAGCAAAATCTTCAGTGCAGCAGTGGAAGTGTGACACTCTGTGGATTCCAGGGGGGGAAGTGGCCAATAATACACAATGACAACTATGGTTAGGATCCCAAAAAAAGTTACCTGAAGGGAATTAAGTGGAGGAAAGTTTCTTCTTCCCTTGCCCTCCATAAATCCACTTGTATCCATCCCCTAAGCTTCTGTAGATGGGGAGAATCAAAATCAGAAAGAAGTCAGGGGTGGGATTTGGAAATTTTCAGGTGACTGCAGAGAGGAGGAGGGAACAGGAAACTTTCATTCCAGTAACTTCCCCAGGTTAATCTATGTTGAGTTAGCTGCCTTGAGACTTCGGCTACTTGAACTATTAAAATTCCAGTTTCTCATTCTCTTTGCTAAATTTGAATAATATGACCTTTTAATAAGATACATATTGCATTTGTTTTGTAAAACAACACACAAAACATGCTTAAAGTGCAGTTAAAGATGTAGGGGGCTCAACAATATCACTCACTCACATACACACACACACACACACACACGAGAGAGAGAGAGAGAGAGAGAGAGGGAGGGAGGGAGGGAGGGAGGGAGGGAGAGTTGCCAATTTTAAGTGAATAGAATAAAGTTCTTTAGATCTGGAATAAAGTTTCCAGACCAGATCTAAATCTGGGAAACATTGCCTATGTTCACGCGTAATGCTAAGGAGTATCACAAAGTTAGCTTTTTAACCTTGTGTCCTATAGTCACACCTTCATGAGGAAAATACTCATGAGTAGTTTCCATGTACCTCCATGTACCTTCTTCCAAATGGTGGAGGGGCTGGCATCCCATGAGCCCCTATGGTTGGGCATCAATCCCAGCATGCATTCCCTGTGCCTGCATTGCCCACCATTGGCCTGCACACTCCTCTGGGCATGTTCTCAGCTGGCCACTGCTTTTTTCCCCCTGCTGTTGCATGGAGCCCCTCTCTTCTCATTAGAATAGAATGGTGGCTCCACAGGAGTAGCAGAGCAGCAATGGAACAGGAACACCACACATCGATGTCCCTGCAATCACTGCTACTGGACACATTCGCTGTCTCATCTCCTGTACTCCCAAATGCTCGGCCATTCTTCCACCACCACACCTACCACATCGTATCCTTGCTCCTCTCCCCGTCATTCTCTCACCTTTTCCCTGCTCCAAGGTGTGATTGTCTGAACCCAAAAACCAGCTAAGAAACCACACTGTGCAGCAACCATGTGGCATGGTTTAGCATTACATATGAATGCAGCACTTTGTGGCGAATGAAGGGTCTTTCTGAAGGGCTAGGAAAACCTTAGAAGAAAGTGAATAGCTAAGGCTTGGATATTAAGCTATTCTTTCTTCACGGGATAGCTGCTCAGAGAGCTTGGGCTATTAGGAAGTATAGAAATAAAATAAATGCATACATAAGTTATGGCTGGTGAAAATCAGGAGCAGGAAGCAGGTGGCTTTATTATGCTAGAAGGCTGCCCTGAGATTTTCCCAGAAGTTTACTCAGAATGCTAATAAAACCCAGGTAGACTGCTCAAGCAGCCGGAAGCACAAAGGGGGAGTTTTGGGTCAGAGGAACAGTACGCCTAAGAGCTAGAAGCTGGCTGCAATTGTGCTGGGCTATGGTGAATATTCAGGGAATTTGGCCTGAGGCAAAAGAGGACATTAAGAGGCTTGTAAAAGTAATGATGTTTTTTGAGTCCTTAAGAATTGTCACTAAGGGATCTTGTGAAAACCCCAAAATAAATATTAGTAATCCTTTGTATACCAAATGTTAAAAAGGGTAAGTAGAAACAATGCTCAGCTTAGAAATCTTGTTTAAATAGTATTTTAATTTGTAAAAGAGACCAACTTCAGGAATTCTTTTTTTTTTTAATTTTTTGATAATTTACGGCCAACAACTCAAGAATACAATTGAATGTTGTCTCCAAATATCCTGTAGCTGCAATGATGAAATAAACTGGTGATCATGTATGGAGAAAAAGCATGCACATTAATCTTCCTTGGGGCATCTCATTCTGCTAGGAGATCAAAAGAGCATTCAAAAATATCAGGATAGTCACAAGCTTAGTCAACTGGAAGAGATGTTCAGGGTACTTTCCAGTGCAAAGCTCCTGTTTCACTCACACTAGTGGAAGTAAGAAATTGAAGGACCTGGGAACTATTTGCCTTTAATAACTTTCAGCTGATGTGTTGTGTACCAGGGTCAGCCGGGGACATTCTAGTTGCCTGCACACAAAATGGGTCAGTTGGCATTTGGAAAAGGAAAAACCATTGGAAGCAATCACTTGTTCGGCAGACAGAATCCCATCTTTCTATAAAACTTCACCTATTAGACTTTGGCTCAGCAGAGTTCCTCTCATGTCTCGTAACAATAAAGAGCCTCACAAAACCTTACAATGGAACAAAAACATTACAGTGACCTCCAGGGATGTTGGACAACAGCTTCCAACAGTTCTAACCAGCAGGTTGGGGAAGGCTGGCATAGGTTTTTCTGGACGCAGTTCTACTTCATCAGGTGCATAAACTTGGCTGTTATATATGCACATGATTGTAGAAAAGAGGCAGGCAACTTGTAGAACTTCAACTGCATTGGTTTACAACTCCCATCATCCACAGCCACCATATAGTTAATGGTGTGCCATAATAAGACTTGAAGGCCAAATTTTATGGAACTTTACCCCACTTAAGAAAGAAAGAAATCACTCTGCCAAACAAAATGTAAGCACTGATATTAGAGGGAAATGAAATACAAAAAGTACTGACTGCGACTATTATTCCAAACTTAATAAATGAATCCTCCAAAGAGTAGTAATTCACAAAACAAAGCAAGCGTCATAGCTCAATAACACAAGCACCCCCTTGATTCTCCACCCTTGCAATTCCAACTGCTAAAATTCTTACCAAGTGAAATTCATAGTGAGCAAACTATGCAGGGAGTGAGCAAACTATGCTAGCTAAGGCTTGTGCGACAAAATATCCTCCTGGGAGAGGCAATCACTGGTCCATTTCTAGTGCATCTGCCCTCGTACTGCCATGGTGCATATAGTGCATATGGAAATTAGCGCATACAAGTAGCATGTTGACTAGGGATGAGAGGAACACCAAAGATGGACACCACTGGAAACTTCCAAATTCCACCTGGAAGCTCAGTCTACTTCATTTCTGTTTGCTATTGAAAGGTTCTATATTGTTTGGTGTTGAACAGGAAAATTACGCACATAGTTAAACGCTATTTTGGGTTGTCAAGTTTTGAGTAGGAAGATGTGTTCCTCCTTTCTCCAGTGACTAAAGCATTAAAGCACACACTTTGTAAAGTGTGCTGTTTTCCAAAATGAACACTTTTCAACCCAGTATTGTGAACTTGAGAATGTTTGAACTTTGCTTTATAGAGATATAAGGGTGCAAAGATACAAGACATTTGTAAATGCCTGATTCAGGAGACTTCTTTTATTTCTTCTCCCAGCTCTCTTAGAAATCCCTGGGGAAAGCCATGCCTTTACTGTATTTGTGATTGAACAGCAAATGTCCACTTGGGAAGCAAAAGACAGCCGCAATGTGCAGATTTCCTGCCCTTTGTAAGCCAGGCCAGTGTGCAAAATTTAACTGGAATCTTGCATATTTCGAAGCACAACTTGTATGCATGCAAGTTAACTGAGCCTGACAATTCTCACATGCAAGTGCTTGCTAGATATAGCCTCAGAGTTGATCTGAAGGAGAATTTAAAGTGGCATGACATTTACAGCAACATAAGGGAAATCTTGTATGGATAATTATTTTTGCTGGAATTCCATTTTAAAGAAAGCTTTGTAAGCTTTGCTTTCTTGTGTGTGACTGAAAATCTGAGAATTTTCCTAAATATTTTTCCAAACCTTAATTTGAAATATGCACATTTCCCCCCCATTTTTATACATTTTAAAGGCACTTTTTCATGAACACTTTAGAAATGTATGTATGATACCAAATACATATTTTGGGGTAAACAATAACATTTCAAGCTTTGACATTTACAGACTTTGATTGCAGATTGCATTTGTGTCCATGTTTTCTCTGAAAGGTCCACACTGGGTTAGTGCAGATAATAAATGAACAAAAAAGAATTTCATATCTACCTCTAGATACGAACTAAAAAGTGACCTACCAGAAAATGAGCTGGGTCCTTTTACATGCGTATCTGAGTGTCTTTATCCATATTCCTTTATTCCGTCAGTCCTTCAAATATGTTGCCCTGAAAGCTAACAAAGGAGCTTCTTGAAAAGGAAGAAGAGGGGGAAGAAGGAAGCAGCAATGGGCAGGAGATGTATTCCCTTTGGTGAATGATTGTGCATACACACTTCACATGAAGGACCCAATCCCAGGTCAGGCCCCAATGTCCTCAGATGAACTCTAATAACTGAGCCTTCTAACTCTGTGCCTCCTCTGATTGTCTGCCAGCCTTTCAGAGCTATTTTGAAATGCACCTGGGATACCATGGCCATGTCACCTCCTCCTCATCCAATCTCCTCTCCATGTCTCTCTCTGATGGTCAGCTTTCCAGCACATGTGGCAATCTCTGGGCAAGGGCAATTCCTCCAGCTGGGTCCTGCCATGTCTTTCTCAAAGGCTAGCTGTAGGAAGGAGAAATACACCCACATGGCAGGTCTAATAGTATGCACTGTAAAGGTGTAATCCATTAATTACACAGTTAAAGGTCATAAAATCAGTCAATTCAACATTACTTAATTGGTTGACACTGTTAATAGGAATCAATAGCTATTCACAAATATTTCTTTCAAGGTGCTATTGCATTTAAACACACAGCTATAGTCACATATCTCTGTTCTTCACACACCAGTGTGTGGATACACAAGTTGTATGCAGCATACCCAGCTCAGATGAGGGCTAAATGTCAGGAGAGGATGCAGCTGTGCTTGCAAACAAGTTCTCCACACAGTATTTCTACCCTGTCCAAAAGGAGGAAGCCACTGGGAATCCTGACAGAGCAAGATTCCAAAACATGTGCAGGATTTGAGATATTACCAACAGAACACTTTCAGACTGGATTCCTCAAAATGGAAAGGAAGACACTGAGCTGGTTGGGAATCTGTGGACCAAGCAGGGCTTATCTGTGCATGCAGATCACTTCCCACTGAAAACACTACAATGCAAGAGACCAAAGAGTATAAATACAGAAAGACATTGAGTTGCAGAAAAAAGTATGAGCTGAGTCCAGGCTCTGTTTACATTAATGGGGGAAGCATAATTTATTTATTTTATTTATTTATTTAGGAAATTTATAGGCCATCCATTACTGTTGTCTCTGGATGGCTTATAATATATTATAATCCTAAACAAAATAAATTGGCTACACCACAACTGAGTATAAAATGACATGGTTAAAATGAATTAAATGAATAAATACACAATTAAAATTAATTCGCTTTAAAATATTGGTCAAATAAAAAGGTCTTGACCTGGGGCCAAAAAGCATATAATGACAGCGCCAGGTGGACTTCTCTAGGGAGCGCATTCCATAGTCGGAAACATCCCACAATAAAGGTCATCTTAAAATTTTCCTGCTGGAAAGGGAGCAGTTGTGTGAGTGTGAAAATAAATTGCTGACATATGATTTTCAGAAATTGGCCCTTCCCCCTGCAGTCGCTAGTAAGACTTGCTATCCAGTCCTAGAGGGTCATCCAACTTTATTGAGCAGGTTTTCAGGGATGTATGGAAGGCTGCAGAGGAAGAATGGAATAAAATACAAATTTACCCTCCCTGTTCAACTAGAGTAATTTTGCTCTTGAGTCATAAGTCTTCCATAGATAAAAGAGCTCTTCCATTTGTTGGAGTCGATGTCTCGATCCAAGCAGATATACTTTGTTTGCATTGCATTATGGAGCTAAAACAAAATGGGGAGGAGGAGAATTACCCTGCTGCTGGGAACCCTAATGGGTGAGGCAGAAAGGTAAATATATTAACAAATCAATAAGTTTTACTTAGACTGACATGTAAGAGATTTTGCTGAAAAGAAATTAGATGACCAGAATGACATGGTAATCCTGCACATGTGCATGCAGAAGTAAGTTCCTTAAAATTCAATGGTGCTTACATCCAGATGGATTGTCATAGAATCAAAGCTTTAATTTTTTGTATGTTGGAGAAGAAAAGACGAAAGTTAGTGACTAGTCAGGCAACATTTTGCAACTCTCTGTGCATGCACATTGGTGGGACAGAAAGGGGTCACATTGTGAAGTTGCATGGTTACACATAATTGACTGCATATAGAATAGACTGTTTAGTTTAATTTTGCAAATGTGCAACCCATCCTTCATTGGTAAATCAATGGTTCTAAGATCCTCATACATTATATTGTAAAAATTTCATTTCATACTAAGAGTAATACAGTTTAATTCATCACTGTCACTTCAGGCAATGTTCTGTAGCAATTTGACCAGTGAAATGAGAGGCAATGAAGATGTAGAGGAGTGGGGTTAGTTGAAATTTGAAGCATTATGGAAACAGTCTTCCACATAAAGATTAGTTCATGGATTGCTGCTCACTATGAATGCTTCTCTGCACTTTCAGTTACATATTGGGGTGAGCAGGTTCTGTTTTAGTCAAGTTGTCTGTTGGATAGGGAGAATTCTATGAAATGGGCATGAAACTTGCCACAAGTGGGGAGATGTCTTCGATTCTGCCGGGGGTGGGGGAGATGGCCAAGATCTGACCCATCTTTCCTGCAAGAGCACAACCGTGATCTTGGCCATCTCCCCTCCCAGCATGATTGCACCTGTGTTCGTGGCCGTCTCCCCCCCCCCCCCAGTACGCCGGGATAACAGGCACGTGCAGGGATGATTGCAATCGTGCTCAGTGGAGGGGGGGCAGATGGCCACAATCTTTGTTGTTCTTTGTCACTTTGCTTCACATTTTTCTGATTAAAAATAGTTACATTACAGAACGGATGAATCTTATTTACATTGAACCTTATGAAGAAATTTAATGGCTCACGACCAATTTGGATGATGACCAAAGCCTGGAACAGATTACGTTCGTGAGCCAAGGTACCACTGTATTTCTCCTGTTTTGGGTAGGGCTGCATCCCATCAAGTTCATAGCTTGGGGTGCTTCTTGAACCATGTCTATCATTGGAAATACTGGCTTCTTCCATGGCAAGAAACACCTTTAACTGGCTTGGGGTGCTGCAACAGCCAAGCAATCAAGAGGCACAACCAAACAATCTAGTTTATCTAGGCATGGAAAGTTTCCTTCCTAGTGGCCCCAGTTGGACTCAGCCACCTACTCTGATGTCATTCAAATGCCAGGCTAAGTTTTCATTTTCCCAGGGTTTGCTTGTATGTGTGTGTTGGGCAGGGGGGAGGCTTTAAGCGCCAGAAGTGATGTGTTTTATGTCATTCTTGTAGTATAATGCTGTGTAAGATCATTTGTATCATGCAAATTTCCACATTAATATTAACTAAGTAGTGAATGTATAATTATATATTATCCCAAGGGCATCTGAAGGTGGAGTTGCATATACATTTAACAAATGTATGCAAATACAATGAGTTAAATATCTTAAATAGAAAAAAAGAAATAGTGAAATTAATCTTATTTGTGTATAGAAAATGCATGCAGACTTCAGTGTTATCAAGCAAAAAGAAGCTTGTGTTTCAGAAAAAGCTCAAACATGACCATCTGTTTTAATGTAGTTAATATAACACTGTTCTTTTTTTTCTGCAAAAAAGAATAACCCTCCATATACTCCCGAATTTCCATACCTCCCCAGTGAGGTTTTTAAAAGGTATCAGCTCATCCCAGCCCCCCTGCCCCCTGCCCCCCGCCCAGGTCATTTCTGACAATAGTTTACTTGCCACGTAGAATTCTGTGGCATCAGAAGGGATGTGAAGAAGGGTCCTAAAATCTCATTTCCTGTAATCTTATCCTGATATACCTATAACTAGAAATGGAAGACAAACTTATATTCTCAGAGTTAGAAATCTTTTATATGAAAACTCCCAAACAGGCAGCTATAAAGGCTAATTCATCTTTGTTACATTTTAGCTCAAGATCGCAGCTCTAATTGCCTTATTTGAAGCTGACTGAACAACCATTTATGTGATGCGTTATTGCTATTCCAGCTATATCCATCAAGGGGAAGATAAGTGAAGCAGTAAGAAAGAGTTTCTTTGCATCATTTTCATTCAGATTTGCCAATAGAGATATCTAGGGGAAAGAACACATAGCTGAGAAATATTCAAAAGGCTAGAAGTAGCCTTGCTACTATATCTCCATCATTTCCCATGTCCAGGTTTAATTCATTTTCATGGATTTACTTTGATTCAGCTGAAATGGAGGAGAAGGAATCAGCAGCTAGAAAGACTGCCAACTGAGTTGCGGGCTACCCAGGAACAAATCAGCAACCCCAAAAATGTCTACTTGCGATAGTAAGTAACCCTGACAAAACCTTTCTGGATCTTCATGAAGAAAAGAAACATGACTTCCAATTTCTACCACCCTATTTTCACCTGAAATAATGCAATTTTGGGGAGAGGTTAGCAAAAATGGAATGTAAAGCATCTAGGTATATTCTGATGGGCAGACCGATACAGTGAAATATTTGAAAGAGTGAAGAACTGGGAAAGAATATGACATTTGGAAGACAGAATGGGAATCTTGGATGTCAAAATAGTACAGGAAACAAGTGAAACCATACGACACAGACCCTGTAAACTAGCTAGCTAGCTTCCTTCTGTCCTTCCCAGTATTCCTATGAAGATGCTATAAAACAATATGTCAATTTAGACAGTTGTTGACCTCATGCAATAAGTACTGTGGGCTCTTCATCGAGCACATATTCAGAGTGAGGTTGACTGCAAGAACTGGATCTTTTTATTGCCTATATATGCAGTTGCCATTCCACAAAGGGAAAAGGGAGGATGTTGCCATTACAAAACTCATGTTAAGTGGACCACACTGATGTACTGCTTTGCCTAGTGAGTGCTTTGATAGCAAATAGCTCCACAAAATAGCAAGCTCACAGTTCCTCAGTGAAGATGGAAACAACTGATTAAACTGAATTTATGAATTGTATACTAATATCTCTCTCTCCACCCTGCCCCCAACTCTCTCTTTCTAACATACACACAACATCCATGATCTTCATATATATAGTTATATTGCAATGGAGGTCCTTTTTCGAGGATCTTGTCTGAAGGAAACAACTTCCTTTAGATTTGAAAAGAGATGTGCAAATTAAGCAAATCAATTTTGCTTAGAGAAAAAAAGCCAATCTTAATCCTGCTCATCCAATATGTGAAATGGGAAATGTTCGTATCTTTTGAGGACCTAGTTCCATGCATGAGAAGACATAAAAGAATGTCCTGCAAGGCTGGTTGAAGGGATTCTGGAATTTGTAGGGAGATTTTCTGACTAAACATACTTATGTTTGTAACTCTTGTGGGTTATACTTGAGCCAATGGAGGATTATAATGCTTTAACAGTTGTTTTCATGTTGTTTGACCTAGTAGGTGCCTTTGCACAGAAGTTCATTTTTGATGGCCAATAGTTATCAATATGTTTATTCTTTGTGTGTTTCTCTAATCCTTTCTGAAAACTGTTTAAGTTAGTGGCTCTAACCATATCACATGGCAATATATTCCATAAATTAACTATGCATTGCTAGAATAAATGCTTGAGCACTTGCTGATTTGAATAACTAGATTAATCCTTGATCAATCCTGTTTAATATAAACTTTATTAACTATTTAATGATGCAATACAAAAATACAAAATGCAATGCAAAAAAGAAAAGACTTAAAAACAAATAAGTTGAATTACATAAATCAATCAGAGCATTTGATAGTTAGATTTTATAATACTGAACACAAAAAGATGTACCACTACACCAGAACCTAAGGTTGCATGATAATTATTCTATCTACATATACATGTTCTTTCTTTCTTTTTTTCTTTCCCATTTCTCAGGAGGATCCCTTCTCTGTCCAAAATTTCATTGAATAATACAAGGTTTTAATATCCTTCCCTTTTATTAATTCATATTCGGTAACAAACTCAAAATATCATCAAAATTATTCTTATTTGTTAACCTTTTTTCACCTTAATCCTAAAAGTTAACTTGTCTTTAATAGTTATATTCCAAATTTCCTTGTACCCAATCACTTAATTGGATATCACAATTTTCTTTCCTGTTCTCTATAATTAATCTTACAGCTGTTAATAAATTTGTTAATAATTCTTTAATGTTCCACTTTCAATTCCTTTCATGAAATAGTGACAATAATGCAATCCCAGGGTCAGCTTCAATAGTTGTAATATTTTACTAATTTCCTTAAAAGCCACTTTCCAAATTTTCATATACGTACCCACTTTCTAACCAGTTCTTTCTAACCAGAAGTACAATCCCTTCAAATTTAGAAATATTTCTACATTTGCCATTTTTCTTCATTCTTTGTTTAGACCATTGTTCTAATTGCATAACATCAAACCAAGTCAATGTTTCTTTTCTGTATATTTTTATCTTTTCCTTATTATGCATTTTCTCAAACCAGTCTTTTAACCTAAAAACTTGCTTATTCTTCAATACTTTTCTCAAATTACCCTCTCAATTTTTCTGGAAATCTTCCTATTTCTGTGATTGGGAGTAATGATGAAAATGGCAGCATGAATATTCCTCTATATTTGTTCCAAATTTGCACCATGTTCTTACAGAAAGGTTTCTATCTTTTTAACAATCTTCTTATCATTCTGTTTAATTTGTTGATATTCCACTTCTTTCCATATTATTTTTTCAGGTTGAAATATAATATTTGGTATACACCTCATTTGATTCCCTAAAATACAATTTAATATCTGGAACAAACAATCCTTCCATTTTTTGTGTTTTACATCACTTTTAAAAAACTAACCCTCACTTTCTTATCCCCATTACAGAATTTATTAATCCTATTTTGCCATTCTTCCAATTCTTTTTCTAGTACCTTAATTAGTACATACGAAGCAAAAAATTAATCTTAGATAAAATTTACATTTTACATACTGCTATTCTACCAAACTATTATAATCCAATACTTGTAAGTAAATAAACTAATCTTAATTTTATTCTCAGACCAAATAATTTTGATCATATCATTTCTAATACAATTCACAATAATTCTTTAAATAAGCAAACAATATTGTGAAAAGTGATCCTTGTCCAGTAGGCCTAGGGATATCTGCTATGCTAAATCACTGTCATGGTTGTGAAATTTTCTGAATACAATTGATATATTATACATTTAAATTGTATGCCAAATCCAAATATTTGTCAACATCTTTATTAATGAACATTCCACTCAATCAAAGTCTTTAAAGATGTCCAATGCTATTATATTTTCCTTTAACCTTTCTTGCATATAACTTCTATTGGGAATCTAGTAGGCAGATCAATCCTATGCTTCCCTAGACAACCTCTAGAAGACTATAGCATTGTTCATATTCTTATCTTTGAGGTCACAAAATGATCTTAGAGCTGGGGATTCATGGTTGAGTTCCCCTACCTTATCCAGGAGGCAGGGCAGAAAGAAACATGCTGGCTGCTTCTTCAAGGTTGCTTTGGATTTAATAGGCATTCCAGGGGACAAGGAGAGGAAGCGACTGGCACTGCCAAGATATGAAGTATCCTTGTGTCACCTCCACCTCCTTTTCTAAGGTATTACAGTTGGACTACTGAAATCAGTTGTCTAGCCATTTGATAGGGATTATTATTATTATTATTTATTATTATAACATTTCTATGCCGCCCCTTGCCGAAACCTCGGGGCGGCTTACAACATGATAAAATACATTGAAATACAATAGTACAACCCCTATCCTCTGAAACCAGAGGGTGATAAACATCCAAATTGGGTTGCACCCATAGTAGGGGTGTTGTTTGCTTTTATTTTCTATTTTATTTTAATTATTTTGCTGAATTTTGCACACTATTCCATGATTTGACAAATAATAATTAGCTTATATTGAAATAAAAAGAAAGAGCATAATGCTTATCTTAGTTTTTATTCATGTGCTTCTTCTATCTTAATTTTAAAAGGATTTCAAAGCTATTTCTGTGATTCCCTTAACATCTGTCATGGTTTTCCTTTAATGTCTTCTTAACACCTTGTTTTCAGCACAAGTGATATACCATTGATTTCTTTCTTATTCAGATTGTTCAAGTGCCAGTGTCATGAACACTGAAGTAGATTGAAATGTATCAGTGGCCAATTATATGACCATTTGGTTTAAAAATCCTGATGGACTCAAGCTGTACTCCACCAAAAGCTCACACCCCCTACCAAGAATCTCCAAGCTTAATAATGCAGAAAAAATCAAGCAGAATGGCAAATCAAGACTCATTCCTATAATCAAAATTATGGCATCAGGTGATCCTTTTCAAACTAAGAAAAATAACCACTTAAATCATTATGTTAAATTATTAAAGGAAAACCAACATGTCTATTCTCCTGGAAACCCTGCAATTTCAGAACTACTTAGAAATGCACATTCAGAACATAAAATAGCCAAGGCTTAAATTACCTAATGACATTAAATGGTTTCACCTTTCACAGAAAATTAGAGTTTGGAGGTAAGCAGGTGTCCTATATAAGCTTAGTTCTTCCACATCAAATGTACTGTTCTTGCAAGGACACATACAAGATATAGAAAAACTGCTACTAGAGCTGCTGTTGGTGTCATAGTATTTAAAATTAGTGATTTATTATTGAGATTATGTTTCTTTCAAATGTAATGAGAGAGAGAGAGAAGGTAACATTTCAGTTTATTTGGGCAATAGTTCTGGCTTATCAATGTGTTTTAAATATTTTGCACTATAGACATTATTCAATTATTCAGTGTGTATTTACTGTTAAGAAGAATCTTGATGTAATCATGTGCAGACTCTTGTCTGGGTGGACACACACAGGACAATACAGAAACAAGGAAAAGCTCAAAGATGAGCATACAGCATGTGTATAGTCTCTAGGTAACATTTGTAAGCAGAACAAAATGAATACAAACAAAACCCAAAGAGAATTCTTCATGCATTGGTTCTATATCAGAAACAGGAAACACACACATTCATCTGCATGACATAAGTTGGGTTGAAAGACAGCAATTTGCCCAAAGACATCCTGTGTGCATTGCAATGGCTGATAAAAGAACTGGAATGAGGGATGGAAAAACCCTAAATTCGACATTTGCTAATCTTAATTCTATTTCATCCTTAACTTTGAAAAATATATATTTTTCATGCATTTATGTACACACTCTTGGTCTGATATCACAAGTATATGTAGTTATGCATTTTCCCTATTATACATATATTTGTAAACAATATTTGATTAGGAAACACTATTAAAACTTTCAAATAAGTGTGAATACAGCAGCAAAGAATAGCTGAGTTTGATCTATACATTGGTTTAAAATGGAGAATTATGAATGTTTGCATTAAATCCAAATGAGACACATGTGGTCCCATCCGAATCTGAGCATATATCATCCAAAACCATCAGCCAACTCAAAAAGCATCTTGCAATAAACTTAATGGAACTTTTTATGACTAACTAGCTTTAGAATTATCTGATGTGGATATGTAACAAAATGCAGGTGAAGTATAGGAATTGAAAGGAGAATAATTTCTAAAATTATTATGTGCAGACCTTCTTTATGCAACCACAGTCAAGTAATTTAAGCTTTTCCTTGGATTTGTCCTAATAGACAAATAATGAGAAATAGAAGAAACTGCAACACCAAGTTGATAAGAGTTTTGCCAGAAGGAATTTTTTAAAAGCTTTTCCTGCAATCTCTCCCTTTTGTGAGAGCAAGTGCTGATGATTAGGTGTCTATTGATTTAGCTTGCAAAAACAAGTCACGACATGGGGGGTTTGTTTTTTTGTTTTTGATTGTCCGCCATTTCACTCTCTTGTACACATTTTAACATCCAGGATAAAGAGCATCAGCCATGAGGACTGTGTTTAGAAAACTTTGGTAGTGCTGATGAAATTGGAATGTGCTTGAATTTTCCAAATACTTTAATGAAATAATATTTTGAATGGGATTCCAAGATTCTTTTTTCTCATGCCTCCAAATGAACTTTGGTTCAAATGGGAAAGAGAATGAGCTGAAAACTGTACTTCTCAGATCCACTCACAATGCTAACCAAAATATTGGCCATTTGATCATCACTTAAATAAATAAATGGGTAGTAAATGTAGCAAGCTGAAGCAGAAAAACAAGCCTAATTTCAATACCAGCCACTATAATAAAAGTCAGATCATGAAGTAACATGCTTGTACACAGACTAAGTTTAAACAAGATTCTTCTTGGGTATTCTGGCTTCCTAGTAGAAATGTAGGAATATTACTAAGAAACACACAAAGGAATGTGGCTTTCCCCTTTAAAAATGATCAAAAGAAATCCCTGACATTCAGAGAGCTACATTAGGTACGGCCATTGAAGTGGACACATCAAGTAGAATTTGTTTTCATTGAACATAAAATCATAGCTCATCAACTTCTCAGTTTCAAAGAACAGATTGCTGTATATCATATTGTGCCTGGCAACTAGAGACAAAAAGCCCCCTTGGGCATAGTGTGATTTTTTTATTTCTAACCAATATATGTTAAATGTGCTTGATTTGTCTTTTATTACAGTCCCCATGAAGACTGGTCAAGCAAAATAAAGAAAGGACTTCAATCTGATACTACTCCCACTAGACTGCATCTTGTCTTATGCATAATCCATATCACTGTAAATTTACATACAGAGAAGGACTTATTTATTATATGAATATAGTCTACCTTTCTTCCAAATAGAAATATCAAGGGTTCTTTTATGAAATCTCATACACAAATCAGTAGTAACGGTATCCATATCTGCTTAGTTTCAGTGGAGTTGCTTCATCACATACCTTTAGTCTTGGTCCTGGGCTCTATTATTATACCTGAATTGCCCTTCCACTCCAGAAGGAAGCACGATACAGTTCACAGCTTAGTGAAGGATCACAACTGTGTTATAAGAACACATAGATGTGACGTGAGCTGGAAGGTCTTTCATTATAATAAACCCACCTCAACAAGCATGGGCTTTCTAAGTTTAAAGTCAAAGCCAAGATAGCACTTTCCTGGTGTTTAATATAAAAGATTTGTTAAGAGTGCAATCCTCTGACTTCTAGCCTTGGTGCAGACAGACCTGTATACATCAAATGCCAGGTGTGATGTACCTCAGTACTCACCCATGCCTTGTGCCTGGCTTTTCATCAAGATGGTCATTTTCAACCACTAAGAGGGCAGGAAGGAAGCTGAGGCACCATTGGCTTGAACCTTTTCCCCTCCCTGCCCCAGCACAGTCCTTTAACCATTACTGAGACTGATTTCTGACCCTTGAGATGCAGCCACTGTGATTACCTCTCATTTGGGGGACAGGGAGGAGGATATGAATTTGGAGTTCCAGCTCTGAGGCTACAGCTCTGAAGTTTCCTAGGACTCATTAGGCAATGTCAGGAGGCCACAGGAGTGAATCGTGCTTTCATTTACTTGTTCACCTTCAATGGTGTGACAAGGAAGTAGCTGGGAACTTTGCTTGGGTTTCTCCCCTGCACCATCCAATTTCTTTGAAAAGGATGCCATTTCCAATTAAAGATGGATAACACAGATTGGGTGTTATCGTATATGCCTCAGTACTAAATGTTGATTTTTTCCACTTACATAATATGTTGTCAGGTCTGGAATCCTTAAGTCTGGATTCTCTGTCTAAATAGATGGCACTGGGTTCTAGGCACAGCAAGATAATAAAAGTTTTTCCTACAGTTGCAATTGTCAGAGAAGTATGTATGTTTGTATTTATTTATTTATTCATTCATTTGTTATATTTCTATCTCACATTTTTTGCTTGCAAAGTTCTCAGGACAGCTTTTACAGTTGTCCTCCTCTTCTCAATGCTATTCCCACCACAACAACACTGTGAGGTAGGGTGGGATGATAGTCTGTGACTGGTCCACTGTCATCCAGTGAGCTTCATGCCAGAGTCAGACTAGAATCCAGATCTGCTGGATCTCTAGTCCAAGTCCTGGTGAAACCCAGATTTTAAAATTGGGAAGGAAACATTCATGTGGTGGGCTTTCATAGAAAAGTTGATTCCTTTAAAAGTCTGGATCAATTACTTTCCCACCACCCCATTATTGGCTTTGTGTGCCAAATACTGTTTGCCTGTTGAATGGTAACATAACTGCAACACAGTTGGAATTTAGTTTGGCCCTGCTACTTTTACAACTTTCCTTCACTATTGAAAGCCCTGATAGAGGCGTATCAGTTATATCAGCTCATGATTTGTGCTTGTACATATTATCGGTGAACAAATGATAAATAGGGTCTTATTCAGGTATAAGAAACTATTCTATTCTGCATAGTCAGTGGATTACTCCAGAAGAGTTAATGGATATTTTGTTTTATGTTTATTGGGTACACAAAATTATTTTAAATAAAGGTGGCCACCTAGCCCTGGGGACTTTCATTCTTTTTCCTGCTTCCCAGCTGATACTCCTTCAGTTGGGCAATGGGAAAAAAGGCTATTTCACCACTACTAAGCAGCATAGGAGTAATTTAGCAATAATTACTAAGCATTACTAGAAGCAATAATTTTGGTATCGTTGCATTGGTATCACTGGGAGTGGAGATTCGTAATATAATCCCCTATCCCAGATTTCTATTCCTGACCCATTAGGGTTGTTGTAAGTAACTAATTTTTACTTATGTGACAAGATCTAATCTTCTCTAATCAAGCCACTTACTATATCAGTTCAATGTCATAGTCAGTTCAATGGACTGTGTGCATATGTGTGTGTATTGCTGCAAAATATGAACATCAAACAACCCCCTACCTGACTTGTAATATTAATTATTGCTGTTCAAGTGAGATAAACAAAGATGCAAAACAATTTTTAAAAGCTGGGGAAGAATAGAAATGTTTGACTATATTTGAGGAACTTGTAACTGCTGTTCTCTTTCATTCATTAAAGTATGCAATTCGTTTCAACCTAACTCATGCAACCAGACATTAAAAATGGTGCTTTATTTTCTCTTGAACTCACTCTGCAATCCTTCCAAAGCTACATTATAGTATTTCATAAAAGCTTTAAAATGCAGGTTACAAAGGCCTCACTTTCCCTCCATTGTCAAATAAGTATATACTTGAAAAGTGAAGCTTATCAATTTATAGAGCAAATGTGTCTTACAATTAGGGTGGCCATGTGTTGTGCCTCACAGAGGACAGTCCTCAAGTTAAAGGACTATTAAGGGAAAGTCTTCTATTTAAAGGACTTCCAGTCAAAATTCAGAATAAAAATAAAGAATAGAAGCTATATGTGTAACAGGATAGAAGGATGTATAACAAATTCATCTCAGTTTGTTAAGGAGCAGAACTTATTCTTAGATAGTTGACAACAACAGAGTTCTGTTTATAAAACTAGAATTTCTTTCTCTTCCCAAACTGCTCTGACCCATAATTTCCCCACAGGTTTCCAGAGTAGATTTTAGGAATATGTTACAAGCTTCAGCTCCTTTCCTGCTTCCACTCATGGAAACTTTCCCCTGGATATCACCCAAAGAATCCAATCTAGCATTTCATCCCAGCAGCAAAAGCAGAAGTGGAGATCCATTCAGGACAGTCCAGATGGCAAGATGGGAAAGTTAAAAGGCCATTATACCAATTTGGTTCTACTACAGCCCCCAACACCACCCCTACACTGCTCAGAAGTGTCTTCCAACCCTCTGGAGAATCTGGGGGGATTGCATAAGGAAGGTAGAATCAACAAAAACAAGCATGTTCACTGTCCCACCAGTGAACATACCCTACTGAATTAGAACCCTTCTGCAGACAAAGGGATCTCTTCTGTTCACAGGAAAAAAATTCTGAATTCAGGCCAAAGAACCATAAGAAGACAGAGATAGGCCTTGTAGTTGTATTCTATGAGGTACCATTTGCAGCAAACTGAGAATGTAAAGTCTTCTCTGCTATGGTGAGATATATTAATTTATATTTAAAATGCAGCAATCATACAGTGTTACTGTCTCAGAGTTCTCAGAGAGAATTGGCAGTGATGGGCAGATGAGTTTGCAGTTCGAGGTTATCAAGTGAAGGTACTGAAACAGGGCATGAGAACCAGCTTGACTTCAAAGAGAAGAGAAACATTTTGTAACTGGGTGGGGAGGAGACTGAGAGGAAGTTCCTTGACCCTGCAGGGAGATGATGGGTGAAATGATTAAACCAGTTAAGATGTCTCTGATGTTCTTGCCATCTATTATCAAGCAGCAGACACCATGCTGTGGGTAAAATAGATTTAAACATAAGGAATGAATGAGCATTTTCATTCTCGCTCTCTCTCGCTCTCCTACATATCCCAAATTATTGATAAACAATTTTCTCTTCTTCGTATAACCTTAGATCTTTTAATTACTAAAATCAGATTTTTTAAAAACAAAGCTTTTCCTAAATTTTGGGTGACACTTCGTTAAATTGCATTCTGAGATATGACTGGATTGATGGGGGAATTGCTTGGGATATGGAATGCTCAGGTATCCAAAGGTGGCAGAATATTCTGGGAGAGTGGAATTAAGCGGAAGGAGCAATCAGTCAAACAAAAGTACTTTCATTGGAGTGTGTATTAAAGTGGAGTCGGATGTGAATGTTCTCTTAAGAAAAGTCTTATATCAGATCTTAGATTTTGTAGGTTTCCATGGAGGAAGAAGTCCATACCCTAGTAATATTGCACTTGCTAACATTAATAATCCTGCTATTTAACTGTTTCCTTTATTCTATTCTAAATATAATCTGTTGAATTCTTAGCATGGATGGGTGGCTGGCTGGCTGGATAACTCCATGGAGTCACAATGCTACAGCATCTGTAATGTGTACAAAGGAAATGGGATATACACCCGCTAACTGATTTTTTTTTTTTGACGCTTGGGTCCACATGTAAACCAGAGGTTCCTCAAGTGGATTAAGTCATGAATACAACTATGAACAGGACAGCCCCTGGATCCACAGATTTCTTTGTCTGCAGAAAACTCCATGGGGCTTTGGCATTTGACCAATACCTGCATCTTGATTTCAGACTAAGCTGTTTCTTTTTACTAATAAGAAGGCAATTAATCATTTGCTATTTATGTCAGGTACTACTAATTATATATTATGATGGTTCACATACTTAGGGAACAAGCCCCAATTTATATGTTAATATAGCACAAGATTTTTTCCAGAATGAAAGATGAAGATGGTGCAGAAGAGAGCTTATGGACTTGCTGAGCTGGTTGTTTTGTTTTTCTTTCCCAAGTATTCAGACTTTCAGCAGAGTAAGCATATAGCAACTTTTATGGATCAAGTCAGTGACAGATGAAATGCCCAGGCTACACAGGATTTACTTTTTCAGCAAAAATAACATTCTATCTGCCACAATGATAAGAAATTGAAAGTGTTGTTTGAATCTGCTGCTTTGTATAGTTTTATGTTAAATTACAGTCCACCATAAATGAAAAATAGCTATTCCAAATCTAAGGTTTCCCTTGACAGCACATGTGATCAAAACCTGAATGACAGTGTTAGCTGCATTGTTGCACTTATTAAATGTGTCAGGTTCTGTTTTCAGTTGACATATTTAATTATTTATTGATGTAAGCTACTTGCACATCAGAAACCATAAGATAAACATCTTCATTAATGATCCACATGAGGAAGTGCAGGAAATAATAATCAAATTTGCAGACCACACAACATTGGGCTGAATAGCCAACCTGGAAGACAGAAAGAGGATCCAGGGCAATCTAGATAAGCTGGAATGCTAGGCTGAAATCAACCTTTGTCCCTACTGAATTTCATTCTGTTGTTTTCAGCCCAACCTATCACAATCACCTTGAATCTTCTTTCTGTCTTCCAAGGTGTTTGCTATTCCAGCCAGTTTTGTGCCATCTACAAATCTGATAATCATTCCCTGTACTTCCTCATCCAAATCAGTGATAAAAATGTTGATTTGTGAGTGCTCATGAAAGATACCTTCTCAAATTGGGAACAGGTAACAAGTGGGCTGTCACAGGGTTCTGTTATAGGCTCCGTGTTCTTCATCTCATGGTTTGTAGCCAACTGTGGCTCCACCAGATCATTGTTCCTTCTAGTCAACTTTTTGTTAGTTTGTTAATCAGGGTGTCATGGAGCACTTTGCCAAAAGCTTCATTAAACCCAAGATAAATTAGGTCCACAGCATTCTGTCAGTCCATCTGGGAGAATACCTAGTCAAAAAATGAAATTAGATTTGTCTGGCAGAATTTGTTCTTGACAAATACATGTTGGACTTGCTGGCCTCGAGTAATCATTGCATTGTTTTCAAGGTGTTTGCAGACTGACTGCTTTATGATCGGCTCCATAATTTTCCCAGGGACTGATGTCATTCTGACTGGTTTGTAGTTCCCTGGCAATTATTTCTTTCCTCTCCTGAAGATAGGTACAATAGCCCTTCTCCAGTCATATGGCACTTCTCCTGCTATCCATGAATTTTCAAAGATGATAAACAGTGATCCTGAGAGTTCTTCTACTAGCCCCTTTAAGACTCTAGGAAGAAGTTCAACAGGCCCTGGGTTTCTGAACTCATCTGACCCAACCAGATGATCTATAGCTATTTTCTTGTCAATCTTGAGCTGTCATGATTATATCATAGCTTTTTGTGAAGCCACATAGGTTTTCTCTGTAGTCTTCTACAGTTCTCCTTGTTGGAATTGTTCATTGTTGAGCCTTTAGAATATTGCTTGCTTGCTTCTCACCCAGTTTGGACTTCTAACACATGTTAGGAATCACTTGAAGGGTCTGTGTTTGCCAGAATTTGTATCCCAACAGATATCAGGGCAACTGAAATCCTCTTAAAAACAACAACATGCTTCCTTGGAACACTGCAATTTGATGTTTGAAAGTTTAATCCTTGTATTCTCCTTGACTGGATGGCCAGTAATAGAGTATATATTCTTCTTATTCCTTGCTCTATTTAGATTAATCAAAATGCTCTCTGTGGGGCTACTAGGCTCAACCTCCTGCATGTCTTTGCAGAGATATGCATCTGTAACACATAGTGTGACTTCATTCCTCTTCTGTTCCTTCTGTTTTTCTTGAATAGGTTATATCCTTCAGTTGTTGAATTCCAGTCATAACAGTCATCCCTCCAAGTTTCAGTTATGCCTATCCAGTTGTATTTGCCTTCATGTATGAAGAGTTCAAGTTCAAGTTGTCCAATACTCTGGGCATTGAAGATTATGCTCTGGCCTTTTTCCTACATTTTTGGAAACAATTGTTAGACCCTGCTAACCCAACTTTCTCTATTGCAGTCCATAAGTCTTTGCCAGTTGATGTTACACCTAGATGTACACCTTCCTCCCCTGTAAGATTCTCCTGATAAGCTTCTTCATGCTGTGGCCAAACGTATCCTTTCCTTGTGAGGTGTAATCCATAGCCTGCAAGTAGTCCATCTTCTAGGGTTGTAGCCTGTAGTCCTAAAATCCAGATCTTTCACTTCGGCACTACCTTTGTAGCCAGGCATTCATGAAGAGTATTTTTTTTTGTTTATTTCTCTTCTATGGAAGATAAGGACCGAAGAGAAGACTATCTGGGCATTCAAGACTATTGATTGGAAGGATTAAAAAGAAGATTGTCTGGGCATTCAAGACTATGAATTGGAAGGATCGACGAGACTATTTGGGCCCCAAAGTTCTTAATTTTATTCCCTAAAGCTTCAAAGTCTGATGCAATTTCCTCAAAGCCCCTTTTGTCATTTGTGTCCACATGTATGAGAAAGAAGGGATGTGTATCAGGTTGTACAGTAGGTTGTATGAGCTTTGGTAGTTATTATTTATTGACCTGTGCTGCAGGGAGACAGCATGGTGCAGTGTCAGAATCATGTCCACTTATCCTGACCTCTCCCTAAATTCAGTCTTCATATACCCTTGGTTCTCATCTGCACATAAATTCCAAAAGCACAACTTGTACCCTGCCAAAAATGGCTTAGCTTGCATTTCTCTCTTTCTCTCTTTCTTTCTCCAGCCCCTTGTCCATGGAGGGTTAATTAAATGCTGCCTCTATTAAAATGTTTTGAACTGCAGTTATTTTGATAATGCATTGTTAGTCTTATTTGTCGTGTTGTTTTATTTATTCTTTAAACTGTGAGCTGTCATGAATACAGTTTCAGTAGAAATGTATTTTCTACATTATTGTAATAAATAATCAGTGGGAGTCTTGTCATTGATTCCAGGCAAAGTCAGTGGCAACTGTCACTGATATTACACAAATGGACACATCCCCCTACCATGATGTTTTGCACTCTGTTCTGTTGCGGTATTTCCCCAAAACTCTTGAAGTGCAGAGGCAGATAAGTGGGCTGGGCACATGAAGGAGGCTCTGGCAGCTTCATCTTCATTTTCATTCTTTGGTTGAAATTGTCAAAACTGTCACATTTATATTTACAGCTTCCCCCCAGTTTTTAATTTCATTTGTTTAATTGTACTATAATTTCCACTGACAAGGTTTTATTCATTTATTTTGACATTACTATTGACATTCACTGAGATTGTTTCACCATCTCGATACATATCATAATGGAATCTCAGCAGGAGATCCCCTCGGTAATCTCACTTTATAATTAAGGATGCCATGCCCGACCTTCTATTCAAGCTGGCACAGCTACTGCAGAGCTACTTGGCATGCATCAGCATAAGTGCGCTTTTGTGCCAGAAGTGTTTTAAGCTTAGACTTAACAATTGCTGAAAAGCAATTTCTATGTATCGGCTATTATTAATAACTGCTACTGGTAGCTGATAAATAGTGCTTTTCATGTATCACAATGAGACAGGGAAGTTTAGTCATAGGAATGCTCCACTGAGTCCAAATGTGCAATAATGAATCTGTGATGGGGCACATGTGAGCCACACAATGGCCTGATTCAGTGGTAAAGATTTTGATCCAATCACTTTCATCAAAATACCAATTATTGTGTATCAGCAATTTGATATTTCAAAATATCAGTGGTCAGCTATCAAATAATGAAATCATGGGTTATGAGACTGAGAATGGGCTATATGTCTGTGTGCCCTCTTCCCCTCACCTTACTTTCTATCAATCTTTGTGCTTTATGCTCTTATACTGGTTTCTTTAGCAACAATTTCCCTTGACGGATGAACCAGAAAACTAGTATAAGCACTGTTTACAAAAACTGGATCTAAAATCAGGGCAAAACTATGGTGTATCAGTCTAATGTCAGTATCTATGAACTGGACTCTGTCATGGAGCATATGGATATATAATTGGTGTTCGTATTGTGTTGCTTTTATTATTACTTCTGTGATCTCTTTATGCTTTTGTATGCATGTTCACCACCTTGATACATTTATGGAAGTAGATATATAAATCTGAATAATAAATCAATAAAACATCAATGAAATCCTTATACAATTTTTATTGTTCTATGTTTATTTGTGTGATCTCCATGAGGCAATAATGTATCTGAATAATACATATCTGAATATGTATCTTGAAGTATTTTTTCCTGCAAAGTTCTGTGTAGTAGATAGATGTTGATGTTCTGAAGACAGCAGAATAGAATATCACTTCTAAATGGTTAGATGGGACTGGATCAGATAGATTCAATTCTGATTGGGTGAAGATTTTAGCTAGGTCTAAAGGAGCAGTTGGGAAATGACAGTTAAAATATGACAGTTGTCAGCTAAGTGAGTCAGTAAGTGGAGAGTGAAGAAAGAGTTTCATTTGTGTGTGCTGTTTATAGAAAGACTAAAGGAACCTAACGAAATGGTGAATAGCTGAGGCCTAAATATTAAGCTAGTCCGACACAGTGTGATAACTACCTGTTGCCAATGAAGATCACTTGCAAAAGGTAGGTGGCTGTGTTGTGTCAGGATGATGTACAAATCAATAGGTATAACCTTCATAAGCATATCCATATGTGCATTACATATGTGCATCCTTGAAATGTAGCAACACTAACTAGGCATCTTCCAGAGAAAGCTAATTGCTACTTGGCAGATAACAGCAGCTCAAGCAAAGAACAATTCACACCAACCCATTCTATCCTCTTCCTTTTCTATGTAATAGCATCCCATTCCCCACCACACGACTTCCTTCAGAGCATCTTCTTTCTTCTTTTGTATACAGGTGGGAAAGATCACACCATTGTAACTTTTTACTTCTGTAACCTATTAGAAAGCATTAACTGTGTTATGTGTAACATTTTAATGATCAGTGTAACAAAGGGCTAACTAAGGACTGCTCAGGTGCACCATCTGGAATGATTCATTTGAAACCAGTTATTTCTGAGAATAAGTCTTTTAAAAGAAAACCTTCCCTTGTGTATTTTGGGCATATGCACACCAGGACATGGACCATTGGGTCAACTAGGAGGTTGCTCTAAGATTTTGCCAGAAGAATGTTGTACAAGCAGGCAATCATAAACCCAATAAATGCATCTAGCAGAAATGGTTGACTTCTCAAACATGTATGAATGATTCCCCTGTTTCTTTTCTGAACCCAGCCCAAAATCTCCCAAAACGTTGGATTCTGCTTTGTTCCTGGCTTTTGTGTCCAGCTATGATTATCAGTATCTCTTGTTTCAGTGTGTTCAGTGTGTTATCTGTTTTTTCTTGCATACTTGCAGAAAGATTGGTGATTTTACCTTCTTCAGTATCTGTGATTGGAACACCAATTTGAATGATGGTTATATTGATAGGTTTTCTAAGAATTATGATTACTATGATTTGATCAGACTTTGTCTTGTATCTCCTTACTGCCTATGCAAAATCTTGCTTCAATATTAGAGTCACTCCATTTCTTTGGTTTTCTCATTTCCAGGATAGAAGACTTGGTGCCTGTCTGGCTAAACATGTCCTATTTCAGTGCACTTGCTCAATTACACAAAGTACTGCAATGATTAACTGTTCATTTCACACCCCCATTGACCAAAAGGTTCATGTCTTGGTATGCATATGCTCAAAATACACAATCAGGGAGGACTTTCTTTTAAAGGATTTATTCTTGTGAATAACCAGTTATCAACAAATCATTCCAGATTTGTGCCTAAGCAGTCCTCATTTGATCATTAAAGGGTTACATGTAATACAGTTAACACTTTCCAATAGGTTACAGAAGTAAAAAGTTGCAATGGTATGAACTTTCCTGTTTGTATACCAAAGAAGATGCTACAAAGGAATGAGGAGGATGGGATGCTATTACCCAGAAGAGAAGTTGAACAGGGTATGCTGGTGTGAATAGCAGGTTCAGAGTGCATTTCTCTAATAACTGAATAATGACACATATGTTAGACATTGGATAAAAGATCTACCAGGTATTTGTTTCTATGCACACTTTAGTTGGGATAGCTGTCTGTCTTCAGGAATTAACATTCTACTTAATGTTAGATAATATTGCATGTTCTGTTGGATACTATGGACCTCACCCCAGCAGTCCTAAAAATTGCCAATAAAGAACAGTGAAGGGTGTCTCAAATATGTTTGCAAATTTTATTTGTATTTTTGGCCCTGCTCAAGTGCACAAGAGCAAGGATTGGCTGTCTTTTCTTTTGCACAATTTTCAGCTCCTTGAGATTTGTGCCATTTGTTCTGGTTTAATATGCATTTTGTGCTATTGCTTTGCTTGAGATTTGTGCATTTTGCCATGTTTTCTGGTTTGCCCCAAGATTTTCACAATTTTCCCCTCTATAGTACTCCTTTGCCATGACATTTGTGTATGTTTCCCAATCTGGTTGCTATTCTGTAACCCGTATCTATGAACTGGCCCATCTTTTCAGCTTGATTGTGTATAATCCCAAAGTTTTACTGAGAATGCATGACTCAGATACACTAATGCAGGACACTGGTTCTCACATTTTCTGGAAGAGATTCATTCGTAGAGGCTTTTACCCTCCTAAAGTTGGACCATCCATGAATTTGGCAATCTGAACCTTCTGAACTGCATGCCAATTTAATCCTGTGATTAATAAATCCAGCCCTGGAATATGGTACAAGTAAGAGCCAGGAATAAGCAAGCTGAATGGATGGCTGAATAATGAGCAGTAACATAAACCAGATGACAAAAGGGAATAAAAGGCACAAGTACAAAATGAACGCAGATAATTCCCAGGTTGGCTAGGCAGACTCCATTCAAAGAACAGTTCTTCCATACACAAATTGACCATGACTATGAATGAAGCCTTTTCCAGAAATGAATATTGAAATGCTTGCTGTTCTAAATGAGAATTTTATTGGCATTTCTGACATACTCATAGATATGAATAATAAACACAATGCCAATAAATTCCAGTACAATCAGAACAGTGACATTTTACACAATGCATGACACCATATAATGCATAATCTCCCTCCTAATTATCATGGTGTCCTAAATGACAATAATGATAAATAGTAAAAGAAGATATATTTGGGAAAAGAAATTCCCCTTATGAGGGCAGTGAAACAGCAACCTTCACAGCAGAAAATAAAACCATCATCATTACCACCCCCACAACAAGCAGCTCTTTCTCTCTTAAATTCCACCAGTGATCCCTTCATTTCCTTCACTGTTCCTCATTCATTTTTATTGTGTAGGTGTGTCATAATAAAGTATGTTTAGGAAGCCATTAATATGCATTGGCTGCAGGCTAGCATTTTTGGTTGCATCTAAATTCTGTTTAATATTCCAAACACACAGGAATATATACTGAATTGCACTTCATCAGAATGCAATTTCTTAAAACGAATCAAAAACACTTTTCACCTTATGTTTCATTTCAGGCTCAGGCATTTACCAGAGCAAAACCCTTCCAGCAGGCAAAACTCTGTTTGTCTTGTTAATAATTATTAATATTCAGAAATATTAGTTAAGCCATAGTTGTTGTTCTGTGCTATTTGGTAACCAGTATTCAATATTCCAGTGCAAGGACTTTTCTAAGTAAAATGACAAAACACCTTCTCAAGAACCACACAACTGTTGCTGTTTTACTAGATATGATTAACTGGTGCTCACAAATTACTGGATACAAGTTAATTCTCCTATGGAACATTTTTGGTTCTGAATCCTTCCAAAGATGTTAACTTCTCAAGAGCAATGAAGACATTGTGTTTCAAAGTTTACTAATGTCATCTTTATGAGGAGTCCACAGTGCCCCCCACACACTGTATTTTAGGTATAAGGTTAAAATAGAATGCGCTAGTGGAACAAATGTTTATATTGTATTAAGACATATCTTGGGACGCTGGAATTGGTGCACACACACACATATATATCTGTGCAGTGCACAAGGAATAGCACTTGCCGCAGGTTAGCTGCTGAGTCAGACCTGGCAAAACACCAAAAAAGTGAATGATGCCAGCACCATCTTTTCTACTGTGCAGTGCCTAGATAGGGCAAGGATCAACTGCTCAAGAAACTTCCTTATAGAATAAGTACTGGGAGGCTTTGTCGGCACTCACATCTCCCACTGTCACTTCTCCTGCTATGGCCTATCCTTTCCACCTGCCACATACTTTTGAAAGATAGGGAGCATTTCACAGGATACACTCACACAAAGGGGGGGGGGAGGTGTAGGTGTGGGTGCATTTATAGGTTCATCACCTTGAAGCTAATTCCAGTTAATGTCTGTATCAGATTGTGAGCTTTACTCTTCACGTGCAATTCCATGTATATTTTCATATGCATTTCTCAACATGTACAGCATGTACCTAGCAGTTGTATACATTTGAAAATGCACACATTTTTATTCTAGTTTGTAAAGTGTTTGCATGCTATTTTCAAAAGTAGACATTTTAATACACATTGTCAAAAGTGTATACACAAGTTAACGCACAAAAATATATCTTTTAGGAGTGCATGTTTGAGTTCGTGCTGAAAGCAGAGGGTTGAAAGAAGATTAAGTTACCATGCCCTCAGTTGCAAAGAAAAATGGCCCTTTCTCCACCGTATATTATCTTAGCTTTTATTTTTGTTTTTCTTACTAATGTTGGTGTTATACCTAACATAGTATTATGAAACCCAGTGAAGCATCTGTCATAGACTCAGTAATATTATCTATGAGGTTTAAATTTAATTTAAAGGGAAGGGGGTAGTTGTGGATCTCAGTTTGGAAGTAACATTGGAAAGATGAACTAATATTCACCTGCTTGGATGAAGATGAATCTCTAGTCTCCAAATATTTGTTGCTTGTAAAGTTATTGCAAGATGCTTCACATCAAGTAGAAGCATTTTCCCGCATTCTTTTGCATATATATTTTCTCCTCCAGTCAGTCTAAGGGGAGTTGCAAGAATCATGTAAACACAGCAGTGAAATTCTGTTCTAAATTATCATCACTGAAGAATAAGTATTCTTAGCATATGCATACTTGCTGAAATGGGAGAAACACTGAAATATGAAATTGCAGTAAATTCCAAGTGATGGTTAAGCAATGCTAAAGCAACCAGTAGAATATAAAAGCAGCTGTAACTACTCTGACATTTTAGGGAGTACAGATAGAATTATTTGATCAGTGTATCAAAGAGATGAGAATGTCCATCAGTAAATAGGATATACCATGTCAGAGTGTTTCTCCATCTACCTAGGTACTGCCTATTTTAAAGGTAGTAGCTCTCAAGGATATCTCAAGGATATCTCATCTCCTTTACACCTGAGATACCAAGGACTGTGTTTGGGCCCTTCTGCAGGCAAAGCAAGGAGGTGGCCCTCTCTGCTCCTTCCATATGATGCCTACATCCTCCAAGTTTAGAGTGTCACAAGCATCCCCATGGGACTGTGCCTGAAGAAAGTCCATACTCAGTACAGGCTGGAATATGACCTTCTAATTAGTAATATTAGGAAATCACTCACTCTCTCACACACACATTGAAATGTCAAGTCTAGAGAACTGATAGTACAAGCACTTTCAGAACTTTCAGAATACATAAGACAAATGATTTTGGAAAATGCTGAAGTATTTGGGACATACAGTCTGAATGCCACCTGGACCAAACTCCAGGTGGTCCATGCATCAAGTGTGAGAAAATTGGCAAAACTCATTAGTGTTCTGTATAACACATTTTTATATACATTGATAATCTTTCTATTTGTGTGTTTTGTCTCCTTTCATATTTGTTAATTTTAAATTGTGTATATACATGTATAAATTGTACAATTACATCTGGAAATGCAACAATATTATATGTATACACAAATCATAAAGAGAGATGGGGAAGGGCTTAAATATAGGCAGCAAGCAGAAAGGAAGTATAAACTGCTTCTTTAAAAAAGGAGTCTTAAGTGCTTTGCATCAAAATGTATATAAGCAATATAAAAACAAACCCAAAATAAGAAATAATTAAAAACTTTAGGAGTATGGTAATAAAACAGGATAGTAATATAATCCATTATAAGACAGGGAAATCTACAAATCATGTTGCAAGCCTGAAAATGTACAGACATTAAAGACAGATTATACCCAGCTCTATGACTGATTCTAGGAGTGATGAACTGGGTACATTCATTTAATGATTGTAAGCCGTCCTGAGATGCTATGCATAAAGGACAGCATATAAAAGTCTTAAACAAACAAATAAATTCTGGCCAAAACAAGCTGAAATGAATTTCTCATGGATGCCTATAGAGAACTGGATACTGCTTCAATTGACAGTCTCACAGTACTGAATGCACTGTTGCTATCTTCTGGTACATTAAAATGGCTAAAATTCAGACTAGCAAAGATAATTTGAAGTTAGGGTCCATGCCAGCATCACACAGATGGACAAACAAGCTGTCCTAACAAAACAAAGTCACCCGAGATGCTGTTTGAAACATCACTGTGAATATCCCAGCAAAGAAATGACAGCATGATTTACTGGGAATTATTATTTTTCCTATTCACAATATTTTGGCACAAGATGTCCAGACAGATATGCGTTTTTTTCCTTGAGCCTAGAATTTTGGGGGCAGAGGAAATGGGACACACTAATCACTGTGCCACCTAATTAACAAAGCAAGCAAGCAAGCAAGCAAGCAGATCTCAGTAAAAGGGAAAGAGGCAACATAGGCAGAATGTATAGGATTAATGGGGAAGGGACCTTCTGGAACTCCATAGCCTGCTTCAGGATATCCAGAATGATATAATGTGACAGTGATATTTCCTATAATAGGGTACCTTAGCCAGAAAGCATGATTGCATGTGAGAGAGGAAAAGATGGAGGATTACATAATGATAATTATAACAAGTGTCACTGTATATCACTTACTGTTTAAATAGGCAAGTAAGCTTTCTGAGAAGGCCATTTCTTTTATAGTGCCCCTGCACTGTGTGTGTGCATGTAACATTGTTATTCAGAAGAAATTACATTTTCTTTTCAGTTACACAAATACATTTTGTCATGCCAATATGAGACCTCATGTGCTCCTAAAATAGTCACTATCCACCCGGGTGACAGTCAGATGCTTTGATTGGAGCATGAATTCAGTTTACTCATTGCTTGTCACTGTCCTTTTCTAGTCAAATGACAGGTCTACAGACCAGAAAGTCAATTCCATCATTTCTTTTCTTTTAATGCTGAAAAGGATTTGTCCTGATTTTTTTTACTTGTACAAAATTCAGGACATGTCATTCTCCACTAGGAGCCACATCCAGGCATGTTTAAAGTAAGGATGGATAAATTGCCTGTTTCACTTTCTATGATCATCACCTTTCTCTAAGCACAGCTTTGTTTCATCTCATATCTGCATTACTTCTTGCATTTTCTCAGAAAATATGTGTACTAAGGCATATATGCATTTTCATTCACATTTGCATATGCTCACAATTTTGTATACATTTTTTTCACTAATATATATGCCCCTGCAAGCCATTTCCCCTTGGCTTCCATTTCTTGATGGAACAACTGCATTGTAAAATTCTAAGAAGTATGGAATCTGCAGGGTTATTTTTTTTTCAAGGCATCTATTCAGTTGAGTGGGATGGTGTAAATTGGTGTCCTGCAATGGCAGAGGGTTGGACTGATGGCCTTCTTGGTCCCTTACAACCTTACTATTCTATGATTCCATGATTTGCAATATGTATTGGGAATCTACAATTAAAATAAGTCTCAAACACATTTTCCCTCATCCTTAGTGTCGTGCTGCATAATTCTAACTTTGCCTATTGTGCTGAAGGACTATGACATATCCTCAGTTTCTTTAGAGACTCCATTCTACTCTTGGTACCTCAGCATATCAGAGAAGCACAAGTAAAGTAAAATCTAAATGACCATCTGCATATCCCACCTTTATCATTGGAATTAACACCATGATAGAATTGCCCAGTGGATTGCTAGCTGTTACTACCAATTGAAGAAGTGCAAGATTTGGGAAATGCATGTTGGGTTTTTAGAAAACCCCTGGGATCCAGTTGTGCATACATATTTATTGAAAATAAATACATAAATATGTTAAGCTAATGCATAAAACATGGCACCGCAGACACTTTCAAAGCACAGGAAAGTTTGTGTTAGGTTCCTATCTTGCCCTGTGTCATGAGCAAGTAAGTTCTACAGATGAGCCTCTTTTCACAAGCAATAGTTGATTCAGACAACAGCAGCCTCTCTCTCTCTCTCTCTCTCTCTCTCTCTGAACTCTCCTTTAATATGATTAATATCAGCTCCATGGACTTTAAATCATTTAATACCCAAGTGAATTCCAGCACAGGATTTGGTTAAGAATTTATAGGATTTTGCTGTGAAATAGACACAGTGACCCAACTGGCCACCATGTTGGGCAGGTATAGAAGAAAAATTATCCCCGGTTCCACCATGATTGTTGTTAACTTACAAAAGAAGGAAAGGCTGGAAGGCAAACAGGAACATTATATTCTAGGTGCTGCACAAGATTAGATCATTTAAAATATTAAAATATTAATGTTTGGCATTCCAGTAGTCTCCTGGGAAAGGCCTTTTCTGTTCTGAAACCCTCATTGCGCAATGCCCCTGCAAGGGAAGCTTATCTCCAGCAATTATGATGTCTTTTTGGATCCAAGCCCCTTTTCTTGTGCCTGGTCCTCTTAGAACATGATCCTATCACCCCTGCTCTTGAGCCATGCAAGCTTCCACACTCAAAAGCTTCAATGACAAATGCAGTGATGGCAATCTTCACTGTTGCAATTGCTACATTCCATCTAGAATGACATTGAAGTCAGCCTTCTACCATCCTCAGAGCCTGACATGTCCCCTTTCCCCCTCTCTGGTACTGGTTTTGCAATCTCAGAGAGGTAGCCAGCATGGTGTACATTGGCAATGTATACCAGTTGGTGAGGAACTTCGACAGGAGAATGCTGTTGCACTTGTATCTTGCTCATGGCATCCAGCTGGTGCGCTACTATGCTGGACTAGATGTACCACTTGTCTGAATCAGGGTGTTTCTTCATACATTCCTATGCAGTTGTGGGTCTTTTCCCAGCAACGGTGAGAGAGTTGGGCTGGAGGCTCAGCCTTGGAATCCTAGCATCAAGGTCATAGGACCTCAGCACTGAGATTCTGAGAAATCCTCTTGGAGATACTGGATGGCTCAGTGTTGTTGCATGAGGTTTGTGGCTCTGTTGGCATTTCAGGATAGGTTGTTTAACTCCGTGTCCATTACTTTATCCACTACAGCACACCAATAGGGATGAGTGATAAATACATTTCAGCTCCATTTTGATCAGGACTGACCAAAATTTTCCAAAGATCTCCATATATGACACAAAAACCTCTTCTACTGTTCACTTCACTTTTTCAGAAGAGTTTACCAGATTGAGTTTTGAGTGACAGGAATGTGACAAACAGCAAAGCTCACCTATCTGTAGATATCAGTAACTGCATAACTGGATTTAATAATCAGTCTTCCTCTCATCCTTTCTAGTCACTATAGTTGGTATGTATTTCTCTGACCTTTCAAAAGAAAAATATATATTTTTTGCTTGAATTACTTTTTTCAATATGAAGTGCAAGTATTCACAACATACTACATCTTTTCAGCTAGATTTGCAGCCATCAATAGCAATGTGCAAATTAAGCAATAGGTCTTGACAAGCTGCAAATAAAAATCTGTCCAAGATAATCCAACCAGAGTGAAGCTTCAAGATGTGCAATAATTATAACTACTAGATGAGTCAGTTTCTGATTGATTATACAAGTATTGACTTGCTTTGCATTTATTTTTAATAAAGTGTTGTATGAATGTGAATGTGATAGATTTATTCTAAAATATTTGGACTTCTGATCTCAAATTTGGTTTCAGAGATTCAAAATGAAAAGGGAATTGAGATTAAAAAAACCATAGTCTAGAGTTGTATTTTCCCTGTTACAGTGAATTCCTTATACATATATTATTCCCAATATACGTGTTTATGGTCTAATTTCTTCTGTGGTCCATATTGTTGTAACCCTTAGAGATGTGGTAACCCTTAGATTGCATGCAACATGTAGCTAGGAATGAATACATGTTGTTGTTAGTCGCGAAGTCGTGTCCAACCCACCACAACCCCATGGACAACATTCCTCCAGGCCTTCCTGTCCTCCACCATCCCCCAGAGTCCACTTAAGCTCACGCTGACTGCTTCAGTGACTCCATCTAGCCACCTCATCCTCTGCCGTCCCCTTCTTCTTTTGCCATCTATTGTTCCCAGCATTAGGCTCTTCTCCAGGGAGTACTTCCTTCTCATTAGGTGGCCAAAGTATCATCTTCAGTATCTGGCCTTCTAAAGAGCAGTCAGGATTGATGTCCTCTAGGACTGACTGGTTTGATCACCTTGCAGTCCAAGGGACTCGCAGGAGTCTCCGCCAGCACCACAATTCAAAGGCTTCAATTCTTCAGCGCTCAGCCTTCCTTATGGTCCAACTTTCACAGTCATACATTGCATCTGGGAAAACCATATACACACTTTTGTTGGCAGGGTGACGTCTCTGCTTTTTAGTATGCTGTCTAGATTTGACATAGCTTTCCTTCCAAGGAGCAAGCATCTTTTAATTTCTTGGCTGCAGTCCCCATCTGTAGTGACCTTGGGACCCAGGAAAAGAAAATCTGTCACTACCTCCATTTCTTCCCCATCTATTTGCCAGGAAGTGAGAGGACCGGATGCCATGATCTTAGTTTTCTCAGTGTTGAGTTTCAAGCCAACTTTTGCGCTCTCCTCCTTCACCCGCATCAAGAGGCTCTTTAGTTCCTCTTCACTTTCCTTACTGCTCATTAGGTGGCCAAAGTATTTGCTGCATCAAAATTGCTGGGTTTGGAGTGTGTCCCTTGTGTGTGTGTGTGCATGCGTGCATGCATGTGTGTGTGTGTGAATGAGGAGGAGGAGGAGGAGGAGTAAACAGATGAAATAGAGATAATGAATAGTCATTCATCAGAAGAGAGAAAGAGAAAGATGAGGGAAAAGAGGAATGTCTCAACTCACTTTTTTCTTTGAGTCTATTCACTCTTGGCTTTGGCCTGCTCACTACTAGCATTGTATAGCTTTCAGCTACCCATTTAGGAATGAAATTCAGGCCTATAAAAATTGCAAACTTATTGTAGGGTAAACTTGGATTGGATAAACATACACACAACCCAAACAATCACATCCAGACAATGGATGCAGCAAGTTCTAAAAATTGTAAGACACTCATTTAAAATTAAATTAGTGAATAATAGTGAATGATAATATAGGTAATTCACAGAGATCAAGCTTGCTTCATGTATAACTTACAAATAGAAGAATGAATGAACAGTATTTATAATCAATGTATTTGTCCTAAAAGAGCATTTCAATCACTTTCTGTAAGTGTTGTTTATATAGAAATGAACAAAGGCAAACTGATTTGTGTTCTATGGGCCTGTCCACATGCTCATGGAAAGTTTGCCACAAATCCATTATAGCAATTCATAGTTCTCTCAGAAGTGGCTTTCAATTACGATCTGGCAGATGAAGGGAGAATAATAATCGTGCAGTGGTGAAGACAGCAATGCCATCTAAAGAACCATCTCCTTCAGTGCGTATCTGCTTGCCTGGTGAGATCAGCCTCTGAGGCTCTGCCATCAACAGGCTACCGACTTTTTCTGTGTGCACTGAGAATTTAAGGCGCTTCAAAAGTAGGGTCTGCCTAACCTCATTATCTTTCACTTGAAATACGGAGCAGTTTTAAAATGAATTTTTAACATTGTTTAATTATGATAATTGCCTAGAAAAGCATTTAAATGATTCAAGCAAATAAATACCTAGCATGAGGGGGATATCTGGATTGGTCTTTTTCACTCTCCTCTTTTAATTACTTTCTGGATGGAAATGTGGTTTTGAGTACAAGTTGTAAAACTAGTGCTCTATTGTAAAGGCCACACACATTTCTCTGAGCATTCTCACTTAATATGTGAAATAAAACATTTCTTCCAAAAGAAATTCCACAGGGAATAAACATTTTGAGAAATCTCATGGCTTTGGTTTGAGTTTCTTGTATGGGACACCTAGGAGGTAGTGAGAAGCATATGACTGTCTTGTATGTCATCATACAATGATCTTTCTAGTTTCCACACTTCAGGGGTAGGCAACATGGGGTAATTCCTCCTGTAGGGCTTTATGAAATCAGGAAGGACAAGCATCTTGGGAGGATGCAGAGTGATGACAGATATGTAATAGAGAGATTACACATGCCACGGCTGCCTCACAGTGATTAGGTAAGCTTGATATCACAGTGAGTTGATATGCCTGACCTACCCATCACAGGGTTGTCAGGAGAATAAAATGGAGATTATGTAAGTTGCCTTGGGTACCTTGCAAGAAAAAAGGTGCTGCATTAATGAAACAATACATGGATAAATAAATGCCTCACCAAAATAAAACCCCATACCCTTAGATAGAAGCAGAACAATGTAAGCCACTTCCACAGCTGTTCCTACTTGCAGTGCAGGCACTGATGCAGAACATCCATTGCCTCACCTGGATGTGATGGAAGGGTAAAGTGTCGTGATGACCCACCTCGGGCACAGCTCCACATAACCTCAAATGGTGATGACATTTGAAAATATCAGATGTTGACATTGCAGGCACTGGGAAACCCTTGTAAGCTACACTGGTCACTTATAGTTCTAAATAGATTTTAAAAAGTATTTCTTCTTAAAGTCAAGATATGAGGGCAAATGGTCTTGATCAGGGTGCATGCGTGGTTTCCTCGTGTTTCTTATTGCTAGTTTTTGCAGGTGGGAGGGTTTCTATTGCAACTTTTTTCTGATTTTCTAAAGTGGCACTATTGAAATATTGTAGCAATCATGGGGTATGATCGCCTGTGTGTTGTCATTGAACAGAAACCCAACATCTTGATTATTTTAAAATATTTCATCCCTCCCAGTCATTTATCCCCCTTGGTGATGCATGGCTGGGTTGCTTTGCAACCACAAACAGCTAGGGATGTCAGAGAAATATACACTACTGAATGTCCAGTGTACTTAATTTCCAACTTGAGTGGATCTCACAGTGGTCCAGCTTTTTCTAAATCATTCAGATTCTGTGGACTTGCAGCACAATCTTCTCACTTTTGGGGAATTTACATTTGCACATGTGCAAACTAGCATCAGTACAATAATGAAAATTAAAGGAAGTAGAATAAAATTCTGGTTAAGAATGTGATTTGTTCAATGAACAGGTCATTTTAAAAAGATCATGGCAGCATATGAAGTATATCAGAATGGATTAAATAAAAATAATTTCTTCCTTCCCTTGATGTTTAATGTGTGTACTTGCTAGTCAATCTGGCTTAACTTGTGAAAATTAAGCTTTTAAAAATCAAAATGACTGAGATCCAGAAAAATATAATGCAAACAACGGTGGGGAGGGACACCATGAAGAAGGTAAAAGCTAGAAGGAAACTTCAGAGGGAAACAAGAACCAAGTCAAAGAGGCCCCAGAGTCCCATTATATTCATGGAGGGAGCTGATATTATTTTTGCTCCAGTCAAAACTGGGGCACAGCTAAATTCACTGCCACTAGAGATTTTCTTCCTTTGGTTTTACCACAAAAAGGAAAACCATCTTTCCCCAAGGAGATGAGGCTTGAGATGACTAACAATAATAAGGTCCAAACTGTAAAATACAAATTAAATATTTATGGAACAAAATAGTAAAAAGAATTTATAAAGCACAACAAACAAAACCAAGTAGAAACAGCACTTGGGGCAGTGCCCCAGCTTGCATGCAAATCGTCTTCTTGAATAAATTTGGATGGGCTTGCTAGTGGAAGGACAGGGCAGAGGAAACCAACCTAGCTTCCCTGAGCAGGGAGCTCCAAAGCCTTGGAACAGCCACCAAGAAAGTCCCCTCTCTTTCAGCTGAAGTTCCAATTACTGGAAATAGGTGGGATGGCAACGATGACAACAGCAACAACAAAGATGACAACCCTCCTGCTGGCAGCTGGCTTCACTGATTTTTCTCTTTTGTCAGATTGGCCCTGTGTAGTGCACCTTCCTTTGTGGTAATGCAGTGGGGAGGGGGGCAGAGTGTGGCAGTTGCTTCTTACTTTGGCTTTGGTCACATAATTAAGTGAACATTGAAACCTGTTGCAATGTACAGTTGCTACTTGCTAGATCAAAATAACCATTACTGGGGAAAACCAATAATACTTATCTTTTTCATCTGGAATGATCCTTTTAAAAATGCAATAAGTACTAATGGTTGTAAAAATGGGTATTTCAAACATCAGTGTTTTTGCAGTTTTCAATATCTCATACTACAAGGCCCTTCACTTCTTTCTTGTGGACATCCAGAACTGTACTGTGTTATTTAGCACAACTATCTTTCATCATAAGGTGCAGGAAATGTTGCCTAAAATAATGTTTTTAAGTGTTTTTTTAAATGGTCTTTTTTCAAGAGAGTTCTTTTGGTTTCTAATGAAGCAGTCCAACAATCTTTATTTCAGTGACTTCTGATAGGAGAACAATCATAGATAATGGGTTCTAAGAAATGGATTAAATATTGATATTGAGATATGACAAACTTGACCCATTGCAATCAAGCAGAATGTTTTCAATCTTATCATGGTTTGTGTTCTGATCAGATATGACCAGAGCAACACCAGAGATCATTTGAGATGAGAATCATAAGGGTCATCGGAGAGAACACCCAGGAGGGTCATTTGGTGATGAAGTTTTTCAAAATGAACACATACATATCTGTATGTGAAATGAACACATACATATGGCCTGGGTATCTGGTTCAGGACTGTTCACACCTGGAGGGGAGGGGAGGGGAGGGGAGGGTGGTCGCTTTGGTTTACCGAGCCTCCATCTCTCTTACAGGACTTCCAGTCCCTTTGAGACCAGGGCTGGAGTGCCTCTACTTGGTGTTGGGTGACCGAGACAGATTGGGGATTCTGTTGGTGTACCATGCACCCTTCTGCCCAACAGTCTCCCTGCCTGAGCTGATGGAGATCGTCTCAGACCTGGTGTTGAGGACCCCCAGGATGTTGGTCCTGGGGGACTTCAATCTCCATGCTGAGACTGGTCTGACCGGGGCAGCTCAGGACTTCATGGCCTCCATGACGCCCATGGGGCTGTCTCAACATGTCACCGGCCCAACCCATGAACGTGGACACACTCTGGACCTGGTTTTCTCGACGGGGCAGGAAGAGGGTGGTCTGAGGGTGAGGAATTTATGTTTGACTCCCCTGTCATGGTCAGATCACTTCCTGGTGAGGTTTGTGCTTGAGAGCGACCTCTCCTTCTGCAAGGGTGTGGACCCAATTGTGTGGGTCTGCCTCCGGAGCCAGATGGATCCGGATGGATTCCTGAAGGGCCCTGGGGGAGTTTCCGGCTGACAAGACTGGTGCTCCTGTCGAGGCTCTGGTCGAACTGTGGAACGGGGAGATGGCCAGGGCTGTGGACACGATCGCTCCTAAGTGTCCTCTCCCACCGGGCAGAGCCCACTCTTCCCCTTGGTATACACCTGAATTGCGGGCGATGAAGCAGGTTGGGAGATGGCTAGAGCGTAGGTGGAGGAGATCACGGGATGAATCTGACTGAACACACTTGAGAGCCCATTATCAGGCCTGTGCTGTGGCAGTGAGGGTGGCGAAAAAGAGTTTCTTTTCTGTTTCCATTGCCTCCTCAAAATGCCGTCTGGTGGAGCTTTTTCGAGTGGTGCAAGGCCTGGTTTGTCCAGGTCCTAAGAAAGATCTGGTTCCACCTTCAAAGGCCCACAGTGATGGCTTTGCCATGCATTTCAGGGAGAAAATCGCTCAGATTTGTCATGAGCTAGACTCCACTAGTGAATCAGAGGTTTCTGGGGAGACACCAGTGCTGCCGTCTGGTCCGAAATTAATGGAGAAATTTCAGTTATTGTGGCCTGATGATGTGGACAAGGTGCTTGGACGAGTATGTCCCACCACTTGCCTATTGGACCCTTGCCCGTCTTGGTTAATAAATAATTCCAAGCACGGGATTGGGATCTGGATCTTGGAAGTGGTTAACGCTTCTCTGAGGAAGGGTCGGGTGCCTGCCCCTTTAAAGGAGGCGGTAGTCTGACCAGTCCTGAAGAAAGTGTCACTGGATCCAGAGATGGCCACTAATTATAGACCAGTGGCCAACATCCTGTTTTTGGGCAAGGTGTTAGAGCAGGTGGTGGCGGGACAACTCCAAGGTCTCTTGAATGAAACTGATTATCTGGACCCATTTCAGTCCGGCTTCAGACCCGGGTACAGTATTGAATCTGCCTTGGTCGCCCGGTACAATGACCTGTGCAGGGAGAAGGACAGGGGGAGTGCGTCCCTGTTGGTTCTCCTGGACCTCTCGGCGGCTTTTGATACCATCGACCATGGTATCCTTCTGGATAGGCTAGTGGGATTGGGGGTCAGAGGCACTGCTTTGCAGTGGTTCAGCTCCTATCTCAATGGCCGATTCCAGAAGGTGATGCTGGGGGACTATGGCTCTGCACCATGGCAGCTATGCCATGGAGTACCGCAGGGGTCCATTTTGTCCCCTTTGCTGTTTAACATCTACATGAAACCGTTGGGAGAGGTCATCAGGAGGTGTGGGCTGTGGAATCATCAGTATGCTGATGATACCCAGCTCTACCTCTCGTTTTCCACCAATTCAGGTGAGGCAGTGGCTGTACTGAACCGGTGCCTGGCCGAGGTAATGGGCTGGATGAGGGCCAATAAACTGAAGCTCAATCCAGACAAGACAGAGGTCCTGTTGATTGGCGAATCGGGCTTCGGAGAGGGTGAATTGAACTTAGTCCTGAATGGGGTTGCACTCTGTCTTAGGGACATGGTCCGCAGCCTGGGAGTGCTCCTCGACCCAGAACTTTCATTGGAAGCTCAGGTGACAGCAGTGGCGAGGAGCGCTTTCCTTCAGCTTCGGCTGATCCATCAGCTGCGCCCCTACTTGGAGTACGACTGCCTGGCGACAGTGACACATGTGCTGGTGACTTCCCGCCTTGACTTCTGTAACGTGCTCTACGTGGGGCTACCCTTGAAGATGGTCTGGATACTTCAATTGGTTCAAAATGCCAGGCTGCTGACGGGGACTGGGCATTATGTTCACATGACTCCAGTCCTCCATCAGCTTCACTGGCTTCCCAATGAAGTCCGGGCCCAATTCATGGTGTTGATGATGACCTATAAAGCCCAAAACGGCTTGGGTCCTGGTTACCTGAAGGAGCGCTTATGTCCATATATGCCCGCCTGCCCCTTGAGATCTGCGGGAGAGGCCCTTCTCCGGGAACCCTCCATGAAAGAAATTAGGAGGGTAGGTACTCAGAGGAGGGCTTTCTCTGCGGTGGCACCCAATCTATGGAATGTGCTCCTCAGAGTGGTCCACCTGGCGCCGTCGTTATTTGTTTTTCGGTGCCAGGCGAAGACCTTTTTACTTAAACGTCATTTTAATTGTTAATATTATTTGCTTATTTTATCTGGCCAGGGCGACTTATTTTATATTGTTAATTTGTTTTATATTTTTAATGTATTATATTTTAATTTATGTTGTGAGCCGCCCCGAGGCTTCGGTGAATGGGGCGGCATAGAAATGTTTTAAATAAATAAAATACATTGACAGGCTTTCTACAGCACACTAAGCCATGGTGGCTACAAAGCCACATGGCTTAACATGTTGTCCAAACCTGCCACAATACCCAAGTGGCTTATAAGTCATACCTTATTAGTCAACCCAATAAGTAATGGATTGTTGTAGGATTGTTTAAGCACTGCCTGGCTTGTGTCATCTGAACCCATATATCACAAAAAGCCATTGACAAACAAAAAACCCTACACAGCTGCTAGGCCAAAATGGCCAAAAGTCAGATTACTGTAGCAAAGTGGCAAATGGATGACACCATTGCCAAGCAGTATGAAAGAATTGTAGTTTGGCTAAGTAGCCTGGAAAAGGCTTCCCCTCCCACTGCCACAACTGTGAGTAATTTCAGGCTGACCATGATTTGTCTTGAGAGAGGGAGAGGGAGGGAAGGACAGGAAGAGGGAGATTGGAAAAGCAGGCTCTCAAGCTCTTCTTCATGAACTCAATGGGAGAATCCATGAAATACCCCTCCAAAGACCTTCAGAAGTACCCCAGAGAGCTATCCATGGTTCTTTCTTTACTTAAACACAACAAAAACATTGCACCCCTTCACAAAAAACAAAACAAAACAAAATGGTGTACTCTCTATATCCCCCATCTCAAAATCCCCTGTTCATGTAATCAAAGCAGGCAGAAATAAAAACCAGAAGACCCTGTGGTTAGTCCTGGTCCTGATGCTTTAGGCCTATCAGTCCCAAAATGAGCAGTTCATCACCCTCTCCAGGGCCTGGCATAGGATACAAGTAAATAATTCCCTTCTTGCTGCCTTGCAAGACCTGTCAAATTTGTCAAGTCAGGAATAGACAATTCCTTGCAAAGCTAGAATGTGGTTTGCAGAATGCTTCCATTCCACTGGCTGCTTGTGCACCCACATTGAGGACCCCAGACAGGCTAGCCTTTGCTTGTTTTTGTTTTATGCCACTATTCATGGCCATGAAAACAATCTGGATTGTTCATTTAAAATAAATTTCTTCTACCTTGCACACTTCAGAATCCAACAGGATACTTGTTTTCTTGTCTTTTCAATTAAATCGCACAGATGGAGCCCCACCAACCTGCTACCTTCCATAAATTAGTCTTTGCACCAATTTCAGGGCCTCCCTTAGAAAGTATGAAATCTCCCTTGTGAGACTAGTGGATTTTGCTTTTGCCATGGAATTGTCAGGAGTGTCCTTATTTATTTTATTTATTTATATTGTGATTTATATCCTGCCTTTTTCCTACAAAGGGCTCAAGACAGCTTACATAATCTCTCCTCCGTCTTATCCCCACAACAACAACCCTGTGAGGTAGGTTGGGCTGAGAGTCTGTGACTGGCCCAAAGTCACCCAGTTGGCTCCATGGCTGAGCGGGGACTAGAGCCCAGATCCTCTGAGTCCCAGTCCCATGCTCTTAACCACTGCACCACACTGGCTCTGTTCTTTTGGATTCCACCCACAGGATTGTTAGTTTGTCCCTTCCTTGGAGTGAAAGAGATGGAATCCCCTTCAGACAAATGCTTTGAACATTTTGTGAACATTTTTCAGTGACCTATATGCATTCCCCAAATGCATGAGGCACTGCAGACGGTCCACCCCCACACCCCCACCCACAACCACATCCCACTTAGTGCTCCAATCACTCCAGCAAGCAAGATTTGCAGATATGTATTGTGCGGCCTATCTGTTCACTAAATGGCATGAGGTAAGGGATGATTGTGAATAAGCAAATGCTCACTGATTAGATGAAGTCATTATAGCTCATGCTCTCTTAAGGAGAAGTCAAAGACAAACTTCCTTAGTGAAGATTTAGGAATGAGCACAGGGAAGGAAAAAGAAACCAGCCCTCAGCTACAGAAAGAAATAGGGCAAGAAAGGAATAGTAATGAAGGATACTTTCATGAAATAAATAAGTCTTTCTGGGTATCTGATCTATCAAATATATTGTGTATTTGTGGTGCCCAGAGGTGCTGGAAACACAATAAAACCTTGAGGGATATAAAGAGTGAAAATAGTGAGAAAACACAACCCATTAAAGCTGCCTAGTGTTCAGAGTAAAGAAGAAAATGGATGTGGGTGTGTGAATAGACTCAATTTCTTGGAGTGCACAGCCACATGCCCAAATAAATGAATCAACCAGCGTTTCAAAAATTAAACGTTATAGAGGTCCAGGGGAGGATGAAAGAGAGATACAGGCCAGGTGCAGAACTTGCTTGCTTGCTGTGCTTGCAGGCTGAGCATGCAGTTTTGAATCTCAGACCTCTGGTCCCAAGGCCGCTGCGGAGAGCAGGTTCAAGCCTTCACCCTCCATTAGCTATCCTCTAAGCGCAAAGCTCACTTGTGTCTCCCTCCAATTAAGGAAAGACTGATTCCTACTGGAAATACTCATGGCAATTTCACCTGCCAATGCTGCAGAATCAGTCAGAGCCAGATTTTGAGGCAATTTGAATAGAACCTATTTGGCAGAAACAAAACTTGCTTGTGCTCACTTGGTGGAACATTTTCCCCTTTTGATAAAAATGCTGAGAGAACTGAAAGCCTTTGTTTCAGATGAAAAGAAAGGTTACATTATTCAGCATAAGAGCGAGCAAACAAGCAAACCAGCACACACACACAAACATTGCCCCCCCCCGCAAAAAGTGCACTCCATCCTCAGAGATGGATGATGTAATTGCTGATAGATGGAATATCATAATATATCCTTAAAAGCCACAGGGATGCTTAACAGAATTAATTGGTTTACAAGTTTCTGTAAGTATGTTTTTGAGTTTCATGTGTCCTCTGAGCCATATGTATAAACTGATTGCCTCTGTGCAATCACTAGACCACCTACTATGGAAAAATAATGTTTTTCAAAGAGAAAACAGAAAAGCTGAATAGAGAGGGGTTGTTTTTTGTTTTGATTTTGGAATAGCAATTCTAACAGGATGTTATCTCTGTAATGCCTATGTAATCTCCTACTAAATTCCTCTCTAGGGCTACAACCCTTTGCATGTTTGCTCATGTGGAAACCCCATGAAATGCATTGTGACTTAGCAAGTATGTGCAGGATCAAACTGTAAGTTACACAGCTCCTGATCTTTATTTTTAGCTTCTTACGTATACTGCTGTATATTAAACATGCACCATTCTAAAATGATTCAGTAAATTATCTTCCCAAATCTGGTTGAAAACTGTTGTAGTCACCTTGCCACCGTGAAAAACATTTTTCACCACTTTTGCTGGTTCAGGTTTGCACTGGGTGTTTAAAATATAGTAAATCCCCCAGACTCTTACATATATTCCTTCAGAGCTGAGAGATCAATTGGCTTTTGTGCCAAATCTGAATGGTTCATTTGCACTAATTACTTCAGTGCCAAGTTAGCTTATCAAAATGGAGAGTTAGATATGCCCTCTTTTATAGTGGCATATGCACAAATGAACAGTGCATGTGAAATGGAAATTCTTAAGAGAAATGCAATATCCTATCCCAGGACAGAGGATTGACTGGATCATCCTTGTGGGTTACTTTCTAGCTCTAATCCTGATTCAGAATTGATTCTATGATAACCCAAATCCAATTTAGAGGTGTAATAGAACATGTAAATATGACACAGTCATATCCCCTCATCTGAAGTGGTTGTATATAAAGCATACCTTAAAGATGTCCATACATTTCCAAAGATGTTTTATCTAATGTTTACGCTAAAGCCCAATTACTGCTCTTCCTTTCTGTCTTGTACAATCCTTTGAAGTACATGAAAACTGTCAACATATGCCACTTTAATCATGTTAAACAGACCCAGTTCTTTCCCTCATCTTAACTATGTTCCACAGCTTTTATCATGTTTATAGCTGTTTTTCAAACCCTTTCAGATTTCCGCATACCTTTCTCAGATACTAGCTTCAAAAATGTAAATGAACTGATACTGGTAGAAAGCCAAGTGCTTGTATCTCCTCCAAAATCTTAACTATGAAGTTATTGTTATTACAATCTAGCCCTCCCCTCTCCAACTGCATCCCCCAGCTCCACATATACCATACACCTTAGCTATAAATTCCCATTAGTTATAAAAATATCTATGCACAAATCCACAATTCTGTTTCATGTAAGATGCATGCCAGTGCACAGAAAAATGCATGCAATTGCATGAGATCCAGTGTAGGGGGTGGTTATCTTCTGAAGCGAGGAAATGGATGTGTAGGGTCTGCCAAATGGGCAGCAGGGAGGGGACAGAGGTGGATCCACAGCAAAGCAGATGAGTTAGGGAGGCCAACTCAGCAAGAACAGCACAGAAATCAGAAGAACTGAAAAAAAGTGTGTGTTATTCATCCTGCCTTGCAAGGCTTTTGCTGTCAGAACATAGGATGGATGGGGACTCCAAGATGTCAGCCATTCTTATAGCAAGCATCAGTCCTGTATGATTGTTTTCTAAATCAACAGTCCACAGTACGACTCAGTAAGAATAATCAGAAAGAACAACTGACAGAAAGAACAACTGACTGACAGTCAATGCAACACCCAGAAAAACTTTCATATATGGAAAAGCACACTTTCATTTCTGTGAATTTTATACTAGCTTATTGGAATTTCTCTCCTCTGTCATAATTATGATGACTTAAATGGTTTTTATGTCAGTCTCTAAAATCACTGAACTTACCAGAAATGTTGACTAACTGGTGTCACCAGACAAAGTTATGCAAACATTTCTGAAATACCTTCCAGAATTTGAAGGGACAAGGAAGGATTCCACTGCTTCAGTTCTGACTATGAAGAACCAAGGAACATCCAGTAAATGAAATGGAGGAAGGCTAAAGTTAGCAAAAGAGAAATGTTTACTATGGAAATACTAAGCGACAAGGGAACAGTAGCAAAATACTTTCACTTACTTTCTGGGTGGAAATTCTTAAAACTTCTGCTAAATTTGCAGTTTACTTGGGATGCAAATTGTATGGATACAAAATGAATACCTTGGGCATAACCCAGCATTCGTGAGCAGCTGTGGAGTAATTTACAGGAGCCTAATCTAAGATAAAGTGTGGGCAAAATGGTCCTATTTAACTGTGCTAATGTGTTACTGCTCTTGAATGGAAGGCTGCTTATTAGAGAGTGAGCTGAATTGCACCTTGAAACATTCTTTGGATTGGTAGAATGGCAGGTTGGAATTTTCTTTAAGGCAGTAGCTGATGGCAGCTGCAGATGTATCACTGTGTAGTAGGCACAGGACTGTGTCCCTTTGGTGATTATTGGTGAAAAAGCTAGTATACAACTGCTGACAAATTCCCACTGGTCTTCCACCATTGCCATCATGGCGTTAAAAGGAGAAGGAAGGAAGGAAGGAAGGAAGGAAGGAAGGAAGGAAGGAAGGAAGGAAGGAAGGAGGAAGGTGTGATGGTTTGACAACTAGCTTTTTTTCCCAGTAAGAAAGCCAGCTTGCTGTATATATTTTTTACCATTATTTCCCCTATTTTATTCATTTATAGCTAGGCACAGGCTCACCTGAAACATGCTTTCACCTAGCACAAATACTGTTATGCTCAAAGTAAAAGAAAAGGAAGGAGTCATTTTGCTGTGCCACATCATGGTAAAAGGAATAAAAGTGTAGCTTTTCCTCCCCTTCCAAGTTTGGATTTTTTTTTTTTTTCATTCTACCTCCAAATAGTCCTGATGAAAACGAAAAAGATGGACTGAACCTGAATATTAACAAAACAAGATCATGACCACAGAAGAATTACAGGATTTTACTATCAACAATCAAGAAATTAAAATTGTGAAAGCTTTTTCACACCCTAGTTCAATCATAACTCAAATGGAGACTGCAACCAAGGAATCAGAAGACTGAGACTTGGAAAGGTAGAAATGAAGGGACTAGAAAAGAGTGTATGGATGTGACACTGGAGACCAAGGCCAAGATTATCCCCACTATTTTATTCCCCATCACTCTGTATGTATATGAAAGCTGAACAGGGAGGAAAGCTGACAGGAAGAAAATGGATGCTTTCAACAAATGATATTGGAGAGAAACTGAATATCCTGGCATGACAGAAAAAGGAACTAATGGGTCCTGGATCAAATGAAGTCAGAATTTTCCCTAGAAGCAAAAAATAACAAAACTGAAGCATCATGAAAAGGCAAGACTCACTGGAGAAGGCAATACTGCTAGGGAAAGTCAAAGCAGAAGAAGAACTGGGACAGCAAATAAGAGATGGAATTACTCCTTAAAGGAAGCCACAGTCACAAATTTACAAGAACTGAGCAGTTCTGGGAAAGACAGGGTAGTTTGGAAGACATTCATTCACAGGGTCTCCATAAATTTCCCTTCTGAGAGCTGTGAATGGTATACAAAAGCAGGAAATAAATAAATAAAATCAGAAATTATTTGTCAGCACATAATAACATCATATCCCTCCATTAATATGTACCCTGTGAGTGGGGTTGCTAATGCATTTTTCAAGAGGCCTACCTATAATGCCCTTGTCTGAACATTTTAACAAATACTGGTGGTTATTTTCTCCTCCTCAGGGCAGGGCTGAGAGGAAGGCAACTTTCTGGAGGCATGGTCTTTAATTTCCAAAAATCTCTGCCAGAATGGCCAATTGTTAAGGATGCTGGGAGTTGAAATGCAAAACATTGTAGGGTGAACTGGTAGCAGACCTATGCTTTGGCTGGGATGTGAAGGCAATGCAAAAGGGATATGGACTAAGAAACAGGTAGAAAAAGAAGGCTAATGAAGGTGGAGGAAGAAGTGTATTGCCTTTACTTGTTGCTTGGCTTGTAAACTAAAAACAAACTGATGAGATGAGGTGCAGACACCAACCAAGGATTCACAACTTTGGGAAAGAAAACATGAGTCTGGGCAAAAGTGTAAAATGATGGTGTATCCCGGCAGTTATAGATCAGGGTATGGAAGATATTACAAAAGAAGGAGAGGATAAGTCTGAGAAGAGAGCTTCCAGGCTGAAAATGATTGCTTTATTTGATTGAATCAATACAAAAAGGAGCAGTTCTGGTGAATGACTGGAGTCTTCTTGGAGTTACTTTACACTGAGATTGTCTCCTTTTTTAGGATGTTGAATGCAAAAATGTGTGGGGCACATTTTTCATGTGTACCTTTGATTTCATGTGTACCTTTGAATGCAGGCTTATAATTATAATGGGTGCTAATGATTTGATACTTCAGTAGTATGTATCATGGTGATTTTGGGGGTCAGTCGTCTGTCTCTCAGGGCTCTCTTATCCAATGCAGTAGATGCAGCATGTAACTTGACTAGATTGTAACTGAGGAATAACTCAATATAATTGAGGGTATTTATAGGACCTGTGCCTGCTGGATAAACAACAGGAGATGTTCCTTCCATTCACAGAGGAAAACCAGCACCTACTTGCAATCCATTATGACCTTATTGATTGGTCCTGTATCACCCATGTTTTCTGAGTTAAATGGGGAGAATTTTTGAAACAAGCTACTGGGAAACACTTTGAATGGCAGGCAAAGCAAGCCTCTTTGGCAACAATGTATTTATATGTATTCATAATGTGCTATCTGAGATTTGTACAATTTCAGGAAAATTTGCCATGCTTTCATTTTATTACAAGTTAAAATTAAACATGGCCTTTTCAACTTAATTATATTTCACAATTGTTCTCGGTTTTATAAATGTCTTCAGCTTAACCTAAGAAAATGTACTCTTCCTTTCCTTACTGTCCAGTTAACTGTTTAGTATCCACTTCAGTTATCTGTTTAGTAACCATTTCAGTTAATTCTTCAATTAATGTCTTAGTAGCTCTGGAACAATAATGAAAACATTAATAATGATGAAAACTCAGAACAGTCTGCAAAACCAAAGCATTTCTCTTATGAACTGAAACTTGCTTTTCTCTCTGAGCCTGCAGCAGCACTGGGTGGCAGGATTCAAGCAAGCCACCATCTGAGGTGGGCCATGTAGGAATGGTGTGAGAAGGCACTCTGTATCGTCATGCTGGTCAGGGAAGGGGCAAAGGCAAGGAGGATATTTAAATCCAGTGCCCATCCCCAGCCAGCCTCTAGGGCCAGTGCCCCAGGAAAGGCTTGCTTACAGCAAGTTGTGTTTCCCATCAGGACTGGCTTCTGGTACAGTCCTTAGTAGGTGGGGTCTGGAGCCTACTTTATGAGTCAAGATGGGTAAATCTATCAGCTTTGCTTTCTTTGGCATATGCATTTGTGTTTTTAAATGCTGTCTCTTCCCCACATATATGAATAACTTTGCAAATTTGGTTTGCAAACTGAGATAGGATCCTTATTCATTTGCAACAGCAAAACTGAATAGATGATTTTTTTTAGCAGTTGCATCTTTCTTCCTTCCTTCCTTCCTTCCTTCCTTCCTTCCTTCCTTCCTTCCTTCCTTCTTTCTTTCTTTCTTTCTTTCTTTCTTTCTTTCTAGTGGGGCTGCCACTTTAGTGTTAAAGATGAACCATCAGTCAAGAAAAGAAAAGAAAACTATGGCAACCCTAGTTCATTCTTAACATGACTGAATTCAGGCATAGATTCTTAAGATCTAAGTGCTCAAAGTCTTGAGTCTGCCAGTTTCAGCTTTACCCACATTCAAAACTCTTAATATCAAGTTCTTTTTGTCCCAAATTTGAAAAATCGATAGGATTTGGGGTAAATTCTCCAGCTGGCAGGACATTCTCTGTGGCCTACAGGGATGCAATATGTTCAGCAGAGTACAGTTGCCAAAATTTCCTTACTAGAGGCTTTTAAGCTAAGACAGATATGTGTGAAATGATAAAGAAAAGCATAGTAATTGTCATTCATGTATTTATTTGTCACCCAATAGCATCTGTTCTCATGGAGACTTAAATTAGGCAATCTAGGAACACAACTATCATTTGAAATGGCTGCCAAACAAGCATAAATCTTTGCCCTTCTGAACCTATTATGGAGCAAGGCCTTGAACCCTTGTCCTCAGAGAATTCTTGAAGATTCTGTCTTCAAAGGATAAAGCACAAAAATTAATGGTTTAGAGAGAAGTCTTGACTATGGAAAGATATCATGACAACTGCACATCCTCTAGACCCAGTTCTCCAGAATGATCCCAGGGACCAATTGTCCTGCATCTAGAGGAGGTCATGGCACTGTTCTCAGAATCAGAGACTCAAAATGAAGTATCAGTTAGTATGGTGGCAGGGCTGCAGAACCATCCCCTCCTTTTGATTATATAGAACACTCTACCCTGTTTACTTTGCTAACCTACTTTGATATCTTAAAGAGGGAACAAGAGAAACCCCAAGAATAACAGAGAAAATGAAGCTGTCTAGAGGAGATAGGAAAATGCAGATAGTGTTTTTCTTGCATCTCTGGATGACAGCAGAGACAAGGTTGATGCAGTTCCACCCAGGACTAAGACATCTGTGGATCAGCAATGAAAATCAGTCAAAACATGTAAGGCACTTGACATAGGTTGACATGAACAATGTGCTACAGTTCAGTGAGTGCCACAGTTCAGTGATTAGACAGGGAAGAAGTAATATAACAGTTTGATTCAGGCAAATATCATGGGAACAGGACTAAGTTGGTCAATTTCTCCACTCAGAGCTCTGCACTTACTCATATTGTCCCAAATAATAGCCAGGTTGGCATCTTGGCAAAATTTAGTTCCTGCATCAGTTTGTGGATAGGAATGGCAAGGCCTGTCTCCAGTGTATATGCTGTGGATTATAGTTCCATGCCACTCTACACCCTTCTCCTTGGAGAAATATCTATGTCCCTACCTTCTTCCAATGACAAAAGAAAAACCTCTGACGTGCCCAGCATATTCCTTCTGCTAGTTAGAGAGGGCACAAATAAAAACAAAGAGAAGCACACGGGGGGAAATGGTGTGGTGTGGTGCAGAGCAGTAGACCATAGCTGGACTAATAGGCCAGTTGTGGCCAAATGCTGGGGCTGTGCTTTAAGAACCGCTGAGCCAAGGCAGTAGAGTAAGTACCTGAATTATGTGGTCATAGCCATAGCCAGTTGCTAAGGGTCAGTTGGCTGAATCACATTCTGCCATTGTAACCAGAAATTGGGATCCGTACGTTGTGTGACTTATACAGAGAAAACAGCTCATTGAATGTATCCTAAATGAGGTAGTGCAGGAGAGGAGTACATGAGGATGGTCTGTGATAGGTTTAGTGTAGAAAGAACAAGGAATGGCATATTTATCCGATTTTAAAATTTGGTAACTTCCCAAAGTTACCAAAATCTGTGTTATTGCCTTTTCCCTGCCCTAATACACCTATTGGCTTTATCTTGTTACTGCACTGTGCTGGGCAAACTGTATGGGTAAGCTTGAGTGGAATGCCAGACCCAAGTCTGAGATGAGAATAGGAGCCGAAGGAACTTCATTCTAGTGCACTATAGAATAAACTGAGACTAAGGAAATGCATGCCCAAAGCAGAGTCTCAAAGGTGGTACAGGAAAACACACATTATATACCTTATGTCACAGTTATGAATTCCCAACACAGGTTTGATACATCCATACAGCATTGAACAAACCCCCTTTGTTACTTCCTTCAAAGATTCATTTATTTCCCAAGGACTTCCTTCCCCATATATCTGCTGATTATCTTTCCACCATTCACACCATTTCTGGAGTTTCTGTAACTATTGTAATTCATAATGCATTGTGTTGCTTTCTTTGAAATTCAAACTGGTTTCAGGAGCCAGCAATTCCTTCCTTTGACCCTCCTTTCAGATTATGCTGACTTGTTACAGGAGTTTGCACAGGGTTCATTGCTCTTATACTCCCCCCTTCCTCCTGGACAGGAACTTCAATATGGCCGTCATGTTCGTACTATGTGGCCTTCCTTAGAATAACTACTTTTGGGATATTTCATTCGGTAACAATCTTGCAATTGCATTTATCAAGCAATCTCTTGGGGAACAGTTTGCGAACTTAGTTAAGGGAGAAGCTGGGGCATGTGTTGTGCCCCAGAAGAAATATAAGGGATTTGTAGGATTTCTAAAGCATTCTTTTTATCCCCTTTCATAACCTCTTATTCCCAGGATATTGAATTGTTGCATTTTACTCCTCTTTGATCCTAACAAGCCACTGCAAGGAGATTCTTTGTGAGGGGCATTTCAGGAGAGAGAAGGAAACAGAGATAGTGAGGGAAGATTCTGCCCTTTCCATCAGTTGCTAGTCAGTAGGTGTAACTGTCAGTAACTGAAACCTACAATTACTTTTGAGTACTTGCTTTCAAAGCCAGAGACAAGTTTTATTTTAAGAAATAACCTACCTTTCAGGAATGCATCACTCTTGGAATCCTTTCCTTCCATTTATTTTATTGTTTAGAGACTTATTTTAAATCACAATTTATTTGGATATTTGTCCACCCTTTCCCAATTAAATAAATCCTATGCCTTTTTCTCTAAGTTGCTCAATTATATTTACTACCTCTTTCAGGGGACAGGGCCCTAGTGTTGAGAAGAAGGAGTCATTTGTTCTTGGTGGGCACTCACAGGTTATGTCAATCTGGATTTCCAGTCAGAGAATGAAGGGGAGGAGGCAGAAGGGCCTTGGGAATGTGGGGATCCAGACTGTGAGTTGAAAAAAGCAGGGGCAATTATCTCAAGACCACTCTCCCCAAGCACTCAGGCAGGCTCTGAAAATGGCCCAGATGCACAGGTATCAGGTGTGGGCATGGGAGAGGAGCTCTCAGAGTCAGATGGATCTGGTACAACTCTTGACCCCATGGCACAGTGTTGGGAGAGGACAACAGCCAATTAGAGAAGAAGCATATAGAAAAGAGGCACGCTCAGTTCCAAACAGATCTTTCAGAAGGGATTGTGCCTAGACATATTCAAAAGGAGGGTTTCTGGAAGCAGTTGTTTAGATTGGATTCAATGAACCACTATATGCATGCTCAGAGATACATTCTGTGCTTATTGCATTTTTTTGGATATCCTCTGGTGAACATTCAGAGCTTTTGCAAAGAAATGGTCTATTGCTCTGAATGTGTAAAGGGAAGAAAACTCGGTGCACTGGACTCCAGTGCCCTGGAGTGCGCAGCTAGCTTCTGTCCTATTGGTGCTCCCAACATATAATCTTTACCTTGTGATCTGGGCTAAAAGATGCACAAAAACTGAACCCTTCCTGTGCTGCAAATTCAAAAGGGGATAAAAAGCATGGTGTACATTCTCTCCCTCTCAGCTCTTCACTTCATGCTGTACTATGAGACGATGTGAACTTACCCTACCAGATTTGTGTTCCAGGATTAGTCTAAAACATGAGTGGGAGAGCTACAAGAGGAATGCTTAATCTGTGATTTACCTTGCACTGAACGGGGGCGTTGGGTCAATGACTTTCAAGATACTTCCAGTGCTATCATTCTATATGGATGCTAGCTGGGTTTTTGCAGTGTAGAATTCCAGCAAACAGACACATCTGAGATTAGGGTTCACAATTCTGCCACTGACAGTCATGCAGCTTCAAGACAGTGGGAAAACAGAACTAACTCTAGCATAGGATATCATAGATTAGGCATATTGCCTAAACAGCAATTCTGTCAACAGCTGTAATTTCACAGGATTTGCAACCTTGAATGAATGTGAAAACACGTCAATCTGCAAGTATACATCATCATCATTTGAGTATATCCCCATGATTTTTAATATCTACATGAAACTACTGGGATAGATCACCTGGAAGTGCTGAGGTGTCATCAATATGCAGATGAATCTCAGCTCTACCTCTCTTTTCCATCAAACCCAGGTTATATACAAATCAATAGGTATAAGTTTCATTGGTTCACTCATGCAATCAGTGACACATTAACCAGGCATGAGAAAAACCCTCTTTTCTAGAAATCAGTGCATCCTTGAAATGTAGCTGACAGTAACCAGGCAGTGGTCCAGAGAAAGCTAGTTGGCACTTGACAGATAGCAGCTCAAATAAAGGGCAATTCACATCAACACACCCCATCCTTCCTCTTCCATGTGATAGCACCCCATCATCTCCCTTCCTTCAAAGCATTTTCTTTGGTATTCAAGTGGAAAAGATCACGCCATTGCAACTTTTTACTTCCGTAGCCAATTGGAAAGCTGTGTTATGTTTAATGATCTTTAATGAGTGTTCCGGGAACCCTCTGTGAATGATATTAGGAGGGTGAGTACCTGGAGGAGGGCCTTCTCTGTGGTGACACCCCACCTATGGAATGCTCTCCCCAGAGAGGTCCACCTGGCGACATCGTTATTTGTTTTTCGGCGCCAGGATAAGTCCTTTTTATTTAAAACTTAAGTGTTAATTTATTGGTTATTTGTAGGATTTTAAATTTTTTAAGCTGAGATGCACTGGGTTTTAATATTTTTATTGTATATTTTGTTCTTGCCGTGAGCCACCCCAAGGCTTTGTTGCAATGGGGGCAGCATAAAAATGTTTTAAATAAATAAATAAATAAATAAATAAATATCAATGTATGAGAGGGTGAACTGAGGACTGCTCAGGCACACTATCTGTAATGATTCATTGATAGCTGGTTATTCTCAAGAATAAATCCTTTAAAGAAAACCTTCCCCGTTGTGTATTTTGCACATACACATCAGGTATGGTCAATGGAGGTGAGGCAATGGCTCTTCTGAATCAGTGTCTGGGGTCATGAATGCATGAGAGCCAATAAGCTGAGACTCAGTTCAGACAAGATGGAGGTGCTGTTGGTGGGTGGATCATCTGCCCAGTTGGGAGACTGTCAACCTGTTCTGGATGCAGTTGCACTTCCCCTGAAGGACAAGATTCTTTAAGATAACTTAGATTCAAGATAACTTGGGAATACTTGTGGACCCAGAATAATCCCTGAAGTTCCTAGGAACACTTTTTGTCAGCTTAGGGTGATTTACCAATTACTTTCCTATCTGGACAGGCAGAGTCTGGCCCAGTTATCCATGCCCTGGTAACTTCTTGCTTTTACTATTGTAATGTGCTCTACATGGAGCTGCCTTTGAAAATGGACTGGAAACTCCAACCAATGCAGAGTAGAGCAGCAGGGCTACTGATGGGCTCTGGCCCTCAGGATCACATCACGTCAGTCCTCTGTCAGTTGCTTTGGCTGCCAGGTAAAGTCCAGGCCCAAACCAAAGTATTTGTTGTCATTTAAAGCCCTAAATGGCCCATGGCCAAGATATTCTTCAGTCATTTTAATTATTGGGTCACACAGGGCTGTTTTAATTCTTGTGTTTTAGTATTAGCTGATGTGCCAAGAGATTAGCTTATTATAGCCGCAAGGTTGCTGTCTTGCTATTGTTGTCTATTGACTGTTTATGGTTGTAGTCTTTTTAAATATAACATTTACTGTATATATTATTCTAAATTATAGACTGCCCAGAGAACCCATGGGGTATGGGGTGGTATAAAAATGTAATAGATGGTGGATGGATAGGATAGGATAGGATAGGATAGGATAGGATAGGACAGAGTGTACTGGAGTGCATAGATTTTATGGATTCTATGTGGCTACTCTATGATAACATTTTCAGGGTGATACTTTCATCATTAAACTTGGATTTACTTGGTATGAATATTAAGTACTATTGACGTTGCAGTCCACAACCTCTCAAACTGTTACAGAAGTGGACAACTGTGGCTTTGTTGTGCCTCATGGGCTATCAGAGCAAGGGGTTCATACCTGCCTTTTGTACTGAGAATATGGCTTTCTGGAGTACTGTGATCACCACCTGGGCTAATACTGATAGTATTATTCATCATGCTCATCGTCAGGGGATTTGTATGCTGCTTTTGCACTCTAAAACTGTGTTCAAACAACTTACAGCAATATTGGGAAAGAATACATTTTTAAAAATCCCAGATAATTCATTAGCAATCCCAATGAGGATGATATTGCATTGAAATTAAGGTTTATGTTTGGTTTTAGAAACCTTTACCAAGAGCTTGAGCTCTTGATACAACTGAGAGGTGAAGAAATCATGGGGAGGGGAGAGGATATGTCCCAAGAGCTGCTATGGACCCTGGACTTGTCAAGCTAAATATGGACTGTGCAAGTGAGAAAGCAGATTATTAGCTTGAAACAAACTCATTATTAATGATCAGGGATGAGTGGAGAAGCAATGATCAATATTGCTTGAATTTTCTAAGCTCACTGCTCTGCTTTTCACCATTTCTGTTTAGGTTTCTATATGTCAAGAGAAAAAAAAACTGCAAATTGAGCAGCTCTTGAATTTGAACTTTGCTCAATGTTTCCCTATTCACTTTGTGCACATTTCCCACCCAAGAGGAATGCCGCTTGTGCAGCGTTCACATGAATCTAGTTTCCTGTTGAACGCCACATTAACACTGGGAACATTCACCAGGAACTGCAGGAGCTGCTGCAGGACCTGCAACAAAGCAGACTGAAGCCTGGGTTGGCGGGGAGCCCAGGGCATCCAAAGACTTCCCACCACAAAACTCATTCCTCCTACATCCTTTGTACTAAGTACCCTAAGAATGACCTGCTCTCAGCAAGTTCAGGTAATTTAAAGTGTAATCCTCCCTGAAGCTATGCAAAACAGGAAAATCTGTATAACAATGCTTGGTACATTGACCTTTGTCTGCATAACAATAGACCTACTGTACAATGAAAAAGCTTTCCTTCAATTGATTTTTATTCTGTTTACTGTTGGATTTTGCTAATAATTTTAGCTTTAAAAAGAGAACAAGAGAACTTGTGTTAAACCTTCTTTTCTTTCTTTTTTATTTTTGTAACACATTATTTGTGGTATACAAATATCCCAGACCTATGGATACCCAAAATAGTCCTGGAGTGACTATTTCGTAATATAGATGTTCTGGAGTGCTTTTGAGCTCAGGACATGTTTTGTCTTAGTGGGGCGTGACTAAGATTTGGAGATGTTTTAGAGCAGGCCTTTTGTGGCAAAGTCTTAGAAGGACTGGTTAGTTGCACAATTTTTGTGCAAATTACAGTACAGAATCTGAGCTGGGCAATGTACATTGTGGGCAGCAGGCTACAATTTTGGGTCTGGCTTATGCACATACTGTCCAATGAAAATGCACTACAGGAGTCAGGAAGAAAAATTCTCTGCCTATATGTCCTCTTGTTCTACTGATACCAGTGTATATAAATATAGGATGAAAGGCACAGGGCAAGAATGAAAATAGCAAAACCCATGGCTGTCTCACACAATATTGAGGAAATCATGTCCCTCCATTGCTTAAAAGTAATGGCTATGGAGAGCATAACAAACACAAGGCTGTGTTTGCAGGTTCCTGTAAAACTGCATAGTTCATATAATTAGACATAGGATAAAAGATGTCCACTGGAAGAAGACGAGCCAATCAGTATTTATTTGAATTGCTTAGGCAGTGCCTTCCTCTGTAGAAGTTGTTTGCCTTCTGCATTAACATGAATTATTGAAGAATTAGATCATTCTTTAATAATGCTGTGGCCATTGCCATTTAAAATTCCAAAACAATATTTTATACATTTCTTTTGCTTGCCTAGGGTAATAAGTCTATCTGTAAATCAAATTATTTATATAAATAGAATGAAGCAAAATTTTTATATAAATAGAATAAATAAAGCTGATGAATATAACTAAATTAGTATATTGGCAAGGAGTACAGGGGGGAGTTAAAAGCTTCCAAACCTCTCCTCAAATAAAAGCTGCAACAAATGTAATCATGTACATCATAGAGAGAAAAGAAGTTGTTTCTTCAATTTGGGCTTGTAAATGTCTGCTCACATCCTTGTTCTTGAGTCTATTACACAGTATGAAGTGGTTGGCCTTTAATTTAAGGCAATTTATTTTGAATTTGTGAACAGTGACAAAAGGAGCTTCATTTAAGTGGAGAACAAATGCATCCAGAAGAACTAAGAGAAAGTTTTACTTCTTACTAGTGAAGTCTAGTAAGTAAGTCAAGTCCTATATTATGTTCTTCATAGTAGAATAATCATAGAGAAACTTAACACACATCTCCAGGAGAAAGAACATGTTGATTATGTTAATTAACACTGTATAAGAAATTTTATTTGTCTCGTGGTGCCATCAGAATTAGTTCGATTGTCTAGTTCAGGGATCCCCAAGATTTTTGGACCTGTGGACACATTTTGAAATTTGAGAATGCCTTGGGTACCACCACAAAATGCCTAATCAGTGGGCCGTCATTTTCGCATCTACCTGCTACATCTATTCATTTTAGATTGCTTCTTACTCAGAAGGAAAAGAATGTACCTGTTCAATAGACATTAATTAGGCCTCTCTTTATTGAGGGATTGCCAAAATCAGCTAAGTGTGCTCATAGTACACTACAGTTAATACTTTTAAACAGACAGTTTGTCAATGTTCAGTAATAGTATCTTTTGCAGAAAGAGGTCATTACACAGATAAATGTTGTATTGGAACAGTCCTTAATAGTCACTGATGCTGACCGATGTTAAAAGTATTTATCAGATTCATGGAAATTAACAAGCAACATCAATGTTTTTCCTATGTATTTCTGATACCTAAAAAGACTAATATTACAACAATGGGAGGATAAAAACACATAATGATGACCTTAGAACACTTCCAATATTTGAAAACTTGGCACTGAGATCGGCAGCAGATGCCCTTCTCCGGGAACCCTCCGTGAAGGATATTAGGAGGGTGAGTACCCGGAGGAGGGCTTTCTCTGTGGTGGCGCCCCATCTATGGAATGCGCTCCCCAGAGAGGTCCGCCTGGCACCGTTATTATTTGTTTTTTGGCGCCAGGCTAAGACCTTTTTATTTAAAACTTAACTGCTAAATTACTGTATTTATTAGGATTTTAAATTAGTCAAAAATGCACTGGGGGGTTTTACTTTTTTTTTTTGTTTGTATTTTTTTGTGAGCCGCCCCGAGACTTTGTGGTGATGGGGGCGGCATAGAAATGTTTTAAATAAATAAATAAATATACACACCACCTTCAAGTGGATACTTATTGGAATATTTGGCACATTTATGATTTCTACATAGTTGTATGTGTTTCATACAAATAAGGAATTTAACAAAATTATGGGTGCCCATAGGGACTATACCAAGAATTTCTTTACAGGTGTTATTAGAAAGTCATGTGCCTTCAGGCACTGCACTGAGGGTCTCTGATCTAATTACTGTATTTGTCTCTGATCATTTGGTATTTCATCATTTATCTATTGATATATCTTCTTATAAACTGAAGCTCAAATCTAAATTATCATCTTAAATACAATTCTTACCTGCTATCAGACAAAGTGCTAATATCCATGGATTTGTGCATAATGTGTTAGAATATAAATTTATTCTCTATGCTGATAATCTTCTATTGTTCATTCACAATTCCAGTTATCACTTCCTGTCCAATACAATTAATTAATGATTTTGGACACTTGTCTGATTGCTCTATTAACTGGTCAAGCTTGGAATTCGCATCTTTTGAATGTAATACAATATACCCCATACTGTGTTCACTAATTGACAAATTGAACGTATTACTTTTCTGGAAGTCATTTTCACAAAGACCTATCACAAAGGAATAAGTTGAATTTGAGTAAGCTAATTAATCAGATACCAAGTGGCATTGATAGATGGACATCTATACATTTCAGTTAATGGGCTAGGGTAAATACAGCTAAAATGAATATAATACCTCAAATAGTTTATGTTTTGCATGGTAGTCTTCAATTTATGCCTAGAAAGTATTTTCACAAGTTTAATGTTTTGTTTTTTAAATGTTTACAGGTCTGCACATAGTACAAATATACTTGAAAAGTATATACCTTCTTATCAGAGGTGGTGGATTTGGCCTCCTTTCTCTATACCAGTGAGTTATTTGTTTCATTGTACTCATTTTTGGTCCTTTCTACTTAGACTGGATTACTCTTCCTAGTCTATTTTGGAATTTTCAATTTTGGATTCTCTTCCCAGGTAAATCACACTGGACTCTTCCCATACCAAAGGATATAATATTCCTTTTCCAATTGTGGCAGCTAGAGAGCTGTGGTGTATGCTTTCATGCCAACTACAGTTTCACATATTTTCACACGGAAGCACCAAGAAACCTTTATGGGGAAATCCAGATTTAGAAATTGGCAAGAAAATGTTTGTTCGGCAGACCAGAATTATTTTTGCTTGGAATCAGCTTGGATCATAATTTTTGCCATTCTCTTCTTTGCATAGAAATAGCCATAGTTGACTAAATATAGCTGACTAAACATAGTCAGTTATGGCTGCATGGCAATGCGTGCAGTTGAAACATTTGTTAGAATGTAGGTCTGGTCCTGCTGCATTTACAGCTTCAGAGCTGCCTGGGTTATTGGATGTGCTGACCAAGGCTATAAATATATCAAGTACATGTATTTTCAAATATTTTTACAAATATTTATTATCAGTGATTAAATATGACATTCAAAACCTTGAGCAAGAATAAAATTATGTATTGGAACATTCCATATTCCCCATCCAATGGGGTTTCACAAGGGTTATGATTGTCAGGCTGTACTTAATTCAGCAAAAAATTATGTTCCAAGTATATTCAATACCACAAGTTCTCTTAATAAAAGTTTAATTAAATCGGTCAATAGTTGGAGATATACTTCATCTCTTTTTATCTTCTCCATACATTTTAGCAATGTCTAATGACAGATTCCTTTTGGGGGGAGGTAATAATTTGGATAAAACTTGTGATGAAAAGTTATTTAATAAAGGATACAGATTTTCTGTGCCCTTTGGACAACTAAAAGGCAAATAATAAAACAATGGAAGGAGAAATGGTCACCTGTAATAACACAATGGAAAGGGAACCCAATGAAACTTCTGCTTTTTGAACATGTTAGAAATAACTTATAAATGGATAAATGTATGATTAGGGTTGTCTTAGTCAAATTATATGCTAATATTTAAAATAATAGTAGTATGCTATATAGGCTAACATATACTAACATACAGAAATCTAATCAGTACTATGGAAGCTATTTTTCCTTAAATATTATTTAAATATATTATTTTTGTTTGCCTCTTTTTTGTAGTTTAGATTTGTTGTTTTTGTATTGTACCATAATAAATGAATAAATAATGAAAAAAACCTTGTTCAAAGCAATCTAGCCATTTAGTTATAATGGTCAATGAGAAATGGCCTGATCTGGTGGCTGATCTGTGAAAGTTAATGCTTGTGTGAAGTACTTGTGATTCATTACTCAGACAAAAAATAAAATGGAGTAACAAACAAACAAATCAAAAGCCTCAAATGCTTAAGCAGTACATTTATTGTATGATACAGTATTTGAAAGATTCTTCAATATGTCTTTATGGGAATAATAATAATAATTTAGCTTTTAAATAAGTATTTATAGAGGATCTTATTTCACCACCTTATGATTCTATGTTGAACTGGCAGAAAAGCCAATAGCACAAAAGATATTGCAGAAACAAACTGGCAGACATGCAATGTACTGCTGATAACACCACTAATCACACATATGGTGAGCCATATATAAATTTATTAAACAAATGAAATGAGTTAATAAGTAAATCCTTACCAAACACTGCAAAGTAAAGGCAAAATTACCTGACACACACCACACACAACTGGGCAGTCTGAAACACATTATGGTATCTTTCAAATGCAGACGGGCATAGCATCATTTCCAGATCTCCTTGCAAACAGATGTCCAAATCCCCTGGCAACAGAAACACCAACTGTGTAAACATGCAGCATTGCCAGACAAAGAGCCAGCACAGAGCCAGACGGAAAGGAGGAGATGCAGATCCTGTCACACCTTGTAGCTCAATGCCAAGCAGGTAGAAGAATGTGCATAAATGCATTCAGGCCTGATTGGAAACATTAATGCCACACTCAATGTAACATCGACGGTTCAGTGACTGTATGGGGACACCAGCTCTGCTCTGCTTAAGAGAACAAGAAATAGTGGAACCCACAGTAGAATGCTTACAAACTAGTGCCAGGAACTGCACCATAGCTCAGCAGGACAGTTTATTCAACCACCAGTAATGATTTTAGAGGCAGTGCATAGATATTGTTAAAAGCAGTAATGGTAGGGTTCATTGACTTTCTCAGAACAACTACCTAAACAATAGGTGCTCTGTGATGTTTTCCATAATGCCTAACCAACATCACTTCAAAAGAAGATGCCCTTTCCATGTTCTTCTTGGTGATTCCTACTATGAAGACCAACAGGACTTGTCAACTCTACTGAAATGCCTTGAAGGGGGGAAAAAAAAGTCCACATCCCCTAATTTACTGGTGGATAGAAGCATGACCCCATGCCAAGGACTCTTGAGGGAACAGAATCCTTTCTGGATGAGGGGCTTTTCCTTGTGCCAGTCAATTGGAGGTACAGACTTTAAAAACAAATAAATATAATTTGATTTTTTTGAATTGCACTATGGAGTAGAAAGTGACATTTTAAAACAAATTGTTGCTCTGTGCCATCCTAGTATATTTGTGCAACTTAAATAATTACTTTGGTTTTTTAAACAAGGGAGCAGGCCTTAAATGGGCAAACAAAATTGGAGTATAAACTGCTGACTCAAAATAGGCTAGCGAGTAAAAAGAATCCAATGTCCAGCAAGAGACATTACATAGTTATATGTAATGTGAATAGTTTATATCTCTTACCTTTAAAATCCTTGAGCAGTGTATGTGTCCAGCAGCGGCGGGATTCCCATTCACTAGCCAATTTAGAAAGCAGTGGCTCATGGCATCAGTGTTAGAGGGGCAGTGTATCCATTTTGGGTTTCCATCTGATCAGTAAGAAAACTGTCTATGGCAGTGAACCTATTTGGGGTATATGCCTCAGCACTATGGATAGTTCCTTAAAAGTACAGAATAAAACTTGGAGTGGGTATATAAGTGTGTCTTACTATGAGACACTTCAGCATACTGTTCAGCGCTGTTTTAATAACCAGTGAAGAGAGGCTTGGGAGAACTTTCCTCCAACGTTCCTAGATGGGCTATGCTCTTGCCTGTACCAGCCTGCCAAATTGGAAAAAAATGGCCTTGAAAACAAGTTGAAGGCAACTCTTGTCATTCCAGACTTGACTGCCTGGAGTTGCAGTCCAATGCATCTGGAAGGCACTATGTTACATTATAGTGCAGCATCAGTTGTGTATCTGCCACTACATGTTATCCTTTTTGAAATGGAATATCTTATCTAAAGTGGAATATCATGAGCTAGTGCTGCATGCTCTTTTCATTTTAACAAAAGGAAAAACTGTTCACAAATGGAATAGGAGCAAGGTGAACTGAGCTCTGAAGTAGCACTTGGAGACTCTTGGTGGCCTCGTGTATCTCTGTGCATCCACATCCAATATGCTAATGTCGGGTAACTGATTTTAAAATAAAGCTTAAAAAGTAGAGAAAATAATGTGTAGTGTAGTCTGTCTAAAAACAAAATAAAATCCAGAAGCAGGCAAGATGGTAGTTGAGATAATATGTGTAATAGCTGACTCAAGATGTCTCTGAACATCAGGATTCTGTACTGATACTCTAAACTTTTCTTGTAGTATAGCAGATCTGCTTCTAATGAAACCTTCTGAGGACACAATTCTAAGGATGCCTGAAAGCATCTGAATTTGAGGAATTGTACAGGTAGAAGTGCACACACTTCCCACCTTGGAAGCTCCACACTCTTTCCACCTTGGAAAGCAGTTTGATGACCAATTTCAGTTGTCTAACTACTGCTCTTTGGAATGGGAGAAAAGGAGACTGAAGTGCCACTATGGTACCTCACATCTTGGAGAAGCCAGTCTCTTTCCATCTCTGTTCCTGTCCCCCCAAAATGCACCCTAAACTCCTCTCAGATTTTGCAAAAGGAGCCAGTGAAATTCTTGCAGCTGGTTCAGATGCGGAGGGGGGTGGGTGCCCCAAGCATGAAGCCTCAACTCCAACATCTAGGCTGTTTTCAGACATTCTAACAGGACCTCTAAAAATTGTTGGCCCTTTAGACACTGTCGATGGACCACAGAATCACTTGGTTAGATATTGTACTTCTGGTTTCTTTGTATTTCAACTTTCTGTTTCACTTTCTGTATTAAAAAGAACCAATGATTTTGATCAGTGATATTATTTCCCCCCACCAAAAAAACCTCTATTTACCACTAATTTTGTGCTCTTTGTTCATTGTGTTTTTAAAGCCACCTCTTAAAAACAAAACAAAACAAACCTCTTACGAGTACAGTAAAAAACAAGTAAATTCACAATAGATTGTCAGCATTAATTCATTTAAAAATAGGTCTTTCTTACACGGAAATTCAGTGTGAATAGTTTATATCTCTACAACCCTAAGGGTAAATTGGTAGATCAAATTACTGGTTAGACAGATAGTATATATTTCCTACTACCCACGTAGCCAAGCATGAAGTGGGTAATTGGGTTCTGTCACATTATATCCTTTTAGCTCAGAACCCCATGTTATCCTAATGGGATAAATGAATGACCACCACTGAGAATATCACTGCCTTTTGCTTAGAAAATTGCTCAAAATTGGACCAGCCAGAGAAACAAATTTGGGGTGGCACTGAGATTTGGTCAGACTAATTTCTTTGTATGGTTTAATTTAAGCCTGTCAGTGAAAATCTTTGCTTTACGGTTCCTACACAAGAAATTCTGGAATGTGTTACATCTCAGTTAGAGATGTGTCAGTCTCCCATCATCCAATTCAGGATGCAGGGACTTTAGACTGAAGATATGCATTTATTATCTAAGTCAGGGTGTTAGAAAGTTAGCCCCAGTATACTGCCCAATATTCTGTCTTCATTCCAAATAAGCCAAAATATGCAGGTATATATTTCTGACAAAATTCCCACTGATCTGATAATATGCTACAAACTAGAATTTCTTTCTTAACTCATCACAGTTCAGAATAGTCTAACAGAATGGGAACCCATTATGTTCCTCCTGTGTACAATTGTCTAGTAGGATGCAAAGGTAGTTTCCCAGTTGTTTTTAAGCCTGAGCTATGATTTAGATCATGTAACCAAGATCTCACCTTTCCAGGATAGTTGTGTGTCAAAGGCTTAATCAAAGGTCAATGGAGGCATAAATTCTCTCTCTCTCTCTCTCTCTCTCTCTCTCTCTCTCTTTCTCTCTCTGTCACACACACACACACACATACACACATAGAGATGTTGACTTTTTTAGGTGTTAACTTTTTTTTTTGGCAATGTTCTGGGCAAGATTCAAGGACACAGACTATATTTTGCCTCTGCATTCATCACAGTTTAGTCTCAGGCATAGACTCAGGCAGCATAGTCAAAAGCCTAACTAAGCTGCCTTGCATTTTCAGATTTTATCTTTGAAATATGTAAACACTGAACTTTACTAATACTTTGATATATTGAAGTGCTAAAGTGTAATCACCCTCAGATGAACCTTGGGGAGTAGACAGTACAAATTACAATGGCAATCTAACATCACACAGTCCAATCTGAAATAAATTGATTTCTTTCAAACCAAGGTTGAACAACGTGTACTTCTAATTGGACTCTGGTGCCAAGAAGGCTGCTTTCTTCTTTTTAAGAGCTGATTGACAGAAATGCAAACACTTCACTGCCAGCCACCTTGGTCTCTGGGGAAATACAGGCAGGCAAAATCTAGCTAAGGACTGCTTTTTATTTATGATGTCAGCTTCCCTAAATATCAGAGTACCTGCATCAAATCCAAATTGGAAGTGAAATTGCTAAAAGTTTTTACTCGGAACAATGTTAAAATAAATTATGTTGTGGAGTGTTTACTGCCTTGAAGGGAGTTATGCCATATGCAATATGGCATTCTGTATACAACTGCTATCAAAGTAAAAATGAAGAACAAAGTCACACTGAAAAGTTTTCCAATGTAGGTGAAACTGCTGGTCCAATAAGTCTTTATTTGCCCCTTGGCAGTAGTAGCCAAACAGTTCACTTAGCTTTGTCTCTCACACAATTTGGAGTTATCCTTGAACTTAAGTAGAGCACCTGACTTCTCATCAGAGGTAAAGATCTAGTTCAAGGCACCTGGTTTATCCGGACTCGAGTCAGGCCTCATTCACTCTAAACATGGTTTTTGTCAGTCTGTCTAGTCCTAGGTGTGGATAATGAAAACCAGTATGATCAGCTGCAGGTAAAGGGCTTGCCCATACATAGAAATTATGGAAGTTGGCATGGCTGGAGCAGATTAAGATCTGAGAGGTCAGCAGGCACTTGACATGAGCACAGAGGTGCTCATTCATACTGAGATGAATGAAAAATGGAAGTGAACAAGGGTCATTCTGTTCACTTTCCACTTGATCCAAAATTAATGCTTTGAGAAATGAGTGGAGGCAAGTGGCATGCTTTTGTTTCTCTCTTTCAAGCCTATTCATTCCTTATTGCTACCATTCAGGGCTAGGGTGGGCGGATTTGCCATTTTCTGACAGAGGCAGCAATAGAGCTGTGTTTTGGCAGCTTCTCTCCACAGATACCATTTTATTTGCCCAAAGTGTCCTAGATATGCCATTATTTGACAGGGAAATAGTGGTTGCAACAAACCAAGCACAATAGCGTCTGTCAGGGCAGAACAAAGCAATACCCTGCAGTGAGTGGATGAATGACCACAAGGAGTAGCCACCAAAGCCAGATCTGTTGCCACCAGGGAAGGCATTAAAGGAAACACTTGACAGGTGGTGATTCTAAATAATACAATAAGAAACATTTGAATGAATGGATTAGAAAACAATTGAATTACAACCCAAGTGAGTTTTGGGGCTTCAGAAGTCTCAGGGCATGTAATTCTGCCGCGAATGTGGAAGTCAGAAGTTGCAGTACCTTTGTCATTGTTGATGATGTTCAGCTCTGAAGCCAGACAGATTCCTCCCAATCTCTGTTGTACTAAATCTTACTTTAGTCCCAAAGTTCTGTATATTGTTATAGTATAATACTGTATTACAATATTATGGTTCCAGTCCATATATAATCCATATAATCCAGCTGAGTAGAACATATGCCCAGATTTAAGACATAAATGGGTGATATATAAAACATAAATAGTTTCTTCTTAATGTTTAACAAAATGAGGAATTGTAATTTACTCATAAAACCACATTAGACATGAACTGTATGTTGCTTGTATTGACCCAGATAGGTCAATGTACAAAAGCCCAATTAAAAGCAATAGCATTTGTACACTTCAAAGCAGTAGTTTTTAAATTACGTTGCATAGAATCTTGAGTTCTTTGGAATATCATGAAGAATCCCCCAATGAGAAGACCAATAATTTCAGACAAGCTTCCTGAAAAGGCAGTTTGGCAAATAGTATTGATTTGCAGTCACAGGAGATTGTTGGGGTGTGTTCTGGGTAGGGTTATGAGAGAAATCTGTAATGGACTAAAATCAGTTGAAATTCTTATGAATCTGACCTGCCATTTCCACAGAAGATTAGCTTTTCCAGGTAACATACCCAATCGAGTTGCAGAACTTTTTATTGAGTTAGTTTCCACAGTGTTGTACAAATCTAGTTTTAGAAAGAGACAGATTATTAATATTAATAGTAAAAACTCACCAAAATGTGCATTTCTTCCATAGCATAAAGTGTGAATATATGCACTTTGGGGATATGTGTGTATCTTTGTGGGATCTACAATTGTACAAAAGGGGCCAGACAGTACATGAGGTACATTTTTGGATCTCCAGGGGAAACTGTGGGTTCCAACATGGCTGACAAGCATTGCCCAGAGGAGCTGTCTATCCATTCTAGAATCATTTGCAACATGTATGAGTGGCTAGCATGCAGGTATTCCTTGTCACCAAAGCCATTAGGGGACAGTTCTATGAAAGAACAGCTCCTGTGCATGCAGCAGAGTAGGGATTTACAGTAATTTTTATTCCTGTTAACAAATCAAGCTGGTATGCCCCATTGGCAACCCTGACTGCAAATAAAAGCGGAAGCCTAATTCTTCAGATTTTTTTTTTTTTTTTTTTGCAATGGCCAAACTTGCATTTACATAGAACTGCATACTTGGGCAAATGCATATTTGCAGGTTTCTTCCTTTCTCTGCATTTTCATGCTTTGGTCTATTGGGAAAGTGGGTATTTGAGTGTGTGTGTGAAAAAGTACACATTTTTACCTGTAGGAAAAGTGAGAATGTATTTGATGAGTTCAGTCAGGATGAGATAAGCACTGAGGTGGGAAGCAGAGAACCTCAATGAGTTTGAGCATCAATTGTTCTCCCATTAGTAGGGCAGACTAGCCTTAATATTAGAAGCCTGCACTTCAAGTATATAAGTAATCAGCTTATATATCATACTGATTTCAGCAGGATGCATGTGGGGATTGCTGTGTGAAGGACTGGAATCATAACTTTTCCTGTATTGATAGGGTTACACTCTTCAGACTGTGTGTGTGTGTGTATTTGTATTTCTCTTTCTCTCTCTATCTATCTATCAACATATATTTGGCCCAACAAATGAAAAAGGACACACTCTTGATCTGTCTTTCTTGACTTGGCAGGAAGACAGTGATCTGGTGGTCTTTCTTTAACCTCTTATCATAGTCAGATCAATCCTGATAATATGGATGTACTGTTGGCAAGTCAATCCACATTTCAACTGGGAGATTAAAAACCTGATCTGGACAGTCTTGCACTCCCACTAAAGGACAAACTTGCTGGTTTAGGGGTGCTCCTGTTTTCCCAGATGGACTCGGTTGTCAGGAGCACCTTTTATCAGCTTCAGATGATTTACCAACTATGCTCCTACTTGGATAGGGGTAGACTTGCCAGTTGTTCATCCACTGGTAACCTCCAGACTGGGCTACTGCAATGAGGTATATGTGCAGCTTCCCTTGAAGAGAGTCCAGATTCTTCAAATGATTCAGAACAGGGCAGCAGAGCTGCTGAGAAGGACCAGTTCTTATGAACACATTACACCCATTCTCCATTGGCTGCAGTGGCTGTCTGTTTTTGCCCAGACTGAGTTCAAAGTTTCTATGAACACAGTAGAGCTGTTTCTTGGGACTACAGTATCTTAGGGAGTGTCTAACTCCATATATTCCCGCCTGTTGGTTAAGATCTTCAACTGGAGCCCTCTTAGGAAGTGCTCTCCCCAAGAAGGTTAAAGGGGAGGTTGCAAGGAGGGCCTTTTCTGCTGTGGCACTCAATTATGGAACAGTCTACCACTAGAGATTCACCAGGCACCTACATTATTAAGCTTTAGGCACCTGGCAAAAGCATTCCTTTTCTGGCACAGCTCTGGCACCTTCTAGGTCTATTTCCATCAGTCCATGGTTTTAATTATATTAATATATATTTTGTTTGTTTTGCTTATATGTAATGAGATTTTAACTGTTTTATTTTATTAATGTCATTTGTTAATTTTATACTGTACTGACTACCCAGACAGCATGATGCTAACAGGCAGTTTTTAAACAAATTTAATAAATAAACAAATAAATCCCATAGAAATGTTGTGGTTATCATGGCTGATATGAACAACAATGAAATTTCTCCCAGTGTTTCTACAATAAATGGAAAATACTAATCATTGCGAGAAAGCCAAGAACACATATAACCCAACCTCCAGGAAAGAAGTCTTGCTTAAATATAAGCACATGTTTACATGTTTTATGGAACCAAGACCTCAATCAGTAATGCAGGGTTGGTAAATTGCCTTATAAATAGCAGAAATATCCTCCCTGACCCCCTGCAGGCAATCAGCTTAACTTCCGAAGCATGAAATTTTCAGTTGCCTTATCTTCGCTTGCATACTGTACCTACAAATGTTATTATTGGTCATAAATTTACCATCCCTGTTTTTGAAAACTCTGCCCCTGCATTTTTCCTGGCTCATGCAAAAAGAGTTCTGTACCCAGTGGGTTTTTGAAAAAAAGTCTTTTAATGGAATTTGGGTGAATAAGGGACAAAAGGCACAGTCAAATTAATATTTGGTACTGGCAAATATTAATTTAAACTTACCTTGATGTCAGTTATATTAGAACAAACACAGATGATAAAATGTCAGTTTCGTTACATAAAGTAATACTCTTAAAATAAATCAAGCTCTTCATGTCCTGAGGTCTATATGAAGATTTTATACTTGCTACCAAATCATCAAGATAACTTTAGTGCCTCGTCAATTACAGATGTTTCCTATCCTAATTAAAGTTGCCACCTGGCCTGTTTCATATTATCTTGGCCCTCATCTCTCTCTCCCTTTCCCAAACATGAAAGCAAGCTGGATTTCAGTAGAGAGTGGGGTTTTTTTAAAAAGTTTTTAATATCTTTGCTGAATTCATGGAAACTAAGTGGGCTAAACAGAGAGAATAATGGATGAGCTTGAAATCATTAAGCCAATGCTACATATGAGAATAATATTCATTCTGAGATGGATTGGATAGGGAGAAATGCAAGGGATTCATGTGACAGAGAGTGTAACATAGGTAGACGAATATAAGGGTGAAAGATAAGAGTGCAGCATTCCGTAGGGACAGGAAAACTACAGAAGGATAGTCTTTGGACTATGTTGCAATCCTGCCTCCTGGGATGTGGACTGAACTCTCAATCCAAGGTCTCTGGATCCCACAGAAAAAAAGGTTGAAGAAGCTCTCTCATGTTAGAACAGAGACCTACACTTTGGGATAAGGGGACAGATTGCTTTCAGCCATCATATGTGGCAATTGGCCCGTGACTAATGTTTATCATTCTTGTATGTGTGTGAATGTGCAAAGGCAGCTAAAGTAAAATAAATCAAATAATAAAAACACTATTAAAAAAAAAAAAACCTCAGTATGTGCTGAAGGAAAACAAAAATCTTGGGAGCAGAGATAAAAGAACAAGCACAGTGTTTGACCTGAGAATGAAGCCAATATCAACTTATTTGGCTGACCCTGAAGTAAAATAATCAACATGATATATTCTTGAATTACATTATTTCCTTCTCTTTTATAGATATTATATTATTAGCCCCTTTACAACTCAAGTTCAGGTCATGTTGCCAGTGGTTGTTTTTTGCATTTAGCCATTGTACATTCATTTGAGCAATCTAATAGATATTTTTTAAAAAAATAAAATTAAGCCGTTGGCAAACTGAAAAACAAAACAAAGCACCAGACTGGCCAAGCTATTTTTCTTTTCAGTTTAGACCACTAACTAAACGATTCTCTAAAGGAACTCTTCTTTCCCCCATCCCGTCATTCTTTTCCTTTGTTCTGCAGCTGTCACAGTTTCTTACCAGTGTTCAGGCTGATAGTTTATTTTACACCAAAGTAGAGGCATTAAAGATTAAAATACTAGTATCAATAGAGTTCTTGCCTTTTCCTGTGTCTCACAAAACTGAACTACTTGCATGTTATAACCACAAAATAATATTTCTTTGAGGAAGGACCATCACTCAGAAGTAGAGAACATGGTCTACCAGTTCCTGGGCCAGTCTCTAGCTCTGGGTAAAGTTGAAAAAGGTTGTTTATGGAATCCTAGAGAGCCACTAGGGACTGCCAGTTGGTTTAATGGAAATATTTGCCTCTGTAAGGATAGTGTGGAAGCTGCTTTCACCAACTCTTTCCAAAAAGCTGCTTTTTTGCCTCCTTTCCCCAGTAAACCATAACTCTTCCCCTATTCTTGCTGATTGTCAGTGGACCATCCTGAATGGTTGGGATATGATGCCCAGGACTGATGTGAATGCAGGATCTTACAGAAAATGGGATGGAGCAATTTTCTGTGAGTAGAGTGCAAGATGTCTCTACACATTTTTCTCTGCCTGCTGTGCCATTGTTTACTGTAGTCAGTAGAGTATCCTAGCCCCTGGGAGAGCAGTTTTGGGGAACACTGGCTGGTGAGGAGAAAAAGAGGCAGGAGAGTCATCTTGCATCCACCTCCTTCGGTGCAAAGACATTGAGATTCAACCCAGTGTAGATAATATAGAGTTGGATGAGACAATGTGTCTGACTTTCTACAAGGCAGTTTTCTATGTTCCACTATGAGATACAGATAAAGTCTACTGCCTGCTATAACCAGTAAAACAGTAACTACACACACAGAAAGAAAGACACACACAAGCAAGTGTTTATTATCTGCAGAAAATTATCTTTGTGTCTAACACAGAATTAACTTTTCTACATGAGGTATTGATTGTACACTTGTGATTCCCTAATCACATTGCATGGCTTCTTTGTATGATTTGATCAAATTGCAGATTTGCGTCAGCTTTTACACAACATTTTTGATGAGCTGTTTTAGAGCATGGAAAATGAAACACTATTCTGATAGCAAAAGAAAACTATTTTCTCTTGTGCAATTGTGCTATTCTACTACGCCACAGTGCCACCTAGAGCTTATGCAGCCAGTGTGGTGTAGTGGTTAAGAGCATGGGATTGGGACTCAGAGGATCTGGGTTCTAGTCCCCGCTCAGCCATGGAGCCAACTGGGTGACTTTGGGCTAGTCACAGACTCTCAGCCCAACCTACCTCACAGGGTTGTTGTTGTGGGGATAAGATGGAATAGGAGAGATGATGTAAGCTGCCTTGAGCCCTTTGTAGGAAAAAGGCAGGCTATAAATCAAACTATAAATATAAAGATAAAATGCAGTTGCAAAGCAGGAAAGGAAACAAGTTCCCATCTTAATTTTGTGATGAAACCAAAAGATGCAACAAATTAACAGCTTCATATAGAAAATCTGGTATGTTAAGCCTTGTAAATTCAAGTGGAACTTTAATGTGTTAACTGTACCCTCGATTGTGGCCACCATTCACAATGTGCATATATAAGCAGATAGATGGATAGCTATAGTCAGGCACCACAGCAGAGAAAAAAACTTGTATAAAAAATGGGGGCAGGGGGCTGTTGTTAAAGTATAAACTCTCTGCAGAAAATGAATTGGCCATGGCTGAATGGAGCATCACACATATATGGTAACTGATCCCCTTACAGCTCAGGGCTTTGGAAGAAAGAGATAGTGTGTGAATGTTCATGCATGCTTTAGTGGATAAAGTAAATCTTGAATTGCTTGTTAGTGGAAAACACATACTACTAAATCAATTATTTTCTCAATGGTAGAATATATTCATAAGGTGTTAATGGACACAGATGACCCTTTTGTACTGCCTGGATACATTTTCCACTCTGCCTTAAATATTAAGAATTCTTAGTGCACTGGCAGATAATTGCATCTAGGATAAGGAAAACATATTCTTAAACTCCTTATCTGAATCCAATGAAATGTTCCTGTAAGGATACTTAAGCCCACTTGAATTCTTCCTCATCTTTCAACAGTATGTAATGAGTTGCATTCTTCTTCATATTGCCACAGCATTCCCCACCCTGCAATGGGAGGAATATTTCCACTCTCCCCAGCAAGATGCTTTACTCTGTAGCAGGCCAGCCCCATAATTCAGCATCTAAGCCTAGAGTTTGTTAAGGGTACAGATTGTGTCCTCAGTGCACAAAACCTCCCAAATGTAGAGGCTTACAAGCACCTGAGGCAGACTAGGAAGAGCCTCTCTCTGCCTCTCAGCTTCTCCTGCTATTTATCTTAGCCAGAAGGATGTTTTCAGCAAATTAGGTGAAGTACTTCAGAGAAGAAGGACATTGTGACACTGTCAAACACTTTGTATCCCAGAATCCCCAGTCTCCTCCTTACCTTTCAGAATGCTCCTTTTCCCTCTCTCCAATTTACTAGGTTACTGGAATGGTTCTTTCTGCACTGGCTCTGAGAGGTGGATAGGAGAGGAGAACCAGATTTTCAGTTAGGGCTGGAACTGACTTCAGATCTGGCAATCCAAATTATCTTGTGCCCCTCAGTGATGCCTAGGGGCAGCAGGATCACTGCAGCTATGCTATGGGCTAAACTCCACATTTGTTCCTTGTAGGGATAGGGAGAAATTCATTTGGGTCATATACTAATGTGAGCTTATGAAAGTTCCTATTTGCAAATCAAATCAAAACAGTTTATTATTGGCTCTGACTAAATTGAGAATACGGGATGTAGAACACACACACACACACACAGAGAGTGAAGAACACATTAACTGAGTTCCTGACTCAAGTGGAACTAGGAAAAATAAAAAACAAAGATGGGGAAAAATGAAAAATCCTGGTTGCAATTCCTCTCTAATGTAGCATGATGATAGAACATATGTGCGTGTTAATGTATTGGCATAAAGGTAAAGTTTTCCCCTTGACATTAAGTCCAGTCATGCCTGACTCTAGGGGGTGGTGCTCATCTCTGTTTCCTAGCCGAGGAAGCCAGCATACCAAAGCATAGAAACATATATGGGTCTAAAATAATTAGCTCATTAACTCCCATTTGGTAATTGAAAACCAAAAAGATAAGATAGAGGTATTCCATTTGTAGCTGTTATGTTTTGCTTTTTACAAGGTGCCATGTTTACTAAGGTATTTGCTATGGGAACCTTGCCAGACAATAGGACTGTAGCAAGAATTAGATTGGTTAAAAAAAAAAAAAGTAATCATGACCAGAAAATCAGTTTCCTTTTGAAATTCAAACTTTTGCAAAATTTCAATGGAATTCTCTATCCAAAGAAATATATCATTAAAATGCATGATATTAGGAAATTGCTTGTAAAAATGTGCCTGTATGTTTGTTTGTTTTACAAAATTGCATGTATTTTAAGAAATGAAGTCTAGAATGAATTCTTACACAAATGTTTTCTTTTTCCATTGAATTCAGGCTGAAGCTAATTCGACCTTGAAAAATGGAGAGAAACTGAAATAAATAACTAACATTTATCTTTTCTTATTTCCTTACTATCATAACTTAAGAATTCAGAAACTAATACTTCTTTTTTATCCCAGGCAAAAAAGTGAATAATCTGTCTGTTGCTTTACTTCATTTAACTTGGTAGATGAGGACCTACTCCATACATGATATTTTGATTTTGATGGGTCTGCCTGCAAACTGTCAAACTGCCTATTTTTATTCATTTCTTATTCTTTCAAGATCAACGTCACAATCCAATCTGGACATCCATAACTCTCTGAATTTTGGCTATTATGGGCATGCAATTCGAGGGGGGAGAGAGGAAAGGTAAAGGTTGCCTCTACACTTCTTCCATGCTGTGTGGACTTGGAGTACAAGGGAAGAAAGCTAAGGCACCACCAGGATACATCATACTGAAGTAGTGGTAGTCTCTTTTCCATCCCTCCCCCTGGAATACTCACTGAACACCTTCTCAAAAATTTGAAGTAGCAGCTGGTGTAGTTCTTGTTGCACCAACTCTGTTGGGAGTGAGAAAGTTGCTCTTGGGACTTATTCTCAAGGGCTCCTTATTGGAATTCAGAGGAAAGAAGGAAGTGCAGGAGGAAGTCTTGGAATGTGGGCCAATTCCAGATGTTGAGATAAGTGGGTGTGCTTATCCCAAGGCCAGACTCCAAATAATCCAGTAACCATCTAGATACCATCTACAGGCCATAAGACTGCAGTGTTAGTCAGTTCTGTTCCATTTCTGAAGCAATTAAAATTAATTTTTAAATTAAAAAAACAAAAGCATTTCCACATGCATTTTTATTATTGATTTATTATTAACACCACTGTACTACCTTGATTGCTAAAAAGTCAACAAGCTGATACACAGTATGATGAAACAATAAGGATAAGAACATTAAAAATAGTAAACTATTAGAACATGAGTACAACGACATAATTTCAGCAGCTAGATTAACAAATGCTTCTGTACACCCAGTGTAATTGGAGAGAGAGAGAATAAAAGAGAATCACAGTTTTACATTTAGGGAGTGACACAGGACAATGCTCTTTCACACATGACTCAGACTGAATGTATTGGGAGAAAAGTAATGAATGTACATTTTTCTGAAATGTATATTGTCTTGAAGACAGTTTTTGATTGAGGAGCTACACACACACAATTTGCATTTCAAATTTCCTAGTTTGGCTTGGAAAAGTAAATTAGGTATTTTTCTATTAAAATGCAAACCAAACAAACGTCTCCCTCATATTCTAGCTACTCTGAGGTTATTCCACAGACCTAAATAGATAATTGTGGGGTGTGACATAAATTTCGCTCTCTTGTAAAAAAAACAAAAAACATTTCCCTTTGAATGTATTTTGTATCTTTTTTGTGGAGATGGAAAGAATGCTTCTAGAGGATAAAAGAAGGTATGAGGGCAGTGCTAAAATAAAACTGTCGTGTGCCTGTTAGGAATCACAACATGGTCATAATACATGCCAGAGATTATGGGTATTATTCAGTGATGAAGGCAGTTTCATGTGTGCATGTACAATTATTGGCAAAGTTGCTTTGCATCTTTTTTTTTCTTCTTTTTCTTGGCTTCCTCATAAAGCCAGATGATTTTGAACTCCCAGGCTTTTACGTTAATGGCTGCTCCAATTTAGCTGCACTCAAAATCCTCTTCCAAATGGGATCTGAAGGAGAACTTCAGCAGCTGTAATGCTATCTGGATGATTCCTTTTGTAAGACAGGTTTTGCTAACATTAATATATGTAAGATTTTTTTCTGTGCTTTTTAAACACTTAGGAGGAGAGCCAGATAGGAGGGTTAACCAGTGACTAGATGAAAAGTAGAGATGAGCCACACCATTTGTTAACAATTCTGAATGGGGAACAGAATGCTAAAAGAACAGAATCCTAGTTAGCAAAGGGAGAAAGGAAATTGGCTGGGTGTATGGTTTCAATCGTAAAGATAAAGGGAAGTATCACTCAGGAAGGAACATTTGTACATTGAGCCAGCCTTTCCCTTGTACTACTGAGCACAGAGATCACATCTGCCACTTAGTTGCCAAGCTGCTGCCTGCACAGATCAGAAAGAAACCACTACAGCTGGATTGTCTTGCATTGTTTGGCCCCAGCAGAGTTCATTTAATTGTGTATGGGGGCTGACAGTATTAATGCATAGGCAGACAGACAGTAGGTGATAGAGGCCCATCTATGGCTGGCAGCCCAGAGTGATCAGATGAGAAAAGTGGTTAGCTCTTTGGCAAGGGTTCAGTACTGGAATTAGATGTTGAATCAAACCAACTTCCCACTGATGCTAAATCGAGTGAAAATGCCCTTTGCATGGAATGGGTTGATAAAACAGAAAAACAACACAAGGAAGGCAAAAACCCTCAAGTAAGATAAAAGTGGGATGTATATAATGAAAAGTTTGAGCTTATTGTTCAGAGATATAAATACAGAGCGTAATGAGCATGAAAACAATTCTTTAAGAATACTAATCTCTGTAATGATTAAGGAGAAACAATTGAAATGGTATATGGCATATTAGATACATCCAGATTTTGCTGAAAGGTTTTGCCTAACATCTCACTGAGTTTGCTAGCTGGTTTTCCAGATGCTGTTGTGCATAAGGTTTCCCTAGAAGAGTCCTTTTTTATTAATCGGGGGAAGGATTTATATGTGTGGCCATAGAAAGCAATTTGTGGTTTTATAAAGTACCCCCTCAGCAGTGCATTCCTATTCAATAAATACTTATGGAAAGCCATTTAGCAAACTAGTGAGCTAACTAGGCAAATCTTGAGTCTGCTTAATGTCCTACAGCTGCTTAATGTCCTCATTCATATAAACTCACATATGTACACATATACAACCCCAGGTTAAACCAACTGGTGGTCCTGGGAGACCTTGGGAGGTCCAAACCTTATAGAATGTTATCATGGGTAACAAAACCTTGTTCCCTTCTTTATCTACTCAATGAAAGTAGAACATTGCTAAAATATTATCATTCAATCCCCCATCTTGTATCAATGTATTTGGTTTCTTTTCCCTAGGTGGAGGACTTGGTATTTTATCCTATTGCATTTCATTTTGTTGCTTTCAGCCCAGCATTCAAGTTGATCAAGATCTCTCTGGATCTTCATTCTGTCTCCCAGTGTTCGTTATTTTATGCAGCTTTGTATCTTCTCCAAATATGATTATTATTCCATGTACTTCCTCATCTAAATCATTACTAAAGGTATTGAAGAGCAGCGGGCCCAGGGCTGAACCCTGTGGCATCCTGCTAGTTACCTCCATCTAATTTGAGAAGGTGCCATTGATGAGCACTCTTTGTGTCTGATTTAGCAGCCAGTTTTAGATCCACCTGATAGTTTTTCCCATCTAGTCCAGTTTTTGCTAATTTGCTTATCAGAAAGTTGTGCGGCACTGTGTCAAAAGCTTTGCTAAAGTCTAGGTAGATAATGTCCACAGTGTTCCCTTTGCCCATTTAGCAGGTTACCCAGTCAAAAAATGATATTAAATTAGTCTGACAGGGTTTATTTTTGATAAATCCATGTTTGCTTCTGTTAATCATTGCATTTCTTCAAGATGCTTGCAGATTGATTTTTTTAATAATTTTTTCCATAATTTTTCCAGGGATAGATGTCAGACAAACTGGTCTGTAGTTCTCAGGTTCATATATTTTTCCTTTTCTGAAGATTGGGACAATGTTAGCCCTTCTCCAGTCTTCTGGCACTTCTCTTGTTTGCTATGATTTATCAAATATAATGGAAAGTGGTTCTGCAAGTCCCTCTGCTAGCTCCTTTATGACTCTGGAATGGAGTTAATCGGGCTCTGAGCATACTTATTCCATCTTGACCATTTGTTTGTCAATCTTGGGATGCCATCACTCTCAGCTTGTATTTCTATAAGATCTTCTTGTGGAAGAAGGCTGAGGCAAAGTAGGAATCAAGCACCATTATCTTTTCCTTGTTGTCTAATAGTACTTTGTCATCCACTTTAAGTACCTGGACACCTTTCTCTTTCATATGCCTTTGTTTTAGACACATCGACATATTGGAAGAAGGTTTTCTTGTTATTTTTACCATTTCCTTGCTTGTCTCAGTTCATTTCCTTATTTAGCCTTCTTGATGCAGTCCCTGGAATCCCTTGCTTTTTCTTTACATTCTTCCTTTGTGGCCTGTTCCACTTCCACCCCCTGAACATGGTTCCCCCGCCTCCTGCTTCAGGCTGTCACTTAACTTTTGTGGAGCCATCTGGGCTTCCTCTGTTGTCTTCCACACTTTTTCTTATTAGAATTGTTTGTAGTTGTGCTTGTAGAATCTCTTTTTTTCAAGATTTTCTGCCCTTCTTGGACTCAGAACAACTCAAAATATGTTAGCCAAGGCTGAGTGATACCAACAAAAAATGCAAACTGAGTGCACCTCTCATTAACCAAACTGATGGTCCACAGAATATCTGAGACTTCCATTCAAAGGCAACATTTCCCAGATACATCTGAAATTTAATGTGAAGGCTTAGTTAATGGTAGCCATTTGAAATATACTGGGACTCAGGAATACATGTCACAACCATAGCCATTCAGTGCTTTCTTTAAAATGCATATGTCTAGAACCAGAACACTTTGAACATATTGTCATGATCCATTACCTTCCAGCCATACAGAACCACACACAAGCAGTTCTGCTGCACCAACACATGAATTTTTGTGGTTTTCCTTGACTTTCCCATTTCTTGTCCTCAGCTGTATCTGTTGATTCTGTGCCAGGTACATGGTCATGCACCTGGCAAGTAGCAATATGGAAATGTCCTTCCAAACCAGACAAAAGTCATGGACTGCGCATTATTCTTCAGGCATCTGGCACTCAGGGCATTCATGTTCCTGTGAAGTAGTCCTTTCTGCAAAGGCAAAATAAAAGGAGAGGTTTCATAGAAAATCTATGGCAATTCCTTTCTGTGCACACACAGCTGCATGGACATGGATTTGTTCATAATGGAAGGGAATGTTTCATGTGTGCCCAATTTTGTAATAAAGGTTAATTTTTAAAACATGGCAAAAATCAGTTAAGCTTTAGCATGAATTTTAAGGCATAAAATGCAAAGCCTATGAATCAGATGTTCACACACAGATGACATTTTCTGGTAGAGATGAGACATAACAGATCCATCTATGTAATGTATTGAGCATAAAACTTCAATATGTTCTCAGAAATATGCAACAGTTTCTGCTCAGAATTTTTAAAAATCAAAACACCATCTTGCACAGCCATCTGATTATGTTTTTTTAACTCTCACACTATATTTACACACACACTTATACGTTATGCTACCATAATAAAAAAAATTCATTTTTTTAAATGAGTCAGTCTTTGCACAGGCTTCCAAAGAAATAGGACTATTAGTGATATGGGGGAGACAGATGAATTACTAACAACACGTTTCCTGAACAGATTGGAATGAAGGACTAATCCAGCCTGAACGCTTCTGGAATTGCATGCAAATGATGGAAGGGCTGTTAGAACATCGTCCTTCATCCAAAGTGTTGTCCAGCTGCCCACTGTCATGTAGCACCTGGACAGCAATCTAAGCAAACACCTAGGCCATCCCATCACAGTCTTCCTCCCTATATGAATCATGGTAATTATTATGAATTTGCATCTATACTTATACATTAGCATATGCAGCTTTGAGGAAAACAGGGATCTTGTTTTGTTCTCTTTTTGGATAATGCATTCCCAGTGTTCTGGTTAAGTATGGGTGGCCACTCTACGGAAGAGGAATCTCAAGTGAGGATGTGTGAATGGGCAAAACCTGAGTTCATAGAGGTTCTCTGATGCTTGTTCCAACTGACGTCTATATAAGATAGCGAGCTTCAGTGTGTGTTTTTGTTTTCTTATGGCATGAAACACTGTGCACATAGTTCTGAATGTACACATCCTTTGTGCTTATTTTAAAAATATTCCTGCTTCAAAATGCCCATGTTTAGAAATGTACGTAATGCTACCCAACAGTACCCCACCCCAAGGTCTTCAATTCAAGCTCTGAGATGTACTTTTTTTTCACCCCAGATTGTACCAGAGCCCATGTTTGGTGCAGAAGATGTGGGCTGGATAAAATAAAACATATATCCTTCATATATGCCTAATTTCAAAGTGCCCTGGAAAGATCTCACCTGTCCTTTGCATAAAAGCTGCTCTGTTCAGGACCCCAAACCCTTGTCCCTTTCCTTTGTGTTGCACAGGACAGTTGACCAGATATGAGACATGTCAGGCCAACTGATGCACAACTCACCATGTGGATGAGAGAACCATCCTTAAAACATTTGTGTTACCGTCCCTCCAGCTGCTTTCCTTTCAAATGGTGCCTTGTTAAGCAAGACATTTAAAAAGCATTCTTTGAAGCTGTTAGTAAGGGCCCCCCACAGAGTTTTTATTTTGTATGTCTGTGTGTTTGTACACTGCCAGCAATATTAGGAATAAGAGGCACGCGACTGAAAGAACAAGGGAAAGTTGAACGACATTAGGTTCCCAGTGCACTATTTAAGGAAGAGGGTTCCCACAGTCTTGTATTGAATTTCGATTAGACATTCTGAGGAAAAGTAAAATTGGCAAGCTGAGATAGCTTAACCCCTTGAATGCCAGCATTTCATGTGATGTCAAGAGACACTTGCTCTTTTTCTCTTTGAAGGGATGGAGGAAAATAAAATAAAACAAAACAGAAAATCTGAAGCAATAATGCCAAGAATTTCTAATATAGTTTCCCTAAGGTCTAGCCTACTCAAGTGAAATGAACATAGGTGCACTTCACTCCAAGCTCATGAGACTATATCCTTTGCTCACATATTGAATCCAGGTACATTTGAACAACAAAGGAAAAGCAGTGTTTATTTTTTGATTAGCTACAGAAATCCCATTTCTAGAAATTCTGTTGTAAGGTTACTGCTATAAGCACTCCACTGTAACTTCAGTTTACCCTTTTGCTCAGTTTACCCTCAGTTTACCCTTTTGCTCACAATCATATGGCCATGAAGCATCATTGCAATTCATTCTTCCACACTGACAAAATTCCATTTATAGAGCCAGACTTGGTTGTGAATTCAAGTGCATCTCTCCATAGACAGAGATGTTCATAATCTAATCTGCTTCAGCTCCACTTATACGTACACATATGATGTAATATTGCAATGTTACGGTGGTCAGGAGTATGTGAGCAGTAATCAGCTTTGGTCAAACATACATACTAAATACTTTGTTTATTTTGTCATGGAATCATGTAAATTACTTAAATAACACGTTTTAAATTCATGAAATGCAAATTTTGTCTAGGTCATATTAGACCATTGCCTGTACATGACCACCAGTTTTGCTTAGAATCATTTTCACTTTTAAAAAGCCTTTAAAAATAACCTTGTTCTCCTTTTTATGTTAGCTTTGAAAGGGATGCTGTGAAACTGTTATCAGCTCAAAATCAGCCCTGCAAAATCACACATTGTTTAACTGCAATTATAGCTCTTTTAAGCTAACTACAAAAGCTCACTATAAATCATTTCAGTGACAGAGAATAAGTAGTTTAAAAAGAACAAATGGGGCACCTCATTAATAATTGCTTAACCTCATGGTGTGCATCTATAAACTCCAATGTCTATCTAAGTTTTCTTCTTCCTTCTTCCCAGCCCTACCTAATTCCATCTGATTCTTTCAACATGCAGGTTTGGAATCAATTGCAAGTCTTGTTCAGGCATTATTTCTGGTCAGGGGATTCCAAAACATGTTGGAAGCATGGAGTTAAGTACACAGGACCTAGCTCAAGTGTCCTTGTATGCCCTTCTCACCCCTTGTGACAATTCTCTGTTAAGAATGAAGATTGAATGGGAGAGTGAATGTAAAGGTCTGAAGAAAGTATAAAGTTCCAAAGAGGTTCTGATCAAAGGGACGCTTCTAAGAACAATCAGCTGAATGCAAAAAACAACTTCAAACTTTCCTCTTCAATATGGAGAAGTTGGTGCAGATGGGAACACTGGTGGCATAGTGGTTAAGTGCACAGATCTGGGACCCAGAAGATTTGTATTCTAGTCCCCACTCAGCCATGGAGTCAACTGGGTGACTTTGGGCCAGTCACAGACTCTCAGCCCAACCTACCTCACAGGGTTGTTGTTGTGAGGGTAACATTGAAAGCAGGAGGATGATACTATGTAAACTGCTTTGAGTTCTTTAAAAAAGAAAAAAGACAGGATATAAATCTAATAATAAATAATACAAATTAATAAATAACACTAGCGTAAGAGGAAACCCTTTCCTTATACATGAGTTGGAATTACCTAATCTGGCTGAGGTTTACCTGATTTCCAGTTCCTTTGTATATGATTTTGTTCCCCAGGACACAATTGAAAGCTGCCCATAAGCAACAACAACAACAACAACAAATGTTCACTGATTAGTCACCAGCAACAAAGACTAGCCACAAAAGTAGGAGTTTTCACCTTGCACATCCAAGGCTATTCTGGAAATGCCTCCTCCAGCCAATGAGATATTTCCCCAGATTTTTCTTTTTCAATGTCCTTTATTTTCCACAGATCTCATAATATCACATGTCCTGGAAATTAAATAGAGCCATTTTAATGCATTCATTTAGTTTACAAAGATACTTCTGCACACCTACAGGGTTTCTTGTGTAAGTCACTACCTTCTGTTTCTGTGGTCACATCAACTTCCAGAGTGATATGCACTTGACCATCAAAACTTGTGGTTGGAAAGAATGATATGGACTTGCAATAAAATGAATCCCCACTCACTAGAAGCCATGCTTTTGTGTGGGTAACCAGCCACCCTGGAATAAGGTCCTGGTAGTCCAATTCAGGCTTCAGAAGGAGAAGGGGAGAGGAAACAATTCTTCTCATCCTGGAGAAGAGGAGACTCAGAGGTGATAGGTTGGTGATATACAGGTATGTGAGAGGATGTCACATGGCAATGGGTAGAGACCTGTTCTCCCCTGCAGAGAAAAGCAGGATGCTTTCCAACAGAGAAAAGCTCAGGGAACCAAGATTCTATTTGGATGCCAGGAAGCACTTCCTGACAGTTAGGACCCCGAGGGTGTGGATTGGGCTTCCACGAGAGGTAGTTGAGGCCCCATCAGTGAGAATGTTCAAAGAAAGGGTGGACATGCACATGGTGGGCATGACGTGAGCGGAGCTGGTTGCAGCTGGGGGTCAGACTAGATGGCCCGGGAGACCCCCTTCTGACTCGCTCTGTTTCTATGTTTCCCACTCCCATCCTCTGAGATTTATTTTTCTTTGCTTAAAGGATCAGGAAGCAGAAGATATGAAATATCTCTGCCGGATACCCTGGAGAAGTTCTATCATTCAGGTTAGACAATAACTAGCTAACAGATAATTTGCTATAAGTGACTGAGCAGAATTTTTTTTTTTTTTTCTGCTTGCACACCCTGCCACATTTCTTTAAAGCCATAATGGAAGAAGTTTCCCTGAATCCATCAAAGAAAGGGAAGAAATATCTTAGGATGATTTTTGTACTATTTATTGAAAACACTTTATAGTGGAAGGAAATATTTGTTGGTATGGTTAGAGAAGGTTTAGTAGAAGACCTATAGATGCCTATGCGGACCATTTAGGGATATTTTTAAGCCTTTATCAATGGCTGACAAACAACAGCACATGTGAACCCAGATATGATCCAGACATGTTGAAGGAGAGAAACAGGCCAAAGACCTAGAAGTTTATTCTCTGTGTTTTCTTCTCAATCCATTTCCTCTTAAGATTTTCAGGGGAACAAAGCAGCGGGCTTGAATGTACTAGATAGCAGTGCAATGCCACAAATCAGTTTCTTACATTAGCAGGATTGGATTGGCACTTGCCCATAGGTGTACCATTAAAACCCACAGAGGCCTGATGCTGCCTTCACTATGAGATCCATCCTGGCCAACTCACATGCATTGCCAGTGTGCTACATAACAATTGATTTTCCTCTTGTATTTATAATGATCATTCATATTCTTTACCCCAATGAGCTGAAACAGAAGAAGGAAGCAGTAACTATTTTAGTAAGATTGCAGGCTCTAGCAGCTGCAACTGACACTGCTTTTAATTTCTCCTCATTCTTGCTGGAGCTTTCCCTCTGAGCCTTTAAAGCGTTTTTCATTTTTAACCTAATGCATGAGATGCATGATGCTCCAGCATTTTGTTTTTATAGTTTCTCAAGTAGATCAGTCTTACAAAAAATACTTTAAGTCATAAATAAAAGCTTTGGGGGTTAGAAGTCCAGGCTGAACTTAGGCAAGCAGGGACCAGCTCATTATTCTCAAGGTCCAGTAATGCTCTTTGTGTATAACAGCTGTGAGTACATGGGCATTCCCCAGTGCTGAAGACAATGGGAATCCAGACATATTTAATGCAGTGTCTGATGAATTAGAACTTCTGGGAAAATAGGCAGATTCCAGAGCAAATAATATACTGCTCTCAATACAAATTCTGCAATTGGCGATTGTAATTGTTGCAAGCCTGACACAGAGGTTCCAATTCAATAGAAGATAATTATTTATTTATTTATTTATTTATTTATTTATTTATTTATTTTTATTTAAAGCATTTTTATGCTGCCCCCTTTGCAACAAGCCTTGGGGCGGCTTACAAAGCAAATTAACAAATATTGAATAAAATTTAAAAACCCGGATACATCTTGGCAGGTGTATAATAAAGAAATAATAACAACAATTAATAGTTACAATATCATTTAAATAAAAAGTTCTTGGCCTGGCACCAAAAAGCTAATAATGACGACAGCACCAGATGGACCTTTCTGGGGAGTGCATTCCATAGATGGGGCACCACCACAGAGAAGGCCCTCCTCTGGGTACAGACCCTCCTAATATCTTTCACGGAGGGCTCCTGGAGAAGGGCCTCTGCCGCCGATTCTCAGGGGGTGGGAGGGCATATTTGGACGCAAGCGCTCCTTTAGATAACCAGGTCCCAAGCTGTTAAGGGCTTTATAGGTGATAACCAACACCTTGAATTGGGTCCGGACTTCAATGGAAAGCCAGTGAAGCTGATGGAGGACTGGGGTTATGTGAGAACAACGCCCAGCCCCCGTCAGCAAACTGGCAGCTCTGTTTTGCACCAATTGAAGTATCTGGACTTTCTTCAAGGGCAGCCCCATGTAGAGCACATTACAGAAGTCTAATCAGGAAGTTACCAATGCATGTGTCACTGTTGCCAGGCTATCTTTCTCCAGGTAGGGAAACAGCTGATGGATCAGCCAGAGCTGGAGGAAAGCGCTCCTCACCACCGCTGTTACTTGAACTTCTAATAACAGCTTTGGGTCGAGGAGCACTCCCAAGCTGTGAACCTTATCCCTAAGAGGGAGTGCAACCTCATTCAGGACAAGGTCCAAGTCCCCCGCACCCCTGAAGCCCGAACCACCCACCAACAAGACCTCCGTCTTGTCTAGGTTGAGCTTCAGTTTATTGGCCCTCATCCAGCCCATTACCTCGGCCAGGCACCAGTTCAGTACAGCCACTGCCTCACCTGGATTGGTTGAAAATGAGAGATAGAGCTGGGTATCATCAGCATACTGATGATGCCACAGCCCACACATCCTAATGACCTCTCCCAGCAGTTTCCTGTAGATGTTGAATAGCAAGGGGGCAAAATGAACCCCTGTGGAACTCCATAGCATAGCTGCCATGGCACAGAGCCATAGTTCCCCAGCACCACCTTCTGGAATCGGCCATTGAGATAGGAGCGGAACCACCAGAAAGCAGTGCCTCCAACTCCCAATCCCGCTAGCCTATCCAGTAGGATACCATGGCTGATGGTATCAAAAGCCACTGAGAGGTCCGGGAGAACCAACAGGGACGCACTCCCCCTGTCTCTCTCCCTGCACAGGTCATCGTACAGGGCGACCAAGGCAGATTCAGTACCATACCCGGGTCTGGAGCTGGACTGAAATGGGTCCAGATAATCAGTTTCATCCAAGAGTGCTTGGAGTTGTCCTGCCACCACCCGCTCTAACACCTTGCCTAAGAGCAGGATGTTGGCCACCGGTCTATAATTGTCGACCACCTCTGGATCCAGGGATGCCTTCTTTAGGACTGGCCGGACTACCGCCTCCTTTGAAGGGGCAGGTACCTGGCCGTCCCTTAGAGAGGCATTGACAACCTCCAGGATCCAGGTCCCAATCCCGTCCTTGACATGCTTGAGTAGCCAGGATGGGCAAGGGTCCAGTAAGCAGGTGGTAGGACGTACTTGTCCAAGCACCTTGTCCATGTCATCAGGCCGCAACAACTGAAACTCATCCATCAATTGTGGAACAGATGGCAACATTGGCACCTCCCCAGAAGAATCTGATTCACTAGTAGAGTCCAGCTCTTGACGAATCTGAGCGATTTTCTCCCGGAAATGCTTGGTGAAGTCATCTCAGTGGGCCTTCGAGGGTGGCATGAAATCTTTCTTTGGGCCCGGATGTACCAGCCCCTGTACCACTCAAAAGAGCTCCACTGGACAGCATTGTGAGGAGGCGATGGAAGCGGAGAAGAATTTCTTCTTCGCCACCCTCACTGCCACAGCATAGGCCTGATAATGGGCTCTTAAGTGTGTTCGGTCAGACTCATCACGTGATCTCCCAACCCGCTTCATCGACCGTAGTTCAGGTGTATACCAAGGGGATGAACAGGCTCTGACAGGTGGGAGAGGATGCTCAGGAGTGATCATGTCAATAGCCCTGGTCATTTCCCCATTCCATAGTTCAACCGGGGCATCTACAGGAGCACCAGCCTTATCATCCGGGAAATCCCCCAGGGCCTTCAGGAATCCATCAGGATCCATCCAGCTCCGGGGGTGGACCAGCACAATCAGGTCTGCACCCTTACAGAGGGAAAGGCCGCTCTCGAGCTCAAACCTCACAAGGAAGTGATCTGACCATGACAGGGGTGTCAGACACAAGTTCCTCACCCTCAGATCACCCTCTTCCTGCCCCATTGAGAAAACCAAGTCCAGAGAGTGTCCACATTCATGGGTCAGGCCAATGACATGTTGAGACAGCCCCATGGCCACTATGGAGGCCATGAAGTCCTGAGCCACCCCGGTCAGAACCATCTCGGCATGGAGATTGAAGTCCCCCAGGACCAACATCCTGGGAGACTTCAACACCAAATCCGAGATGATCTCCATCAGTTCAGGCAGGGAGTCTGTTGGGCAGAAGTGTGCACGGTACACCAACAGAATCCCCAGTCTGTCTCGGTCACCCAACACCAAGTACAGGCACTCTAGATCTGGCCTCAAGAGGACAGGAAGCCCCATGAGAGAAATAGAGGCTCAGTAAACCAAAGCGACCCCCCTCCCCTCCCCTCCAGGCGTGGTCAGTGCTGGACCAGGTACCTGGGCAGGCACAGTTGAGAGAGGGAGACATCCCTGCCCCTCTCCCACCCAGGTCTTTGTAATGCAATTTCATCGGATTGGTTCAGCTCTGCCTTTTTCCTGAGCAGAGCTCCCATTCCAGGACCTGTAGCTCAAAGTTCTCATCAACTGAAATTTCCTGCTTCTTTTCTCTATCTCGGATCACACCAGTTAGCATGGTGGCAACAATTTTATACCCCAGGTTTGATCCCCTGTCCTTGAAAAACTGGAGTAGCCTTTCTTTCCCCTCCGTAGTCATACAAGTTCAAGATTCTCAATTTGTTACCTGGACCATGTGTTCAACTGAATGATGGGTTCCCTTGTTGCCTGAAAACATAGACACCCTGCCTGAGCTTTGTGCAAGTGCCACTCACACAGGCAGACAATATGCCTCCTTCAAGTGTTTCCTAAACTGCTTTAGCTACATAAAAGAAATTCTGCCACATTTTGTGAAATCTCATCACCACTTTCCCATCTACATGCTGCTGCCTGATGTGCAGTGAATTGTACAAATAAGAGGTCTTATATTCCTGGGTTGCCTTCTCAAATTCTTGATATGTTTCTTTAGTAATAATTTTAGAAGTAGTACTTTAACATTATTCAAGAGTTTATGATGAAGGTGTTTATACAGGGTGGGCCAAAAGTAGATCTACAGTACTGATTCCCAAGTCATAGAGGACCTCAAACAGTGGATGATTTGAAGCATTTCCTTTCGAAAGCAGTTATCGACATTGGTCCTAACTGGAATTTTTGTCACAGTGTCAATGACAGATTCCAGGATTTTTGCAGGGTTGATGGAGGATATTTCAAGCATGTAAACATGACCCAATCAGTCCTGTGTACCTACTTTTGGCCCACCCTGTATATAAACTACTTGTACGCTTGATTTCTCTAAGCAGTTTACATGAAATACAATAAGAAAAAATGTAGCAATGGCATACAATCATAAGTACATCAAAATGTTACACAAACAGTTAAATAGAACAATTTGATATCACATTATACTTGAGTAAATTGATATATACAATAAGCATCTAAAACACTCCACTGAATTCTGCTTCTCAGACCACACATGGAAGGTGTGGACTACGAAAAGTCTGTTCATGCGCTATTACATGATAGCATGCTAGTGGTTGTGAAATGACCAATGAAGCTTCCTCAGAAGATCTCAGCAATTGATTTGGTATATACAAGGGAAGTTGTTTGGCTAAATATTTAGAATGCTTATTTTAATGGTTGTATTTCATAGTATTTTAGAATTTTAGTGTTTTTTAAGTATTTTATGAATTGCATTGACGATTTTAATATTTTTAAACAGTCCATAGAGCCCGTGAGATATGGGAGGTATTTAAAAAGTATCCTGGAGAACAGTTGTTTAGGGCTTTGAGTTTCACCAGCCAGAGGTTGAACTGGGTATGGTAGTGAATGGACAGCGAATACTGGTGCAATGGAAAGAACCAAGTGCTCCACTGACTATCCTAGCCGCTGCATTTGTTGCTAACTTCTGAACTGAGTACAAAGGCATTCCCACACAGTGCACATAGTAGTAATCTAATTGTAAGTTTACTATTGTATAGAGCACTGAAGTTATGGCTTTTATTACTAATGGGAGAACTTTCTGGCCTCAGCTCAGAATGTGACTGGCAGTTGCGCAGGAAATCTTGTGAGGAAAAGTATTCTACCTCAAGATTGGCATATAATTGCCACCATTTTTGTGTGTCTGCAGCTATCCTACCTCTTGCCTGCTTGCAGGTGTGGCTGCTTTGACGGGACCACATGCAATCCACCACTCTTTGCCTGACCAAAAAAAAAAAAAAAAAAAAAATCTATGGCAGGTTCCCAAGTGTCAAGTCTAATGAAAAGTATAATATTTTTCAGGGCACCCAGTATTCTTAATCTGGGCATATAGCTATATGGACACCTTAATAAATCTGTCATTTGAAATCTTAGTGCCAGTTTTGATATCCACAAGTTTCAACTAGATACAACTTCGATATGTGGTTTGGAACCAATAATGGAAAATGCTTTGCTATATTAATTAGGATACTTATGGCCTGAAATTCTACAATGATTAAATTATGAATAGTCCCAGTCACCAGAGTTGAATAATTCACATGAAAGTAATTTAGGATTATGGCCATAATCTGCACACCATTATTAATGAGTATTTTTCCTGTGTCAGTGGTAAATTAATTACGCTGACTAATATTCCCTGCTGCCTTCTAATGAGCTTTTAAAGAATGAACAATAATCTCTCTCTCTCTCTCCCTTTTTTTTCCTACCAGGCAATAATTTCTCTCAATTTTCTTGCAACGGAGAATCTCCTCTACAAATCCAAAGCCCAACAGACCAAGTAATCAAAAGTCCAGTTGTTGAGGCTTTTGCTATTGGTAAGAAGCAATCTTCCAAACAATTCAATTTGCCATCATTCCTAAAACTCAGCAGTGAGGAAATATGAAGTTGCTTTCCAAATCATTCCTCCTTGCACTGAAGAGTGTATAAAAGAGAATTCAGCTGTTTCAAAACTATAAAGGCAATTGTTTAAAACAATATGTGTACTGGATATTATCTGTGTACTATTTATATAGCATATTTCTATGAATAGGATACATAGTGAATCAGATTCACAATATAAAGAATGATATAAATGTAATGATACCAGAGGATATCCAGTTCAGTCTTTTCTTACATACCGCCAAAGTGATATTGAAATGTTGGTGGGGGGGATGGAATCTTTATCTTTGCAACCTGATAAATGAAAGACTTACCAATACATCTGTTGACAGAACTTCTTCCAGCACTAGAGCATCAGATAGGACAAATCTTGTTGAGCTGCCTGTAAGCCTACGAACTCAGAGAACTGTGGGCATCCTGTAGAGAGTGGGAGTGGAAGCAATCTTCACTTTGCTGGTCTCCCCCGCCTCTACATTTTTGCCAGATGGTCATTTTCTGAGGAAAGGGAGGAGGCAGAGGCAGACAGATACCTTGTATCCTGCTGCCCCCATCCTATCCCCTCTCTCCACCCAAGCTTCCTCCTTTAAGTCCTCTCCAATGTTGTTTTCCCATTCTCAGAGAACAGCTGGCGTGGTTCTTTATGCTTCCCAGAAGCAGTGATTATTGGCCATGGTAGCTGGATTTTTTTACCTATTTCAAACATTTTCTCCTGCCTGTCATATAAAACATATATAGGCAGAATATACATCAAATATAAATGTAGGGTATAACTGAAGCTGCAACAAAGTCTGCAATTCATATGTGTGGAAGAGTGATGCCACTTGTGCAGAATTCACATTGAACTTGATTCCTGTCTGTGATTTCTTCTTATTATTTTTATGTATAATTATTATTTATGTATATTTTACATTTTATACTGCATTTTATCTCCCATTTTAAATCACCCAGAAAGTGCCAACCATTGGAGAGTGCAGAAGTCTTGTTTGATGAAGATGAGGAGGAGGAGGAGGAGGACGATGATGATTTATTTATTATTTATTTATTTAGTAAGCTTCTGTGCCGCCCCATTTGCTGAAGCCTTGGGGCGGCTCACAACAATAAATACATATTAAACATATAAAAAATATAATTGGAGACATCCTGGCCAAAGATATAAAATCAATAAATAAAGCTAACAATTAAAATGATGTTTAAATAAAAAGGTCTTGGCCTGGCGCTGAAAAACAAATAACGACGGCACCTCTCTGGGGAGCGCAGTCCATAGATTGGGCGCCACTGCGGAGAAAGCCCTCCTCCGGGTACTTACCCTCCTAATATCCTTCACAGAGGGTTCCCAGAGAAGGGCCTCTCCCGCTGATCTCAAGGAGTGGAAGGGCACGTATAGACGTAAGCACTCCTTTAGGTAGCCAGGACCCAAGCCGTTAAGGGCTTTATAGGTAATAACCAACACCTTGAATTGGGCCTGGACTTCAATGGGGAGCCAGTGAAGCTGATGGAGGACTGGAGTCATGTGAATATAATGCCCAGTCCCCGTCAGCAGCCTGGCAGCTCTATTTTGCACCAATTGAAGTATCCGGACCATCTTCAAGGGCATCCCACGTAGAGCGCATGGCAGAAGTCTAATCGGGAAGTTACCAATGCGTGCGTCACTGTCGCCAGGCAGTCATTCTCCAGGTAGGGATGCAACTGATGGATCAGCTGAAGCTGAAAGGAAGCGCTCCTTGCCACTGCTGTCACCTGAGCTTCAAGTAAAAGCTCTGGGTCGAGGAGCACTCCCAAACTGTGGACCTTGTCCCTAAGAGGGAGTGCAATCCCATTCAGGACAAGGTCCAGGTCCCCTTCCCCGAAGCCTGATCCACCTACCAGCAGGACCTCCATCTTGTCTGGATTGACCTTCAGTTTATTGGCCCTCAGCCAGCCCATTACCTCAGCCAGGCACCGGTTCAGTACAGCCACTGCCTCACCTGGATTGGTAGAAAATGAGAGGTAGAGCTGGGTATCATCAGCATACTGATGATTCCACAGCCCACACCTCCTAATGACCTCTCCCAGTGGTTTCATGTAGATGTTAAATAGCAAAGGGGGCAAAATGGATCCCTGTGGTACTCCATGGCATAACTGCCACGGCTCAGAGTCATAGTCCCCCAGCATCACCTTCTGGAATCGGCCATTGAGATCGGAGTGGAACCACTGCAAGGCAGTGCCTCCGACCCCCAATTCCTATTCAGAAGGATACCATGGTCGATGGTATCGAAAGCCGCTGAGAGGTCCAGGAGAACCAACAGGGACGCACTCCCCCTGTCCTTCTCCCTGCACAGGTCATCATACAGGGCGACCAAGGCAGATTCAGTACTGTACCCAGGTCTGAAGCTGGACTGAAATGGGTCCAGATAATTAGTTTCATCCAAGAGTGCTTGGAGTTGGCAATAAGTTGGCTCATATTCAGCTTGTAATCCACAACAATTCTTCTCACTTCTTCCCCTTCTCACTTGCTCTATGTTGAGCCATTTGTAATGATTCATTTGGGTTCTTTTTCCTAGATGCAGAACTTGGAATTTGTCCGAACTGCATTTCATTCTGTGTTTTCAGCCCAGCATTTCAACCTATTAAAAACACCTTGAATCTTCTTTCTGTCTTCCAGTGTATTAACTATCCCATTTTGCTTTGTGTCATCCGAAGATTGTTCCCTGCTCTTTCTTATCCAAATCAGTGATAAAAATGTTGAAGAGCACTGTGTCCGGAACTGAACCCTACTGTACCCCACTTGTTACCTCTCCCCAGTTTGAGAAGGTGCCAGTGATGAGCACTCTTGGAGTCCAATTCTTTAGCCAACTATGGCTCCACCTGATCACTATTCCATCTAGACCACCTTTAGCTAGTTTGTTAATCAGGATATCATGGAGCATGTTATCAGAAGCTTTGCTACATTCAAGATGTATTATGTCCACAGCATTCCCACAGTCCATCAAGTAGTTTATCCAATCAAGAATCATATGTTAATGTGATGCTTTCTAAATATGTTTTAATTTGCTGTTGTATGTTGACTTTCATTCAGCATTACTTAATATTTGTTGACTATCTGGGTAAACATATTTAATATTTCAGATAATATATAGGAAAATACAAACTAGCAGAACCAATCAGAAGTCTGATAAAGTATTCCATGAGCTTGACAATTCATTCAACTTTTAAGGAACAACAGTAGAACAATAATATTTTGGAATGTTATCCTACAATGCTTGGAAAATGGGCAGTACTTGGGATAGTTGGTCTTTATTACCATTGATACAGTATATGGTTGAACGAATGACCAAACAAATGAATGACCGAATCAATGGATTTTATTATGGTCACAGATCAATCAGTGGAACATATTGGAAGAGGGATTACATGTTAGCTGAATTTAAAACAGGTGAAAACACATTAAGTGGCCATGTTAAATATCAAAAATTTGGACAATAATACTTTTTAACAGAAAAAGCAGCATCAAAGAAGTTTCAGATTTAAGGATCACCCCATGTGACTTCACAGGCAACCTGACAACTCAATATGCTATTTACAGGGTTTCTCACAAGTATGTATTATGTCAGAAGCCTCTTTTGGTCACAGTTGCCATGGGTCACTCCCAGATGTTAAAGAGGCAACCTAAAGTTAGGCTGCTGGGAGCAGATCTTTGGGACAATTCAGTATAAGAGGTGAAAGGGGATTAACTTCTTGCTTCAGGAGATAAATTAAATAGGTTGGTTACACAGGGAAAGTATGATTATTGTGACTAATACAGTTTATAGCTGTGACAAGATGACTACTTTCTGTATAAAAACAGTAATACCCAACCTCCATATTAGCTCAGATAGGTTATGGAACCTATTGAAAGCATCTGCTTTCCTTATTCCTTTAATCTTTGATGCTATCAGTTAGTTTGAAATATTTGCTTATGCAACTTTATCAAGTGGTAGCTGGATTTGGGCTACTAGGCAAACCACAACATTTAAAATGGGAATTCACTGGTAAGGGTAAAGAAGAGAAGCCTTCGAGTTGCTTCTGCCTGAAAATTCATTGTTCCTTGAAGGCTTTTTTTTTTTTTTTTTGCTAATGAAATGACTTCAGCTGTCCTGGACTGATGCTTGATTTTTTTATTCACTGATACCTGCTCAGATTCTGTGGGATGTCCATAACAGCACTGAATCTGCTATTTTCATTGCCCTCACTCAGAACCTTACAGGCACTCAATAGTTATTGTAACAAAAGAATCTCTGGGATGTTGGAGATAGGGTAAGGGTTAATTCCTAGCCTGGACAAGAGATGGCCCATAACAGGTGGTGATTCAAGGAGAGTGAGGCACCAAGGCCGTGGGAGGGCCAGATAGAGTTTGAAGTGCAAAACATCAGATGCTGTAAAATATAGCCATGAAGAAAAGAATTCACACTCCCTATGAGGCAAGAGACTGGGGGCAATAATGTCTTAGAATTCTCACCTGGAATATGTCAGGAGATTTCACACCTTGAGTCATGTGATTGATCTAAGGAAAATAAAAGAAGGAAGCTCAAACAGCTTGGAGTTCCTCTCTCAGGAGAGGTTCCCTGTTGCTGCTGGAGACTCTCCCAAAGAACACTGTGCTATCTTGATGGCGAGAAGACTGTGTGAGGTACTGTATATTGTATTAGTGTTAAACTTTGTTAAATTGAGCTTTGTTGTTTTGTGTCTGAGGTGACAAACTTGGCCTGGGGTCTTGGGGGTATCATGGAGTGTCTGTAAATAGCGTTTGTGCTGCTCTCCCATTTACCCTTCCCTTCCCCTCATTTCCCCACAGTGTTTGTACCTTGTGTGTCTCAGTGCTTTCAGATCCTCTGCCTCTATCTCACAAACCTTTTAAATAAATGACTTTTCCCCAAAGCTTGGGTTGTCACGTTCTGAATGCAGTGTCTGGCCTCAGTATTTGGGGACCAGGAAGTCCCAGGGAGCCACAGGGAGGTGGGAACTCTGGGGCAGCTGAATACAGTTAGGCACCAGCGATCTGACTTCTTATGGTTTTTAACTAAGAACTAACAACTTCAAATAGACTGTTGACCTAGCACTCTCTGTTATAAAGCTGTGATTTCAGCTAACAGAATAGAAAACAATTCAATGTGTCTTGTCACCTCTTCAGTAATTTTATTGGTATAAATGATTCTTGGCAGATGGCCAGTTGTAGGCCACCTAAATACTGCTTTTCTTGAGTTTCAAGTAAACAGCTAGCCTTTTTTTACTCTCAGTTAATGATGCAGAAGCCAGATGGGTTTCTGTTCTATAGCATAAACATTCACATACACACAAAAATATCACATGTATTTAACTTTTAATATCTCCATAAGTGTTAATGAACTCAATGGCACTAGTCTCCAACTTTGCATTGGCTAGTTTCAGACCATATGATAACCTGCACTCAGGGACTGGGCTTCGAAAGTGTGTGATGCATTGTCAGATCATGAGTTGATCTTGAAACATGGTTTATCCTGTTGGCTGAACCTAAGTACACTAATAAACCATAGTTTTTTAGCTCAAAAGGGCCCACAAAGAGAACATATGACTGATAATCAGATAACCCTGATGCTAGTGCAGTAGGGTTCGTATAACAAAATATCCGCATTTCAATAACAACTCATGGTTCAGCAACAGTATGTATGGTTCATTGTGTACTTAACCCTTGAGTGCAGTTTATCATGGTATGTCATTAGTTCAGCAGTTTTAAAAGCATGATTACTGTTTTGTTTTTTGTTTGCTTACTTTTTCTTCCCAGAAAAAGCAGCCACAATTCAGATCAGGATTGGGACAGGGCTGTAAACTTTCTCTCCCTATGTCATGTTCCTGCTAGCCCTCCACCCATCCACACAGTATTGCTTGCACATAAAGGTGCTATTTGCAGTAAACAACACCGTCAGAGGGAAATATACCTTTGGGGGAGAGAATAATTCTTCATACTTTTTTGATATTGAAACCTTGTATTCTAAATATTTTGAAGTAGTAATATTGTGTCTCCTCTATCCTATAGCTAGATAACCTGAAACAATACTTGACATTTAATAATTGTAATTACTTTACACTAAGTTTAACAAAAAAATTTTTACACATGTAAAATACATGGTTCTTTTCCAGTAAGAAGAACCTGCATTTGCCAGGGCTTGGCAATAGACCAAATAGCAATCTTTATCAAAAGCAGCAATCCCAGTGGTCATGATTTTACTGACAGCAGTATTCTTTCAACCACAGATAAAAAACCCTGAGGGCATGGTCCCCTCTCACACTAATGTTCAGTGTGCAACCTTGGGGGTGGGGGACAGAAAGCAAATCAGCACCCCCCCCCCCACAATCAAACACAGACTTGGACACAATCTGTAGTTGAAAACTGTTCATATTGGAGCTTGCAATGTCATTTGCAGACCAGAAAAATGCATTTAACAGCAGGCATACATTCGAAAAATGTCCATGAAATAAGGCTGCTGGCAGTGGAGTTCTATTTTTGAACAAAATGCATACAAAAATGTTTTAGGAATGAGAAAAGACTACATATATTTTAAAGATGTGCACAATTAATGCATTCATTTTGGAAAAGGTATATGATAATGCACAAAAAATAAAGCTTGCAATCTGATATGGACTTAAGTCAGAACAAGTTCTGAGATATAATTTAAAGAATTTTGATTGACTCAGGTTTTGCTGATTTGTGCATTCACAGCTTCTAAACATTTCTCTGAGTGAACTAGGCATACCTCTCAGGTGTCACTTAAATATGGACAGTGTCATCATGATAGAATGTATGGCCCTAATTAAAGGGAGTACATTTGATACATGTTTCAGCTATAAAGATACACTGATAACAGTGCTCAAAACTCTGGCCTTTATGCCATCATAATAATCAATCATCTGTATCCCACCCAAAAGGTGTAGCTCCCTGGGTAATTTGCAACATTTAAAATATAGTATAAAATTACAAAATACAGGCAATGATAAAAACTTAATAAAAGTTTCTATACAAAATGTAAAAGCCAAATTTAAGCACTTATAAAAGCTACAATAGCATATACAAATTAAAGCGTAAGACCCATTTAAGCAGATTACATAAGCCCCGATATAATATTAAACCAGTTAAATGTCCTGTAGTAGTCTTAACCTGGTACTGAAAAAATACTAAAGTTAGTGCCAGATGGACCTCAGTGGGGATCTTTTTCTATAACTGGGGGCCGACAATGAAAAGTTCTTTCTCCTTGTTGCCAGCAGCTAAGTCACTTGGAGATGGCAAGTGTAAGCAGGTTATGGTTACTGATCATAGTGTCCAGGTAGATTGCACTTGTGAGAGACATTCCATCAGGTATTGTGGCCCCAGGCTGTGCAGGACTTTATAGGTTAAAACTAGCACCTTGAACTGGACACAGTCTCATATAGACAGTCCATGTAAGCCATTTGGAATGGTATTATATGTTCAGACCATCTGATCCATATTATTAATCTAGGTGCTGTATTTTACCCAGGATGTAACTTCGGAGCAATCTTCAAAGACAGCCCCAGTAGAATTTGTATCTGCCAGGACTCAGGTTATTGTAAATCAACCCTAATATGTGCACTGGGGCAACAAAAGGTTGGAACAGTCCCATGGTTGCCATGGAGTCCATGAAAGCCTCAGCCACCCCATATAGGGTACCCTCACCATGGATGTTAACATTTCCTAGGACCAGCAGCCTGGGGAATCTCAACACTGGAACTAAGACAACCTGTTAGCTCAGGTAAGAAAATTGTTGGATGGACAGGCAGAGGGGACAGTACACTCTCCTGCTGGCCCAGCACATGATGCAAACACTCTAGACTAGAAGTGGAACTGGGCAGGAAACTGGGAGAGATATTGAGAGAGAGAGAGAGAGAGAGAGAGAGAGAGAGAGAGAATTCCTATGGACCACAACCATTTTAGCTCCTCAGCACTCCAGTCTTCCATGATGCTATACTAAGTACCCTGATGGGCACACCTAGAAAACTAAGTCCTCCTTATTCACCCACCCAGGTCTCAGTTATACATGACAGTTCAACTTCATCAACCAGTATGGTGAAGAATGTCTTACAGTACACCAATCTTGCATGTAAAAGCAGTATCCAGAGACTTGAAGGTGACTGCCAAGCCTAGGGTTGCAAGGAAGGCTGGAACATGGCCCAGTCATTAACTGCCTGGGTCATGTTCCCCTTACCTAGCTACTCCTCTGCCCAGTGCATATTTCCTTCTACCTGTCACTGCATTAATTGTTCCACATCAGAACCCACAACATCATTGCATACCCTCTCTCCCATACTCATGCATAGGACTTGTGAAGAAGGAAGAAGCATCGTCCCCAAGACACAGCACTGGCTGTGATGTTTAAGGTGCACTTGCCCTTGCATCACCTCTAAGTGGGTCCCTCACTGCCAGGGTATCATGCCCTGCTTTTGGCCAGAAGATATTGTTCTGCTGAACATCTACTGCAGGTGGGAAACATTTGCAATCAGCTGGCAGGCAAGCAAACAGGCCAGCCAGCCTTGGCAGAACTTTCCTCCTGGGAAGATAATGAAGCCAGCATTCTCCACTTTGCTGAAAGTTTTTGGTGTCTGCTTTTTGCAACCACAGACTTTGGGTAAATTCAAACATAGCCACAAGTTTTTAATAATCGCACTATTGAAATGAATAATAGATGTTACAAGGGGGAAGAGGGGGAAGGGTAAACTCTCCACTAACACACTTAATTCAGAAATGTTTAGAATTCAGTACACACAAACTCACTAAGAAAAATGCAGCATGCCATTGTATTAACAAGGTTATTTTTTCTCATCTAGAGAAATGAGGAACTTCTGTTTGTTTTTAATTTATAAGGCAAAGTGGAGTTATAAGAATTTACCTCATATATCTAAGAGCAGGTCTCAAACCTCATTAAGATAGAAATGCACTTTTAGCAGCTTACCGACCCACCCCAATATGGGATATTGCCCTCTGTCAGATCAATATGAGATTATGTTGGCCTATTTTTTAATATATACAAGAAAGAATAAGGAAATGCATTTTTTCCTAAAAGTTTCAGCTAGTTGACAATATAACCAGAGCAAAACCAAACAAGCAAACAAAAAACAGCTTTCTACAGACATACGTTTGGTCAGTTTAATAAGGAGAGAGATAAATGGATTAATAAAGTCCCTTATCTTTTCTTGGTTTGGCTTCCTGGACACACAAAATAATAGCACAGTACACACTTACTTCTTTCTGGTTAAAACAGTGTACATACATTACTTAGATTCATGCATGTGGTCTGACCCATATAGGTATTTTGAGCTATAGAGAGGTTTTGCTCCCTTTCCATCCACAACAGACAAAAGGATTTATTTCTTCACAGTGTTGCATAGGTAACTCTTAGAATTAACTGCCACAAGATGTAGTGATGGCTGCTATCTTAGATGGCATTAGAAGTGAGCTGGGTGCTGAATAGGTTGCTAGAAAATATTCTGGCAAATGAAACAAGTCTATTCTGGCTCCTGAAACTTTTCCCTTTGTCCCTATTTTCCTGCCTCCTTTGATCAAAATGAATTATTGTGTGTAAACCAGGACTGTCTTTGATTACACTGTGCTGAATCCTGATTGTATGTTGGATGTTCCATTCTTACCATCTTTGTCCCTGGTCTGTCTGGCCACTCTCCTTAAAAATCAGTTGTGAAAATTATACATAACTGTAAGAAACTGCTTTTGCCATAAACATATCTTTACTAGTTATTAGGTTGGCTAGATTCTAGGTCAGATGGCTGCCTTGCAATTCAGACTGGGTTCAGGCAAGACACTGTACCTCTGATGTGATCCATAGCCTTCTCATTTATTACTTCAGGCTGGTGATAGACTGGGGATGAAAATTACCACATCACCTATGGCCACCTAATTAGTTCCTGGCAAAAGTGATGTTTGCACTGAGGATTTCCTCCTGGTCCAGCTCCTTATTCTCCTTATTCAGGCTTTCAGATACCAGTTAATCTACTTAACTGCAATCTGGTACATATTTATTCACAAGTAAGCATCACTGACTGAAATAGGACTTACTCCCAAGAAAGTATGCTTACAGCCTAAATAAAACATCAGACAGTTGGGATAATCCTATGCAGACTTACCTGGGGATAAGGCTCATGGAATCCAATTGGTCTCTTACAATCTGATGTACATGCTTTGTAAAAAACATTGAACTGCATAGGATGTATTTCTATATAAAAATGCTTGTGATTTTACTGAAGTATTAGATTTTACTCATAAGTAATATAAATGTTGATACAACAGTATAAGTACTTATGTAGCAATTTCATAACATGATGAAACAACATAAAATTTTGCTATCCATCAATCAAGAAGGAATATCAATGATTACATACAGTTCCTACATGCTGTGATTAATTTTATTTTCTTTTGCATCCTACAACTACATGCCACATAAGCAAACATCATCATCTAATTTTCTTCTTGTTTTCCAGTTTCCCAAGTTAGATTGTTTTTGAGGGGAAAAAAAGTGGAAACCTATTTTCAGTTACAGAGAGAATCCAGTTATTTCTTAACAGTACAACTGCATATGTATATTAATCAGGATGAAACCCCCGTGACTTCAGCAGGGCTTACTTTTAAATGCATGTGCATAAGATGGCAGCCTCAAGTCCAAAACAATCCTCTCTACACAGATATTGTATCTGTTTCAATTTTACTCTAAAGTAGATGCAGGGAAATTGATCTTGATCTTCAAAGCTGCCCTCCCCTCCACATACAAACCAGATCAAGCCCCTCCAAAGTGAAAAATGCATAGCTGTCTGTTACAGTTTAGAGAAATCGCTGTGTTGGGCCCCAGGGTGCTTTCCAGTGTGCGCTTACATGGCCACCTCAATGTCTGTCTCCCTGGATGCAATCTTTAAATCATACACAAATACACAAGAGGTTATAAAGAGAAGGAGAATTTTAGAAGCCAAGTCAAGAGGGAAATGGACAGAAGAAATACAAACCCTGATAATTACATTAAACAGTCAAAATAAGTCCAGTGCCCATTCACAGAACAATACTGATGGTATACAAACATTTGGGTAAATTAATTGAAATTTGAAGATGTTTAAAAAAACCCATCACCTTGACTCAGGCACAACTGACAGAACTGAATATATTGAAAAGCTGTAACATTGCAGCAATTTCATAAGCATTCACCCACTGAAGCATCCTTGATCTCAGACCACTTTTGTCCTGCAGGGCTGTTGTCCCAGATGTTTCAATGAATCTTCCAGCTGAAGTGGAAGACTGAGAGGAAAACAGAATTGCATATTTCCCTGCCTGATGCTCTGTTGCTGGAGCAAGGTGGTGACACTAGTGGGTACAAGATGTCAGCACTAGCAGGTGCTCCACTTGCCTGCCATGGCATATGTAGAAAAGCCACTGGGAGAACTTTCTAGAACAGCTACGATATCCAGGCTCTGTTTAAGTCTGAAAAAGTTGTGGAACAAGACATGACAAACACTGCTCCAGAGGAAACACTTGTCCAGGTCTCACTTAGAAAGTTCTCTGAGAGTGAGCCAGAGGACAGGCTATGAATTGGGCTATGGGATACTGGACCTAGGTTGCCTGGGTGCAGAACTGTCCACTAGATTGTTTGGGTTGCAGCTGATCTCCAAGGACATTCCTTATCCAGAGTAGCTGCCCACCCTCCAGAATAGCCACCCCATGTTCTGTTAAGCTAGAACTAACAGGGGATGAGTGGCTCCTCTGAAGGAGAGTTGTCCTGGGAAATCGCGTTCACCAATGTCCATCTCCTTGGATGCCATCCCGGGCATTTCAGAGTGTGCAAGTATTCTCAGACTCTCCCTCAGGGGAGGGATGCACAGGCAGTGGCTGGGTGGTTTTGTGTGTAGCATGAAGGTTTTGCTACTGCCTCTGGTGGTGTCCGGGTAACACTGCTCCAGCGATTTGCTAAGGTTAAAATGTCTTGCTTTAATTAAAGGGTTGGTATTGAAGAAATCTAAAATGGAAACAAATTGGATTTTATGAATCCCACTGATTCTGCAGCTGAGTAGCATGTATTCCAAGGACCATTTATTAACTCTGTAAGTATACAAATCTAGGTGTTCTAAAGTTACTTGAATGTACTATCACATATATGTCATTTTTAAGGTGATTGAGAGAGAGGTAGAGATAGAGATAGAGAGAGAGAGAACATTTCTATATCTCTGAGTACTGCTGTGCATCATTCTTCTTTCTGTGTGTGTGCTCATTGATAACACACTGAACTAAGAACAGTACATAAAACATTCCATACCAGTGAAAGTTACATGAATTGTGATGCAGACTTTCAAAGGGGGGAAATCTGATTCCATCAATAAACAGATGATAGAAAAAAGACATCTGATTATTTGCTAAAACATAGAAAAGATGAAACCAAATCCACCCATCCCAAATTCTTAATAAAGGCTCTTAATTGATCAGTAAGAATCTAATTACAGTATATGTAACAGTTTGTATAGGTAACTAAAAGATTCTGCTAAAAAAAAAATTGAATAATTAGTTTCAACGACTGGAGAAATTCTGCAAGGTAGAGGTTTGAAAGATTCTCCCCTGAACAGCCGTTTTGCAGTCACATTGCCTGACCTCATCTATGTAGCTGCTGAAAGGGAAAGGGACTGTATGGCCTGAAGGAGATGTAAACCAGAAGAAGTCAAGGGCAGGGAGCTCGTATCACCAGCTCCAGAACAGAGCAACAAAAGCTTGAGACCAGTTTCTGTTCCTTTATTGTTCTGTCACTGTTCTTTTAATTTTATAGCATTATTCTGTAAACTGTCTTAACTGCATATCACTGCAGAAAATCAAGCCATCAGTAATGTAACTGATTACATTAAGTTAGTTAGTGGGAAATTTTTAAATAATATTGACTACTGTAATGCACTATACATGGGGCTTCCTTGAAGACAGTCCGGACTCTTGAAATGATTCAACACAGGGCAGTGTGGTTGCTAATGAGGACCAGTTCTTATGAACATATCGCACCCACCCTCCATCGGTTACTCTGGTTGCCTGCTTCAGTCTGGGCTGAATTCAGGGCTTTGACTACGACATATAAAGCCCTACATGGCTTCGGACCACATTATCTTAGGTAATGCGTTACTCCATATATTCCTGCCTATTGCCTAAGAGCATCAACTGGGGCCCTCCTATGAGTCTCTCCTGTTAATGAGGTTAATGGGGATGGTGCAAGGAGAAGACCTTTTCTGTGGTGGAACCCAATTATGGAACGCTCTACTGCCAAAGGTTTGCCAAGCACCTACCCTGTTGTGTCTTAGGCACCTAACAAAAACCTTTCTTTTTCAGTGCACCTATGGCCATCTATATTCATTGCACTGGTTTTAAAATATTGACTTTATGATTTATTTTATTTAATTACATATACTGTGATTTTATCTTGTTTTATTTATTATGTTATTTTAATTGTGTCATTTTACCTAATATTATTTATAGGTATTTTTATTGTAATGGCTGCCCAGAGAGCACAATGCTGATGGACAGATTTAAATAAATAAATGAATAAATAAAGTGGAAATGAGCTCAACTAGACTTACAAATGTAAATCCAATAATACAGTGAAATCACACAGCAGCAAAAACTCTGAATTAAAACAAACTGACAAAATACCAGTGCCACAATGTCCAATCAGAAAGGAAACCACCAATCAAGGTAGTAATTCGAAATCAGAATTTTAGTTTTTGAACCAGTGGTAATTTTTTAAGGCAGGTATCTTTGTCCCTGGACACTTTTGTCAGTCCACTGGGCAATTTGTACAGCTGGTCTCATAATTATTCCTTTTATGTGTGTGGCTAATTAAGAATTGGTATAGGCTGAAGCATTATGCTACATAAAATTATATCATGGGCCCTGTTGTGGGGTGAAAAGAACTCATGACATGTGAATGAAGGAATGCTACCAAAAGAAATGTGCAGTAAAGGCTGAAAGACAATATATAAGTTCAGAGCTGACCAGAGGAAGCAGTTAATCCATGAACATCGGAAAAAGAAAATGCAAGGGAGAAAGGAAGAAAATTAGGATGAGTTATAGTAGGTAAGGCACAAGGGAGAAATAATGAATGAGTTACTGCAAGGTTCACTCTTGAGCCCAGTACTGTTCAGAATTTTTATCAATGGTTTGGATAAGAAGGTGAAAAGAATAACTATCACATTTGCAGATGACACAAAAAAGGATGGCATAGCTATTTGGGAAGACAGAAACAAAATCAGGTGATCTTGATAGGTTGGAGCACTAGGCTGAAATCAACAGCATGACATTTAACAGAAGCAAATTCCAGATTCTGCACCTAGAATAAAGAAACTAAATGCATAGTTACAAGATGGGTGATACTTGGCTCAACAATACCACAAGCAAAAAAGTTCTCATAATGACAGTGGATCACAAATGAATATGTGCCAACAATGTGATGGTGCTGCAAAATTGGCAAAGTCAATTTTGGGCTGCATCAATAGAAGCATCTCTTCTAAATCCTGTGAAGTGCTACCTCCCCTCTGTGCAACACTAGTTAGGCCCCATCTGGAATACTGTCTCCAGTTCTGGGCACCATACTTTCAAAATGATGTAAACAATCTGGAAAGGGTTCAGAGGAGGGCAACAAGGATGACTCAGGGACTGGAAACAAAGTCCTGTGAGGAAAGACAGAAAGAACTGGGCATGTTTAGCCTCAAAAAGAGAAGACTGAGGGGAGATATGATTCTTGAAAGGTTTTCTTGAAAGGATACCAGAGGATGACTGGGATCGCTTCTTGATCATCCCAGAAACATTCCATCCCAGAACAATGGGCTGAAGATACAGGAAGCCAGATTCTGAAAAAGAACAATTCCTGTCTGTTGAAGCAATGTGACAAAGGAAACCCACTGGGGGCTTTTTTACCCTCTTACCCACTGCACTTGGGATTTAATCTAAACCATGATTCCTATTAATATACAACTGTCCAGGGCACATAGTTAATAGTCATGTTTTTCTCTCATATCAAGGCTAGAGGGCAGGAGGAAAGGGATTAAAATGCACCAAGATCTGGCAAAATTCTGTGGAAGTCACACACAGCACACCATTTGCTTCCAGGTATGCAACCTGACTGTTGATCCTACATTCACTATGTAGGCATGTGGAAAATGTGAAAGGATTGCAGTGAACTCCATTCTCTTTCCATAAAGGGGTTCCAGGAATTGCATTTGGCTTTCACATCTCAGTAGGTACCATACTTTATAATCTCAGCTAATCTATGCCTCCATAGAGTAAATGCAATCTAATCCCACCTGAAGTATGGAAGCCTCTTAGGTGCTTCCATTGCATGGAGTGAGGCATGGAACTGATGATCTTGGAAACCACAGTGCCTTGTACCTTACATTACATCTTGATGAAGAAGCAGGAGAAGTGAGGAGGAGACTGAAACACAATCTGGATATAGTTTAAATTGTTGGCACCAGCCTCATTCCCTCTTTGCAATTTACTGCACTTCTTTTCTCTCTCTGAGAAGCTAATTTGCAGCTTCAAAGAAAGAGGGAGGGAGGGAGGGAGGGAGAGGGAGAATGGACATTTCCATGCTGGTTGCACACGGGCAAGGATGAGGGCTCAGCTTTCAGAGTCCCAGTACCAAGGTCATGGAACCTCAGAGGGAGTGCTCTGAATAATCCTATGACCCTTCAGACAATGCTGGGAGGCCATAGGGTTGGATCTTTTGAGACTTCTATGGATAGAAGCAGCACAACAATTCCTGCGAATGAACACAACACAACACAACACAGAAAAGCTTGTGAACACAATACAACACAGAGACCCTAACCCTAACACTGAATCAACACTTTTACAATCAAACTAAAAATAAGAACCTATCAATTCATGGGGAAAGTGGGGATAGAAAGGAGAGAGCAGCAGTGATGATAAATGAGATAATACTGAAGTTTTAAAATGTAAATATATGGAGACATAAAATAAAAACCCATAGATTAGGAATATACTCAGCAGTATGAAATGAAAGCTGCAGAAATGTATCCTCAACAGTTATCAATTCTAGGGCAGCATCCGAAATACTGGCAGCAAAATGGAAGCCTGTACATGACTGAAGCTTTCCAGCTGGAAAGAAGAAGGATTGAGGTGGATGCTTGTAATGTAGTTACAGCACACAGTCCTTAAGGGTTTCAAAACCATCACAATTAATTTATAGCCTGCCACTTCCTATTATAATCGGCTGTCATAAAAACAAAACAAATCCAGGTACTAGCTGTAAAGTACCAGTGGGATCATACACAAAGGAGTAACATATTTTGGACTAAGATAATAGTCTAATCATACATTATAGTCATTCCAGATATTATTTTTTAAGAAAAACTTTCTGCTCTTTCAGAATCAAAGTTATGAGTCTCTCCCATAATAGGAAAAAAGTTAATGTAAGTAAAATACCACATAGAAGTGAAAAGCAAAATAGTTTCAGAAAGATCCATTGTTTTCTTCTTGTTGTTGCCAGAAGATAGGATGACCCATCTGGTTTCTTGAAACACTTGGAACTAGGGATGTTGAGGAAATCCACAGTGGACCCAGAATGAATTGAGAGCTCTATGAATCTTACCTGTGCATTTCAGTGCAAGGATTCAGTTCTCAAAGACATATTATTTCTGGGATTTACACAATAGCCACCCCACTGTGCAAGGGGAGGGGGAGCTTGTTTTGTACATACAATTTCAGCGTCAATGTGCATGACTTTTATCTGCATCGTTGCATAATTGCATTGCATTTGAGAGATTCCATTAGACAATGAAAATGTCACATACATGTTACATGATCCATGATATCTAAATATATAAGAATAGAAACTGAGGTGGTAGATGAGGAAGTTTATGCAAATGAATGTGAGCATCAGTGGGGTGTCCATTGTGGAAATCTCTGGTGCAGGGGATTGTACACTTTGTACTTGAAACAGGAGAGTTCACATACTTGGAAGCACAATGGGAAGATATGAAATTCAATGCAAAGGTAAAGGCTGGTAGCACTTCTGAATGTTCACACACTCAGTCTTGGCTCAGCAAGCGTTCTAGTTCAGGACTGAGCACAGAAAAATGGTACAGCAACTGGAAGAGAGAAGGCATCAGCCATCTTATTGGTAAGGATTATTGTAGTTAAGTACTTTTTTAAATTTCTGGCAGTAGGAATGGCACAGTATGGTGGTATTTTAGTTTTTTTAATCTTTTCTTTCTGCTTTTTATACTACCTTTCTTTTCCTTCAACACCACCTACCACTGAAATACTCCACCCAACAGCATTTCCAAAATAGAACTTGGTTCTTGGGCTGGAAGGGTTTCTGGACACTTTCCTTTGATAGTAATATATGTTTAGTCAGGAGCAATGTCCCCAGGGAAATTTCATTCAGTAGCTAACATTTTCAAAGATCAAGGTGTGGAGAGATCAGGAGAATTCTTCTGAGAATTCTGAGAAATAAAATAACTGATGGGTTCTTTGACAAAGTAGTAACTTTCTGACAGAGACAAGGTAGTTGAGAAACCAAAGTTATGACACAGTGAGCTTTTGAAAAAATGGAAACAGAAAGGCACATTTTTCAAAGTTGAATCTGATTCTGGGTGCACTTGGGAAATTCTGATCATGATTCTCCTTTTAGAATGGAAGGAAAACTTGGTCTTTAGAATGGGGGGCGAGCACCAAATAATTAGTGGTCAAGGAAAAAAAGGTAGAGCCAGATGAAGGGATCTTTGGCTTCTAGAATACTGCAGAGCTAGATATGGCCTGAAGCTCTGTACTGCTGATCTAACACATTCAAATGTTGAAAGGAACAATATATTTACCATCACGCTACCATCATGAGCCTGAGACTCCACTGGAACTCTTTTGGAGCTACCAAAATCAAATCATCACATAGCATAGCTTACAATAAAGAACTGTAATACTATGTAAGTGTGTCTTAACTAATATAAAATTATAGTTGGTTTTCTCACTATTGTGGCATCTGTGACTAAGTTCATTTCATTCCCCACCTTCACCTTCAAGTCTCATCTGAGAGCAAGACTTAAGTGAGTTTAATCTCCTTGAAGGATATTTGGTCTTTATAAAAATGCAGACATTATAAATGGCACATTATGAAGTTATTCAGTTTTGCATGTAAGTGATCTTATTGCTTCACAGTTGTGCTGTGCAATAAGTTTATAATGGATGTCTAATATTTCAGGCCACTACCAAATGTTTCTGATTGCTTTTTCTCTTGCTATCTCAGCAGGAATTTGATTGTTTTCTCTATCTGTCCCTTTATTATATTTTGCTGAAAGGCATCTACAGGAGTGTGTAAAAAGTTCATGCAAAGGATCCCTCTACATTTTGAATGAATGAGATTCCTCTTACCCACTGCACTTGAGCTTAGAATTATTTCTGACTTCAGGAGAGTTTTCTACCAGTCAAAATACACAGTGATAGACAACAGCATCTAATTATGAGTTCAGGTGGAATAGCCTACATATACTAATATAAATTAAGCATAAAGCAATATAATATAAAATAAATGCGGTCCTGGTACCTCGAAGGACTAAATAATAATATTTATTTTAAATAAAATTAAATATTATTCTAAACCTGGGGCAAACTTTCACAGAAGAATGGCCAATCATGAAATAAGCACCTTGAGCTAAGAATGCTTTATAGGAGCTGGACTGAATGGCTGAAGGAATTTGTAATACAATCCATAAATAGGGAGGTTCGTAGTTTAACACCAGCAATGCACAGGAGAAATCTGAACCTGGGGAAATAGTTACATGAAAAAAAACCGAACATAATTCTATGAAACACAAAAAGCCTGATTAATTTATTATGGCTGCAATCCTATGCATGGTTTAACAGAAAAGAAGTACACGCCCTACTCCTCTTCCTGGTGCCGATCTGGAGCTGGAAAACAGGTTCTCTCTGCTTGGGAAGGCTGGGGCTGATGAGGCCTTGGGGGACCAGCAGTGCCCCCAGACTGGGACCACATGTGGCAAGGGGGCTGCTGCAGGAGAGGCGAGGGTCAGGGCACAGCCGCCTACCACCACAGGGAAGAGATGGTGGTGGGTGATCGTTGTCGGGGACTCCCTGCTGAGCAGCACTGAGGCGGTGGTGTGCCACCCCGACCTTGAGGCGAGGGAGGTCTGTTGCCAGCCGCATGCACATATCTGGCATGTGAAGGATAGAGTGGAGTGTCTTGTTCGCTCTGGTGGTCACCAGCCGCTTCTGGTGATCCATGTGGAGACAAATAACATAGACAGGCAGAGTGTGGTTGGGATCACCAGGGACTTCAAGGCCTTGGGGAAGAAACTCAGGGAGCTAAAGGCCCAAGTGGCCTTCTCATCGATCTTACTGGTCCAGGGATTGGGCCAGGCAGGGGCAGGAGGGTCGCCGAGGTGAATGACTGGCTTAGGGTGTGGTGCCAGAAGGAAAGCTTTGGGTTCCTTGAACACAGCACCCGGTTTCTTGCCAATGAACTTCTGGCAAGGGATGGGTTGCACCTCACAAGGATGGGGAAAAGGTCCTTTGGAGATGCTCTAGCGAGCTTCGTTCACAAGACTTTAAACTGAGCTGGGGCGGGGGTGGGGTTCAGGCTCCCCAGAAACTTGTCTGCACTGGACAAATGTGGGGAGAGGATCAGGGCTCTGGGAGCAGGGTTTTAGAGGTATTGCAGGCACTGACAGGACTCCTACAAAGAGAGGCCAGGTATCAGGGAGGATGGGATGAAGGAGGAGGCTGGAGACTCCAAAGAAAGGAAGCAGTGGGAAGGAGTTGAGGTACATGTACACTATTGCCAGGAGCATGGGTAATAAGCAGGAAGAGCTTGAAGCTCTTCTGGGAATATGAGGGCATTACCTGGTGGGGATCACAGAAACTTGGTGGGATGAAAGGTAAGACTGGAATGTAAAAATGGTTAATAAATAACTCCAAGCACGGGATTGGGACCTGGATCTTGGAAGTGGTTAACGCTTCTCTGAGGGAGGGTCGAGTGCCAGCCCCTTTAAAGGAGGCGGTAATACGACTGGTTCTGAAGAAAGCGTCACTGGATCCAGAGATGGCCACTAACTATAGACCTGTGGCCAACATCCCGTTTCTGGGCAAGGTGTTGGAGCGAGTGGTGGCGGGACAACTCCAAGCACTCTTGGATGAAACTGATTATCTGGATCCTTTTCAGTCCGGCTTCAGACCCGGGTACAGTACTGAATCTGCCTTGGTCGCCCTGTACGATGACCTGTGCAGGGAGAAGGACAGGGGGAGTGCATCCCTGTTGGTTCTTCTGGACCTCTCGGTGGCTTTCGATACCATCGACCATGGTATCCTTCTGAATAGGCTAGCGGGATTGGGGGTTGGAGGCACTGCTTTGCAGTGGTTCCGCTCCTATCTCAACGGCCGATTCCAGAAGGTAGTGCTGGGGGACCATGTCTCTGCGCCATGGCAGCTATGCCATGGAGTACCACAGGGCTCCATCCTATCCCCTCTGCTATTTAACATCTATATGAAACCGCTGGGAGAGGTCATCAGGAGGTGTGGGCTGCGGAATCATCAATATGCTGATGATACCCAGTTCTACCTCTTGTTTTCCACTAATCCAGATGAGGCAGTGGCTGTGCTGAACCGGTGCTTGGCCGAGGTAATCAAATGGATGAGGGCCAATAAACTGAAACTCAACCCAGACAAGACGGAGGTCCTGTTGGTTGGCGGATCGGGTTTCGGAAATGGTGGATTTGACCTGGTCCTGAATGGTGCAACACTCCCTCTTAGGGACAAGGTCCGCAGCTTAGGAGTACTCCTCGACCCGGAGCTTTCATTGGAAGCTCAGATGACAGCGGTGGCGAGGAGCGCCTTCCTTCAGCTTCGGCTGATTCATCAGCTGCGCCCCTACCTGGAGTACGACTGCCTGGCGACGGTGACACACGTGCTGGTGACTTCCCGTCTAGACTTCTGTAACGCGCTTTACGTGGGGCTTCCCCTGAAGATGGTCCGAACACTTCAATTGGTGCAAAATAGAGCTGCCAGGTTGCTGACGGGGATGGGGCGTTATGCTCACATGACTCCAGTCCTCCGTCAGCTTCACTGGCTTCCCATTGAAGCCCGGGCCCAATTCAAGGTGTTGATTATGACCTATAAAGCCCTAAACGGCTTGGGTCCTGGCTACCTGAACGAGCGCTTACGTCCATATATGCCCGACCACCCCTTGAGATCTGCGGGAGAGTCCCTTCTCCAGGAACCCTCCATGAAAGAAATTAGGAGACTAAGTACTCGGAGGAGGGCTTTTTCTGCGGTGGCGCCCAACCTATGGAATTCACTCCCCAAAGAGGTCCGCCTGGCACCGTCGTTACTGGTTTTTCGGTGCCAGGTAAAGACCTATTTATTTAAACATTGTTTTAATTGTTAAAATATATGATCTGGCCAGGGCAACTTTCTTCTTCCTTCTCTTTTCTCCTCCTATATTATTTATTTACTTATTTTATACTGATAATTTTAATTTTATATTATTATGTTCGTAACTCAGTGTACTTTTTGTATTTTTGTATTTAATGGTAATTTATTATGTTCTATTGTATTTCAATGTATTTTATTGTGTTGTAAGCCGCCCCGAGGCTTCGGCAAGGGGCGGCATAGAAATGTTATAATAATAACAACAACAACAACAACAATAACAACAACAACATAGCAGGGTATCACCTTTTTAGAAAGGACAGGAAGGGAAAGAGGGGTGGGGGCATGGCTTTATACATCAGGGAAGGGATAGGATGCAGTGAGATAGAATGCAGCACAGATGGGGATTCAGTAGAGGCATTTGGGTGAAACTTAGGGGTTTTGACAGGGAAGGATACCTGACAGTGAGGGTATGTTATCGGCCTCCAGGTCAACTTGAGACCCTGGATGATGTCCTGACAGACCAGATTCTAAGGATATCTCTGGGGAGAGACACAGTAATTATGGGAGATTTCAATCTCCCAGATATTAGTTGAGAGTCTTACTCAGCAGTGACAGCGAGGTCACGTCACTTCCTAGAAGCTATAGAGGGAGGGTTTTTCACACAGATGGTCCGAGAGGCAACGAGCTGGGTGGAACATCCTTGACTTGGTCTTGACCAACAGGGAGGAGCTGATAGATAAAGTACAGATTAGGGAAGCTCTGGATGCATGTGATCACTCCATCCTTTGCTTTGAGATCAGGGGAATGGGGATGTGCAGTAGGTCAAGCACTAGAAGAGGGACTTCAAGAGGGCCAACTTTGGCCGTCTGAAGGCCAGACTAGGGAAAGTCTCCTGGGATAGGTTACTGGAAGGCAAGCGAGTTGAGGAGGGGCGGATGGCACTCAAAAGGGAGGTTTTGGAGGTTCAAGTTTTGATGATACCTCTAGTTAGTAAGTGGGGAGGCGAAGGAGAGCGCCGCCATGGATGTGAAAGGAGGTGGTTAGAGGGATTAGATGAAAGAGGAAACTCCATAGGAAATGGGTACTGGGGCAAATAGACAAAAGGGTATACCAGGAGGAGGAGGCCTGTTGCAGAAGAATTCTTCAGAAGGCTAAGGCTGATTACGAGCTGAGGCTTGCCAAGGATATCAAGAGCAACCAAAATGGCTTCTTTCAGCATGTAAATAGGAAGAGGAAGGGGAGACAAATAAGGGACCACTAAATAAGAAGGAAGGAGATCCAATGACTGATATGAAGGAACAGGCACAGATGCTAAATGACTATTTTGCCTCTGTGTTCTCCCCAGAGTAGGACGGGGGAGAGCTGCATAGGAGATTAGATGAGGCCAGGGACTTAGGGGCACAGATTAGAGTCACCCCCCCTAGAAGTCAAGGGGCACCTCAGAGCATTGGACATTACAAAGGCTCCAGGCCCCTATGGGTTACACCTGACAGTACTTAAAGAGTAAAGGGGTTCTCTCACACCCACTGGCCTCCATTTTTGAGGCCTCGTGGAGAATGGGTGAAGTTCCAGAGGACTGGAGGGTGACATCAGTGGTCCCAATTTTCAAAAAGGGTAGTAGGAGGGACATGGGGAATTACAGACCAGCTTGCCTTATGTCCATTGTAGGAAAAACAATGGAAAGACTCATAATACAGAGAGATCTAGTGATGCTAGATAGGAAAGGGAGGCTGGCGGCAACACAACACGGCTTCTGCAAAAGCAGGTCCTGCCAGACAAACCTTGTGGAATTCTGCAAGGTTTCAAGATGGCTAGATGGAGGGGATGTAATAGATGTGGTTTACCTGGATTTCAGCAATGCCTTTGACAAAGTGCCCCATGATATCCTGGTTGAGAAACTGAGGAGTTTTGGGATAGACCAATGCACTGTCCGATGGATTAGGGCATGATTGACTGACTGAAAGCAGAGGGTAACCATTAGTGGGGAATCATTGGGATGATGGCCAGTGACAAGCGGGGTCCCCCAGGGCTCTGTCCTGGGGCCAATCCTGTTTAATTTTTTCATAAATGTCATGGAAGAAGTGGTGAACAGTCTGCTGATCAAATTCACATACAATACTAAAACTGGGGCACTGGCCACAACTGATGACCAGGAATCCAGATCCAAAAGGATCTGGACAGACTATGGAAGTGGGCAGGAGACAACAGGATGGCGTTCAATGTGGATAAGTGCAAGGTCTTGCACTTGGGGCATAGGAATAGGAATAGGTGTTACAGGTTCCTAAGTCCAGGTTAGGAGACAAGTGGCTGGAGAGCAGCCCTTATGAAAGGGACCTCGGGGTGCTGGCTGACTGCAGGCTAAACATAAGTCAGCAGTGTGATGCAGTGGTTAAGAGGGCGGATGCCACCCTTGGTTGCATAGACAGAAGTGTGTCTTATAGATCGAGAGAGGTATTACTACCACTCTATACGACTGGTGCACCCACAACTGGAGTAATGTGCTCAGTTTTGGGCCCCTCATTACAGGAAGGATATAGCCAGGTTAGAGTCAGTGCAGTGTAGGGCCACAAGGTTGGTGGCTGGTTTGCAGGGGATGCTGTATGAGGCAAAACTGAGGGAACTGGGTCTCTTCATCCTGGAGAAGAGGGGATCTATTGGCGACATACAGGTATGTGAGAGGATGTCACATGGAGGTGGGTAGAGACCTGTTCTCCCCTGAAAGCTCCAAAGGTGCAAAGCTCTGGTTCCATTTAGATTCCAGGTTCCATTTATATTCCAGGAAGCACTTCCTGACAGTTAGAACCCCGGTGGTGTGGAATGAGGCCCCTTCTGACTCGCTCTGTTTCTGTGTTTCTGAGCAAATGCGTTTAGTGTGCTTAGTCTTTTCTCTCTGTACAAACACAAACATTGTCATAAAATATTATTACTATGGGCTATCTTGTCTCTTTTACTGTCTCTGACAGTGGCCATCTGTACCATATGGTTCAGCAGAAGGTTCAAACCCCAATTCCCCCCTCCCCCAGCAGGCAGATGTAGAATAATCTATTTCCTCTATTTAGAAGGTCAACTATAACTTCACTCATTCTGACTCTATATGATGTGGCAAAACTCTAGAAGCTTTGAGTGTAATGTGCTTTACCTGCCTTGGCCTTCAAAAATAGTCTAAATCCTATAACCATCTATATAATCTATATCTTATAGCCATCATATACTGAACATCCACTGAAGTCTGCATTTTCCTTTCATCCATCTATAACAGATAGCAATCAGTGTTAATGTTGTGCTTTTGCAGTCCATTGCTTAGCAAATGAATTTCAACTTAAGTATTGGTTCCTCTTCCCTCAAGTTGACCTTATTTGCATTTGGGGTTTGGGTTGGTTCTTTTTTTGTGTGTGTCATGCACATTTTTTTAATCAACTAATTCTCCATGTATTAGAATTGCTATCTTCACTTTGCTTTCTGTTTGTATATGAATAGACAAACTTAAAGAATCTACTATCTGCATGAAGTCCAGTTTTATATGCTTTCTGCTAGTCTTCCAATATCATTTCTGTTTTGTTCTGACGTAGCTTCAGCATCATGAACAACAATGAACCCACTGTAGTCAATGCTACTGCCAACCTGTATTATGTAATATTTCAATGACAGAAACACAAACCTAACAGTTACAACAAAACCTGAGAAATATGGACTTCTCAGAAGGGTGCCATTCAATGGCAAAAGAGTCAAGCTTGCAGCTTTACATTATCCAGGGAAAATGGACATTCTAGGACTTCTGTGACATTGAAACTTAAAGATGGCATATTTTGTTTCACCGTACAAGGTAAGGCAGGGAAGAGAGCAAATATCTCATAAAGGCAATGAGCAGCAATTATTACTTCATTCTGAGGCAAGTGCCATAATTTCTCCCCAGAAACCATTTCTGGCTTTGACAACAATATCAACTCATCTGTTTGTTTTCTTGCTTGTTTGTTTTAATTTTTATTATACTACATGTGGAATTAAAGCATTATTGATAACAGCTAACAGAGTCCTTGGGGTTATATTAAAGGGGGAACATAGTTAGGTACTTATTGAGTGCCAGCAAACCAACAGGAACCCCTGAATTTGCCGTTCCCTTTGCCATTGCATCCTATATGTTTACCTGACTCTTGCCGTGGCATCAACAATGGAGGTGGTGGTGAGCAGGAGGAACAGTAGATGGCACTGCCAACTTGCTCACTGGATCCTACTTATCAAGCAAGCAAGTGGTGGCAATGATAAGAGAGGAAGGGCAATAGAAGCTTGGTGAGAAGTTAGGCTTGTAATTGAGGGAGAGCGGCTATTGAGCATTCTTGCCCAAGGGCATTCAAAAACATGCAGAGTGTCCCATTTCACTGCCCCACTCTAGATATTGGAACTCTGTTGCTGGAGAATGGCTAAGCTGAGGTTCACCTGATAATATGAGCCCATCCAACTTCCTGGATGTGTTGGAAGTTTCCCCACTTCTGACAACCCAAAATCTCATCTGGAGAACCCTGTCCATAATTCTGTAATGGTTCTGGCTCAATGTTACCTGCAATAACATAATATGACAGAACAATTTAATTAAAAGGCAATATTGTTACAAGGAAGGCTGAGCGCCAAAGAATTGAGGCCTTTGAATTGTGGTGCTGGAGGAGACTCCTGCGAATTCCTTGGACAGCAAGGCAATCAAACCGGTCAGTCCTAGAGGAGATCAACCCTGACTGCTCTTTAGAAGGCCAGATCCTGAAGATGAAACTCAAATACTTTGGCTACCTAATGAGAAGGAAGGACTCCCTGGAGAAGAGCCTAATGCTGGGAACAACTGATGGGAAAAGGAGAAGGGACGGCAGAGAATGAGGTGGCTAGATGGAGTCACTGAAGCAGTTGCTGTGAGCTTGAGTGGACTCCAGGGGATGGTGGAGGACAGGAAGGCCTGGAGGAATGTTGTCCATGGGGTCGTAATGGTTCAGACATGACTTCGCGACTAACAACAACAATTGTTACAAGAAAAGAAAAAGCTCCTTCCACCCCTATCAGGATTGCTGAGACTAGTTGGAAATGTGGCCTGAACTTCTTCCTAGTCTTGTCAACCAAGCTAACCTCTATTCATAGGAAGGGAGCACATGCTCTGTTGCTAAGGATGCATGGGAAGCCAGCAGTGGTAATGTAAAACTATGTCAGAGGGCCCTTCCTCTGAACAATTCCAAAAAGCCACTTCCAGAATCCAACTGATGCCATTTTTTGGTTCCTGGCTCCAGAAGTACAGGCAAACTTAATCAGAAGCTTCCAGGCATGTTGAGAAGAGAAGGATTCTACTCATTCCCTCCCCGTCCCTCTACTCACAGGGCACCTGGAGGAGCCCCACATCTCTGCAGTTTTTCATTCAGGAAAAATGTAACATTGGATACATTGAAATGTTGGAACTGCAACACTAGAAAATCAACCAGTGTATGAGGTAGGGGTGGTGATGGTGAGAGGAATGCACAATGATCGGGCTACTTATGCATTTGGAAATCGGCATACAGTACAGTCTTATACATGCTTGGTTGCTTTGCTCAATGGGGCTAATTCTCAGACGTGGGATTGCAGCCCAGGCATTAAACCAGGTTCTAGAATAAGCAGCAAAGTCTCTGTCCCACTTATATTTAGATGCCTCATTTGTGTGACAGCAGATCACTCCCTATACCTATTACTAGATCTTCTTTGGGTGTATTTGTTCTGAGATAAAAAGAACTTCAGCAACGAGCTTTCAGTGTGCCACTATTATAGTTGTTAAAATACAGACTTCAAAAAAACACACACACAGATCTTTAGTAAAAGTAGAATTTCTGTTCAACAACGAAAGGTGAACGCACTGCACTTTAAAATATATTTTAATGACTTGTTATTCATTCAGAGCATTGCAAGAAGTCTTTTGAGAGCTGATTATAACATGAAAGGAAAAGGAAGGCTGAAGGCTAAATATGAAGCTTAAAAGAGTGTGCAGTCTCAAAAAGCAGAAAAAGATTCCAAACGTGCAATGGTGTAAAAGGAAACACCTTTGTCTATTCCTACTTCATAATTAATTTGTTACTGGGCATTCAAAACCCCATTTTACCTGTTTATTGAAAATATCAAAGGAATAGCCCCCTTTACTACAGGCTGGGTTTTCCTTATGTTTACTCTCTTACGTTTGAAGAGATGACCAGCTGGAGCTGTGAAGACACAATCCTACTGGCATGCCTGCAAGTTCCAAAATGCAGAAGAGGAAGGTGGAGCAAGCATTCTTTGCCTCCCATCCCCCTGCCCTATATTTTCCCCTGACTGACTTTTTTGCCCTTCTAGACAGGGCATCTAAAAATGGGAAGGAAGGAGGTTTGCAGTATAAAGCATTTTGTATTGAAAAGTCTACATTTTAGTAAAGTGAGCATGCATAAGCTGTTAATATAAAACATGTCCCTTAAAGAGACACGTGAAAGAGTGCTCTCTCACAGTCTACTTTAGGCAAGATCAGATGGATATATGTTTGGCTCCTAGCTGCAAAACTAAGTTTGTGTTTGTTTGATTATGTTAAATTGGCACTGAATTGAGGGAAACCCATTTCATTTCACTATAAGAGCAGCAACTTGTCTTCCTATACAAATTTCAGGGAAGATAGTTATACGATCTTGACAAACTCTGCAACTTTGAATGAACAGCATAAAGTGATAGATATATACAATCTATACTGCTGAAAATGTTGAAAAGGCACTGCTGGTTAATTCATTTCAGGGACATGCCCATAAGCCAAGTGAGGCAATGGCTATAAATCAAAACATTCAGTTAAATGCAAAACAATTGGACCAACTGCAAGTGCAACATTTCAAAAAGAACATTAGTGATCTCAGCTGCCAGAAGTTATTATGTAGTTATACATGCATATATTAATTGAATGAACAATATCTGTTTTCTGATATGCAATAATGGTGAATTAACATAAAGGAAGGAAGAAAATAGAAGTACGTTAATAAAGCAATGACCACTTGCTATTCATGAGTATAATACAAAGATCTAATATACAAAAAGGTCATACCAGTTTTATGCTGTCCATTTTGCTATTAATACTGTAAATTCAGTGTGTTTCCCTATTATTACCAAAAAGTATGCACCTGTGTGCTTTTGTTTGTTGCTTTATGAATGCCTGCCCATATGCCCATTCATCAATATTGGGATCAGGCATTTGAATACAAATGTAAATTGTTTTCTTCTCACTTGGACAAGTCAGAAGGTAAATAATGCTATTAACATTAAGCTGGTCTTACTTCATCAGTGCCACACTGCACTCCTGAGAAATACATGAACAACCCCTATTTGGAATCTACTGATAAAACAGTAATTCCATCCCAGGAGTCCATGGAGAAATGAAAACTCTGTCTATACAGCCCCGAACAGTGCATTCTGAATGTGTGCGGTGCAGAGGGGGATGCAGGGGGAACAGGAGCAGACCTGCTATTCCTCCCCCTGACCTTATTAGCTCTGTGCAGGCAAAGCAAATTAAGCTGAATGTTGTTTATTGACCCACCACCTGTGCTAGTCTCTACAATTTACCATTAGATTTATGATGGTGATCACAATAATACAAAGTCAGGTTAGTGTAGTACCAGACAGTTTTACTCAGAACAAAGTCCTCTGACGTTCTATGCAGTTTACTTCCTAGAGCTGTGTACCTGATAATCTCTCCCTTATTTAAGGGCAGAGATGATAGGGACAGGGGGAATAAATTATTAGAGGAATGGTTCACATAATTTCTCCAGTGGATGACAGAGGAGATAAATGATTAAACAATTTCTTGGCATGTGGCTCACCATTAGCAGTGACTGTAGCGCAGGCTTTTTCTAGCCAATTCAAGTGACAGCACTAACTACTGTGCTGGCAGTTCTGCTTCCTTCACAATTCCCTGAAACTAGCATAGTTTTAGGGCATCACATGGTAGGGAGGCTATTGTGACTACCGCAAAACAGAGTGGAGAAAATTATGCTAACTGGTCATCGTTATGTAAGGGCAGAAAAGAAAAGAATTCAGAAATTTTCTCCAAAAAAATCTAAGAAATCCAGTTCAGCTCTGCTTCTAGTAATTCCTATCTAATTTTCCACTCAGTGAGGTCTCTAGGGAAGTCTTGGTTGTTAGAGAGCATCAGGATGCAACACCTGAGTAACCTGAGAAGGCAAAGGAGGAAAGCTACTGTCCAAAGATGTTCTTAGAATAAACTGAATGATGGATGAAAAATATTTGTGCCAGAAACCCTTGCAAGGATTTCATCCTCCATAATCCCCTTATGTTGGTTTCCCCATGGGAAAGCACAACAGGTACAGATTTAAAAAAAAGATAGCAGAATGGTTATTAGCATGGGATTCATTTCTTCTGGAATTTTTATGTAGTAAGATGATGCTGACAACTGCATTTCCCCCTCGTTGGGATATTTTTACATGCATTTCCAACTACAGGTGTTAGGCATGATTAACAAAAGCAAACATCAACTTTTGCATAGGCCCATCTATTTAGCTGGATTTAGTCCATGGTAGAATAAATAAAACAAAGGATTACAAAATGCCATTTTTGTATACATAAGAACTTGTCAACACCTGGAATTTGCATAAAAACATAGCAGAAGCCTTATTACTAAGGTGTTTGCAGAAGGATGAGGGTTTTTGTTAGTTTGTTAAATATATTGTTAATATAGGTTTGTTTGGTGTTTTTGTTTAAAGTACAGCTATTTATAAGTGGAAAATGCTAGGACAGTTTCCCAAATGTAGTCTTTAGCCTGTAAAGGCCATTTGCAACACAATCCTGAGCATGTCTACCTGGAAATAATTCAACTGAGTTTAATGGGGTTTACTCCCAGATAATTGCTTGCAGTCACTTTTGACTACAGTGTAGATATTTAGAAATTAAAAAAGAAAAATTTCTGCTGCATTAACTCTGCTTGGGAAACAAGAACTTATAAATCTAGACTTCCGAAATATGGGCAGAATTTCATAGAAACAGAATGATTCAGAAGGGTCCTCCTGGGCCATCTAGTCTGACCCCCGGCTCCAGCCCAGCTCTGCTCGTGAAATTCCTACCAAGTGCATGTCCAGATAAGAAAACATTCAAATATTCAAATGATACATTCACAAGTATTGCTATAAGTAGATTTTGTAGGAGGGACTTTGCAGCCAATCTAGTGAGGGTTCTTTGGAGAGGAGGGTAGGAGGCAGGGAAGGGCTCAAGATACATCATTCATATCTTCACCTCTCTGGTCTCTTCATCCTTTTCTACTGGAGCATCTGTCCTTTTCTTGCTCTGAGAGTATCACCCTGCAACCTGAGAAAGCAGCAGTCACAGCTCTTTTTTGCTGCCTATGGGGCAATGGGTGAAGAAGGATGAATTTCTGACTTGCCCTCCAAGGCTGGGGCACTCACTCCAACATTAGAAAGGAATATTTAAGTATTTCTATGGTTCCTCTCTTTCAGTGAGAAGATTATGAAGGCATACATGAAAATGACGTAATAGTGTGCCATGTGATCCCACCAAAGGTAATAAAGGGAGGGCCTTTAAGAAGTGCATCTGAATATGAAGTAAATAGTTTCAACTAGGAATGGAAGAATCATTGATGACTGAGCTTGTCAAGATTCTCTGACTTCCATCCTGAAGTCCTGTCTCAGTCTTGCTGCTAGTCCTGATTGCAAGTCCCTATCCCTACCTCTATTCCAATGTGGAAAGAACGTTTTTAGGGGAACATCTTGTTTAAATTCAAAGTAGTCATTCAAATACATACTTTAACGTCCTTGACTAAAGCATGATAATGCGCATCTTTTCAAAATATGCTTTTTTAAAGTGCACATTTTTCTAAACAATTTCAGGCATGCTGTGAATGAGCATCAAAAACTTAGGAATGTGTGAGATTTGCCCACAAAATGTGCTCATCTTTGCATGCCTGGCTTCATATGGGAAAAGTTATGATCTAGACAAATGGATATTAAATTCTTGCTGTAACATTATTCAATAATAAAGCAATCTCTATTAAAATTCATTTTATGATGTATTTACATTTGCAGAGCATCTGCTACTTACTGATTCCTTCTGTGAAAATCACATTCTCTTCTTTTGAGGTGATAGGGAAACGTGATACATCTAAAACCAAATCTCCTTTTCCCATCCCAAATGGCAAGATGGTTGTTTTTGTTTCTTAAAGTCACTGGCACTCACCATCAGAGGATGGTGGCTGGGTAAATGTTGTTACATCAGTCAGTCACTTCATGTTTTGTGTTTTGTGGGTCAGTGAGTTTTTAACCAGTAGGCATACTCCTATAAAGTCATAGCACAATCCATTGTGCAACTATGTGTCACTCTGGATTTTATTCAAGTTTCTGTGGATAAGGAAAAAGTGTTTGCCACAAAAGAGTACTTGAACTTTTCAAGCTTTCATCTGTCTTTTCATGAAAAAAGGAAAGGAATAATCCTTCATTCTGAAACAAAAGAAAGAGTCTAGGCACAAATGACTTTCAGGCACAAATCTGTTCCATTCACACTCAAATCCAAATTTATTATATGTGTTATGCTGATAACCATGCCTTAATATTTGTGAAATGCAAAAACCTATGGATTGCTAAATTCTAGTACACATAAGACCAGGAGATACTAATCAAGTCATATCAGAATTCAGAAGTACTGAACTCTTCAATCACCCATAGTCCTTAAACTGCATAGAAAATGGGTCTTTAATTAGATATTGCCCATCTAGGGCATATTCTCTTCTGTATTAAATATACTGGTTCCATATTAATTATTTCTACTACAACCTTTATTTTATGCTTGCATGACTTTCTCAATCTGATGAAACGACAATGTAATGCACTTCTCTCCTTTTTCATTATAGTAACATCTTCTTCATTTCTTTATTGCCCTTTTGTAAACTGAAGATGTTTTGATTTTATTAAACGCCTGAAAGCTTTCAACATTTTTTTCCTTTAAAGAATTATACTCTCTCATTTGCTTAAGATGCCATTCCATGTTCAAGCAGAAATTGCAAGCATTCACACCAGAGGCCCTGTTGTCAAACTTGCCCTCTGTGAGCACCACTAAATTATGAAAAATGTCCTTCAAACTTACCCTGTCCTTCAATGGCCTGCTGGAATTCAGCTTTGTCATAGTGTAATTTACTGGCACCAGAAATCAGCTGAGTAAGGAAACAGAGGTTGTAGAAATGTTAATTACATTACAGAAAGGCTCTCTCCATCATGCCAGGCTTTACTTTACTACGTGTTTTGTTTCTAGAGTTAGATCTTCTTAAAGGCAAGGCTGTCCACAGTTGGCTCTTCGCAGTTACTGGAAATTCTTTTTAAACAAGTGTGTATCCTTGGACTCCTGAAAAGTGAGGGGAAAAACCTCCCTCCTTCTCAAAAAGTCTTTTGGATCCTTGAAGGGTCAACCAGTTTTTCCCTTCACTCTGCATTACCATACTTATCTTTCAATTTCCCCTCCTCACAATAGTGTTTTTTCTTTCCCTCATCCCATATGACAGCAACTTTATGGCAATCATTCAGTCAGAAAGCAGATTGTGCACAGAACAGTCACAAATGGTTAGCATTCCAATGGAAAATGACAGCTCCAAATACATTTCACCTTCTCACCATTCATGAACCCTGCACTGGTATTTTAGCATAACTAAAGAAAACTATTGTTCATAGTCTTACAGTAACTTGGACCTTGGACTATTACCATAGATAGACCATAATTCAGCCTGGAATAGGGCACATTTAAGCCCATTGAAAACACATGCATCTATCTAAACCAGCCCTACAGTGTTTAATTCTAATACTCTTCTTTCAAGTTGAGTATTTTAAAAGCAATAATTTTTGTCACAGGAGGAATTCTGTAGAGGCAAATAATGTATGGAATTAAAGAACAGGGGAGAGAAGTATGAATTCACACACAGATTTCCAGCAGTTAGTGATTACAGCACTAAGGGATGAGCTGCACATGTGAACAGTGAATTGCAGATCAAATATCACACAGTCATTTAATTGGTTCCAAACATCTGTTCACTGTTAATTCTAGCTACAATCCTATTCACACTTATATCTGCATTGAACTTACACATTCTTTATTGAATCATTGTGTGTTGTGATTTTTTTCCCTGTTAATTCCTCCATCTCCCTGGGAAGCCTAAAAAGATGAGATCAACAATATCACACACACGCGCGCGCGCGCGTACGTATGTCCAAATTGAGTATGTATTGTCTCACCTGATTTAAAGCTCTCTCTCTCTCTGGAACAGACGAATGGAGTGAAGTGGTCCCAACACACTTGGTAATTGAATAACTATGTGGAGCACAAGCCTTTGTTATCTTGGAAAGTTTAAGACTGCTTCCAAAGGACAGACTCATCCAACATGCTATCAATGTATGATTTAACAAGGATATCAACTTTGGTGAATTAGTTTCAACTCACAGCAAGGAAGAAGCAAGGTATGGAAACATAGATTATCCATAGTACGATGATATGGAATTTATTTTGATTATCTAATCATTTACATGATCCTAAGCCTCCATATTTGCACAGCAAGCAGTAACTGCCCAGAGCTTTTGATCTGTACATTTAAAACAACTGAGTAAAAGCAGCATGAAAGAGTTTCCACAAAGGATAAAGCAGGAATTAAAATGTCAGGAAGGATGAAAAGCATTTCACCTTCCACCAAAAAATAACCAGGTTCTGGCCAGGTGAACCTCCCTGGATGCAGAATTCTGCAACCAGGTGCAACAGTCACTGAGAAGGCCCAAGGCAGTGTGATCCTGTACATGTCCATTCAGCTGCAGGTGCTATCAAGTTTGATGGGACTTATTTCCAGGGAATTGCACCTGAGTTTGCAGTACAAGGCTGCAATTCCAAATATTTACTAAGATGAATTGAATAATACAATATACATTCCAAACATGCTTATGATTGCTCTGTAAGTTACTTAAACCTTAGATTAATTAGCAGTGTATTTACAGATAGATATTAAGAACAAAAGGATGAGAGAACTAGTGATTTTTGAATCCTCATAAATTGTCTGAGAATCCAGGTACTCTCAGTTTTTTAAAATATTACCAGCTCATTTTAAAGGGAAAAATGCACCTTTATGTGTGTATTTTTCATTTATAGAAGCATGAAGATCTGTTAATTTTTCACATGTACATATTTAAAACATAAATTAATTGTAAATTCAGGAATTTGCCAACATTTCTAGAAAAAAGTTATTCCACTCACATTCAGAATATTGAACGGGATATGTTGACATTACTTGTTTTTAACAGAAACAAATTATTGTATATCCCCAAGTACTGATAATGAAGCAGGAACATTTTGCATACCATGCCTTTGAAACCAGAAGCCCTTGCTTTTTATTGCTTTTTTGCGATAATGGTTATGAAGTTCTGACAGTGGGCATCAGCGTAACTATCCTGAATGTCTACATACCCTCAAGAAACTAGGGATAGACAAACCAATCTGTTTCTGGTCCACATTTACATAGATTTGTTTGGTCACATTTCTGCAATCTCGCACCTACCCAAATATCCATCATGATTTTCATTTAAATGCTGTTTAAATACAAACTCATTTTCTCTCAAAATAGAATTTCTAGAGTATTTTCTTTCAAGTGTTGAATTTTAAATGTATCATTATTATTTAATTAATTTATATGCTGCTACAATAACCCATATCTGGGCTTTTCTGCACAGCTCACAATGTATTTTCTATGAGTTATTTTTGAAGTAAAGAACTACACTGGAACATTCAACGAGTGCAAAATCCTGTTGATAACTATGTCCAACGCACATATTAGCCTTGGAATTGCAGATTGGGTCTGCTGAAATAGAATGCACAAGCATCAAATTAGCCAAGCATTCCTACCAGAAACTACCAGCAAGATTCCAACAACGAAGCCTCTAGCAGTACTGCTAAGCAATATGCTTGGATAGGGATAATTCACTATAAGAAGCACTGCTTGTAGCTGTATCACTGTGACATGTGTAAAATTGTACCAGGAATGAGATGCTGATTCTGTGGCTTGGGGAAAGGGCGATGACTTGGGTGAGATGGTTCTTAAAAGATCCATTTTATAAACAGAAACACATTTACAAAGAGAAAAGAAAAGAGCAAAAGAAAAGCTCATGGCTTTCCAAAGAAAAAAAGTCTGTAAGCAATGGCAAGAGCTGCATCCTTGTAAAATTACATTGGAAAGCAGAAATGTACAGAACAAGATCATAATACAATGAACATTATGAACATTGTATTATGAATGTTATTATAGCAGCTCTTTTAATATTTGAATTATGTGGTAAAAGGGTATTTCAACAGACTCAGCCTACACCATTTAGATATTTTAGGGCAGGAGAAAGGAATGGTTTTAAAATCATTGCACAAATTTTCCATGGTCAAGTGGGTACAAAATATGACTTTGGTAGTACGGTTTATTTTGTTCAATTCAGAACTAAAAAATACACTGATCTTTTCTGAGACTTCTAATTTTTTTTCTATAAACTGACTGCTGCTCATCTGGTTCAGATAGCTGTTAGAGCTATCTTAAGTGCCTAATTTTCTACTAAATGAAATAGAATATCTATTGATTTTTGTCTTTTACTGAGATCCCCTCCCTTGGTTCTAACCCCTGGACTGGATTGAAACCCTCTTATTATCTTGTGACATATTGTTTCAAGCATCACTTCTAATGACACTCTGGAGCTTATCCATCAATCTGCTGTAACCAATTGGTATAACTTGGGCCACCATCTAGGAATAATTTGCCTTATGTTTATACTAAAAAACTTTTTTGTGAAAGATCGAGGCACCAACAGAACAGAGTATGAACATTAATAATTTTTCCTTCATTTGAAGGGTTGGCTGATGCCCATCAGGACTGATTTGTCTGGCAGTGCAAATAATGCTAGACAGTGCCGAGAAGGATGTAGTAGGCAAAGTCAGCAGGATCCAGCTCAGTGTGAAGAGGGAGGATGTGGTGTGTTATTCTAGAAAAGACATGTTTAGTTGCACTTCACTCTGGGCCAAGGTTGAAAATACTGTAGGTTCAGGCAGTAGCCCATTAATACAGAGGCAAACTGAACCCAACATGTCTTCTCAGTAGACACATGTGCAGTCACACTGGGAATTGTAGTACAGGAAAGGCACTTGGTCTCTGCTTGGAGGTCTTTATCTCATTACCTCATACAGTAAAGGACTGAGACCTGTAAATGAAAATAACTGTCAATCCTAAAGAAGAAGAAAAAGAATCCCATTACATACTGCATGATCCTTTTCTTAGGTTTCAGCTCTACAAACCCAGCAAATATCTTTACTCAGCAAATACCTCATCAGACCCTCTGTATAGATTGCCTATATCCTTGCAAAAAGAACATGTCTAGCAGCTTTGCCCTCTGGACTAAGGCATATAAACAATTCAAAAATACTTCATTTTTAAAAGAATATTCATTTTGGTTGATGTATATAGTCACAATGAAGAGATCTTCAACAGTACAGAATGAAGATCCCAGTTGTATGAAGTGGCTTAATGAGGCTTATTCTGAGTAAACATGCTTTCATGTATTCCCACCATCTTCATCATTCTCTCTTTCTCTGAGTAGTATTTGTATTTATTTGATGTGATGGGAGGATGTTCTAAATGCTTTTTTCCTAAAGCTGGAGCAATCACATCCTGTCCTGCAGACATACAGTTAAGGGGTAGGTGAACTTCTGGGCAAATGTTATAACTCCAGTGAAAACCCATACACACACACACAAACACATGTTGCACACAAACACACACACTTGTACAGACCACACCTCCTTTCTGAGCATCCTATACAGTTGTGAAATACTCCTAGCTTCTAAAAACATGTTTTGATCCTTTAATGTTAGTGACTTAATTCATTTTCCTCTCTCTTCAAGAAACATGCATTCCACCTTCTTATGCAGAGCTCCCCTTCATGGATCACTGCCTTGTCATGGTGAAGGGGCTTGTGTAGGTCAATGAAGCTATGAGCTATGCCATGCAGGGCCACCCAAGACGGACAGGTCATAGCAGAGAGCTCTGACAAAACGTGATCCACTGGAGAAGGAAATGGCAACCCACTCCAGTATCTTTGCCATGAAAACCCCATGGACAGTACTAAAAGACAAAAAGATATGATGCCGGAAGATGAGCCCCTCAGGTCGGAAGGTGTCCAATGTGCTACTGGGGAAGAGCAGAGGGCTAGTACTAGTAGCGCCAGAAAGAATGAAGCGACTGGGTCAAAGCTTAAAGGACACTCAGTTGCAGATGTATCTGGTGGTGAAAGGAGAGTCCAATGCTGTAAAGATCTATACTCCATAGGAACCTGGAATGTAAGATCCATGAATCAAGGCAAGGTGGATGTGGTCAAACAAGAGATGACAAGACTGAACATCGACACCTTAGGAATCAGTGAACTAAAATGGACAGGAATGGGTGAATTTAATACAGATGACCATCAGATATACTACTGCGGGCAAGAATCTCTCAGAAGAAATGGAGTAGTCTTCATAGTCAATAAAAGAGTATGAAAAGCAATACTGAGATATTATCTCCAAAATGACAGAATGATCTCAGTTCGAATGCAAGGCAAACTACTCAGCATCACAGTAGTCCAAGTCTATGCCCCAACCACTGGTGCTGAAGAGGCTAAAGTTGACCTGTTCTATGAAGGCCTACAACACCTTCTAGAATTAACACCAAAAAATGATGTCCTTATCATTATGGGGGATTGGAATGCTAAAGTAGGAAGCCAAAAGATAACTAGAATAACAGGCAAGTTTGGCCTTGGAGTACCAAATGAAGCAGGGCACAGGCTGGTAGAATTTTGTCAAGAGAATATGATGGTCATAGCAAACACTCTTTTCCAACAACCCAAGAGACGACTCTACACATGGACATCACCAGAAGGTCAACACAGAAATCAGATTGACTATGTGCTCTGCAGCCAAAGATGGAGAAGCTCTATACAGTCAGTAAAAACTAGACCAGGAGCCAACTGTGGCTCAGATCATGAGCTTCTGGTTGCAAAATTTAGGCTTAAGTTGAAGAAAGTAGGGAAAAGCACTAGGCCACTCAGGTATGACCTAAATCATATCCCTGATGAATATACAGTAGAGCTGACAAATAGATTTAAGGAATTAGATCTGATAGACAGAGTGCCTGAAGAACTATGGATGGAGGTTCGCAACATTGTACAAGAGGCAGCAACTAAGGGAGCATCTCAAAGAAAAAGAAATGCAAGAAAGCAAAATGGCTGTCTGAGGAAGCTTTACAAATAACTGAGGAAAGCAGGGAAGCGAAAGGCAAGGGAGAAAGAGGAAGATACACCCAACTGAATGCAGAATTCCAGAGAATAAGTAGAAGAGATAAGAATGCCTTCTTAAATGAACAGTGCAAAGAAATAGAAGAGGACAATAGAATAGAGAGGACCAGAGACCTCTTCAAGAAATTTGGAGATATGAAGGAAACATTTCATGCAAAGATGGGCATGATAAAGGACCAAAATGGCAGGGACCCTGGAGGAATGTTGTCCATGGGGTTGCGATGGTTCGGACATGACTTCGTGGTCTAACATCAATGACAAATGCAGAGGAAGCCTCTTTCTTCATTGCTATGTCAGCCCTTCTCAGTCTTAATTTGTTTCTTGTCAGAGTTCTAGAATGTGACGAACTAATAAGCAAAGTTGTCTCCAAGCATAGACAGATAACTAATCCCAAAGGGAGACAGATGTGTGTGGGGTTTTAGCAGTCTCGGACCACAGCTGAAGAAGCACAACTCACCATCCCACAATTTATACTTCTTTCTTTGCGACAGGGTCAGTCTGCCTGTTCTCTCCAGATAAATCAGATTCCTCTCAAAGGAACAGCTATTGGATCCATCATTACACTTTCTCTTTTGCTAAAGCAATCTGCTGCCCCTCTGATGCTCCAGCTTTTCTTTTTGTTCCTCTCTTGGGAAGTAAGGGACAAGAGTTTCCTGACTTTACACATGTTGCCTCATTAAGTTGAGAATACTTGCACCATTTTATAGTTACCTGAGAAAAAGTATGTCATGCTTGGTGGTGGGCATCTTTGTATGAAACAATGGAACAGGTTCTTCTTTCATCTAAAAGGATACATCTCCACCTTCACATCACCTCTGAGATAACAGAAACCAAGGAAAGGACCTGATTTTCTATATTCACAGCTAGAATACATTCTAATTCTGTCTGGGTACTCTTTTTCTGAAGACAATGCAATGAATAGATGTTGTTTCATGTACAGCTCAACATTCAGTTTGAAAAATTAAGTACTTCAGAGTACTTCCAGTACAAAATCAAAGCTGAATTTCCTTGGTCCAAATCATCTAATGAAATGTGATGATCAAATAATCTAAAATGTGATGTTATTTCTGATAGAAAGATGAACAAGTGTGTGCTAGAACAAATCAAATGAGAACTTTCCCCAGAAGAAAAAATAATGAAGCTAAAACCATTGTCTTCAGGCATATCATGAGATGGCAAGATTCCCTGGAGAGCATAATAGTTCCAGGGAAAGTCAAAAGCAGAAGAAGCCCAAATATGAGATGGATCACTCACATAAAGAAACCCACAGTCTTGAGTTTCTAAAAATTGAGCAGGGTTGTGAAGGACATGATATTTTGGAGGGCATTCATTCGTAGGGTCACCGTAAGTTGGAGATTACTTGATGGCATATGGACAAACATGACATCAATGTTTTGGACACAGAGGGCAGACAAACAAATGTTTTTGAATATGATCTTTGGGAAGCCTGATAATCATGTCAAACAATCAGCAAGAAGAATTTGGAGTCAACTGTAAAGTAATAAACTAAACTGAAACTTCATTTTACATTAAATTGAAGCTATGTAATATACTTTACCATGCTTCTGCAACTTGTAACTTATTGGATATGTCAAGACTTATTTTAACTATATTTACCATTTTTGTCTGTGATTTCAACACTTAAAAGATGTATCAGACATAACTCTTTATCCATGTGAAGAAAACCAGTTACCACAAAAGTGTGAAATAAGTGTTGATGTATCAGTATGAGGGATCAGAAGCTGCTTTCCTTATATACAGTATATGTAGCCATTGATCATGAGAAACAGATTTAGGTAATTTAGTGCCTAATTCAATGAAGCCCTCAAGTTAATTTAAGGTGGCTAGGGATGTTAGAGGAATCTGCATTGAATTCAAATGAGCAGTGGGAACAAATCCCCTCCCCCACTTCCACTCCATTCTCTTTCCCAGCTTTAGACCAAAAGGTTCTAACTACAGTCTAATGTTGAAGTGTGAGAGCCACTGTTTTGTGGTACGAAAGGGATATTGCAGAGGACATTAGCAAAGACTTTAATCAAGTCAGGAAGCCAACTAATTAGGGAGAGATTATGGCTCAAATCAAAAATCTGATTTGAAACTGAATCTTCCTTTTCTTCTCCTAATCAAACAGAGATAGTTCTGCCCACAGCGAACTTCCCTCTGCTAGTGGGCCAGATAGCAGGAACTCAACAGTTCTGCTTTCTTGAGCTGGTGTCAGAAGATCCAGCTGGTCATGCTAAACCCCTCCTTCATTGGTGCTGCGTGTCTAAGAGTATCTCTCCATCTGGTTCTCACCAGCCCCTGGGCATTCTGGTTAAAAAAAAGAATCTAATTCTAGCCATGACCAGATGATGAAATAGAAAATGCCTGACAGCCTGTGAAAAACAAATGGAAGGATTAACAAAATATCCTTAAATGTTGTCCATAGAGATGGCATAGTACATACATATGAGACCTTGCAATGCTGCAATTTCTGTGTACCACAGCTCTGGTTTGCTCACCATTGGCTTTGCTTCCGCCCATCATCAGTTGTTACCCCCAGACATTGTTTCCCATAGATAAACCTTCCTTTACAGGAAAAACATTGGCCACCCTTGACTTAGAAGTACATACACCCACAGCTCAATGCTATGAATAAATATTTAGAAAAATTAAAAGTTATGGTAGAGGCCAACCATCCATGACCTGATGACATTTAAGCATTTCTACTGAATATTCAAATAAGCTTTGAAGGTTGTTTTCCTTGAATACACAAAATTCCAAAGGGTTGGCCCAACCTGAGTTGGATCTATCTGAAGGGAGTCTAGATCTAACTAAAATTGGTGCTAAACAGCAGAAATACTTTTTTGAACTTTTCTCATTAGACTATTTGCACCCTCAATAATTGTCAGTAATGGAGAGAATGTGGATTAGAATCCATGGCCCAGAAGACTTAAAATGTCTGATTTCTCACAATGTCCGAATATTGCTGCACAGCATCCATCCATCTACCATGGCTACTAAATAGCTATACTGCAGAATGGACTTGCCTCCTATACCAATAATGCAATGCCACCATGAAGCCATGATTGGTCCATGATTTTTAGCCCTAAGACTGGGATGCATGATTGAAACTATCATGTGGGGAAATTGTGGGTAATGTTGCTAGCACAGCAGGCCTGGCCAATCCATCTGCATCAGCACAACCCCTAGAGTTATCTAGCACCAAATCCTGTTATGTTGTTACAATTAATGAGCCCATGCCAAGCACACATATTTGCTAATATAGCAACCCTTTACACTTGGCCAAAACTTTCCAATTATCTGTCACTTCATAATCTATGCATTACAGAATCACAAGTTAAAACAATTAGGTGACAGCAACTAAAAAACTACTTCTGTTGTGTATCATCAATAGATATTTTTATATTTGGAAAGGACACACTTGATCCATTTGCTGAGAATGACAGGTGAAAAGCAAAACACTGCTCAGAAACTCAATTTTAGGTTGCCTTGAGCTCCCAGTCTTAGAAAGTGCAAGTCCTCAGAGTTCATGTCCTACCAGATGTGTTCAGTAGAAAGTTTATTCTCTATCAGTGGCTTGAGTAATAGAAGATTAAGTGAATCAATAAGAGTAGCGTTAGTCAATAGATATATAAAAATGTGATGCTGATGAATTCTCCTTTTCTTTTGTGTTCAGCTTATTGTATAAAATTACTGTCAGACAAGCTATTGCTCTTTCAACAAATCCTTTAAGAAAATATTCTTCTTCTATGTATGCTATACAAATGCAAACACAGAATAAATATTGTACTGCAAGTAATATTTCTTTCCTATGCGGGCCTGATTTCATGCTTATGTCACCTTTTTAAGGATAGTTCCTTACAATAAAGTTAAATTAATTTTATTTATTCATTCACTTATCATCCCCCCCTGCATTGCATACATGTTTGATCAGGGCCATATTCTTCTCAGATACATACCTGTACCTTCTTGAATTTCTTGAATTCCTTCAGGTTCCCATACTTATAAGCAGCCTAAAATGATTTTAGATAAATAACTACATCTCACTGTTCCTCCTTCTGAGATCAATAAGATCTAATTTTTAAATCCAGTTATGATACAAATTCAGAGGCACATCACTGAATACATAATAAAAATAGCAGAATGCAAACTACAGCAAGTGATACTGCATACTATCAGTTATCATAGCTAATGCATAGGGATATGCAAGTGGTTATGTACTACTTTACAGCCATTGCAGGTTACTTAGCATTAATATTTATGCCTCGCAGAGCTAAATTAATGAGCAGTCTCCTACAGTTTCACAACAGTAACACACATTATATTGTGTTTGTGTGAGAGAATTTCAGCACCACACCTGTAGCATTAGCTTGCATGCAGGCTTTTCTGGGGAATCACGGTGCTTAAAAAATGCTAGGATACTGCCCATTAATTTTAACAAACGACAGTGTTAAAATAGTTAGCAATGGCAGCAGTTATCCACAGTGATCAATTCAATTTTGTAGTAGATTCTAGAGGAAAACAAATAATGGGTGCAACTCAGTGTGCAGTTATGAATAGAATGTATGGAATTCAGTCACACTCAGTTCCATACATTCAAGTAAATAATCATCATCATCACAATCTTAATGCATTAAGGGCTTTTCATGTCTACTCAAGCTCCCAAATGCCAGATAAATACAGTAGTTAAGAGCCAATAGGCTTTGCCTTTAGCAGACACATTATTTAGGCCATAGGGATATAGTATAATATTCTAGGCTGCTGTTAGTTTTAGCCTTCATCACTACAGTATGTTGGATCCACATGCTTTCAGCAGCAATCCTGATTTGTCTGTGCAGTTACTATTCCACATTGCTAATACCCAACTGACCACCAGTGCAATCCACACAGAATGACAGGGTTGGGAGGAAATTACATGACCTAGCTAAATTACAGACAGATACCGAGTAGGTGCAATTTCTCTAAACGTCTGACACTGAAAATGCACTGAAGTTCTGACTGTCAGGAGCAGAAGTCCAAGAAGAATAACTACTGATAGTACTTTCATCCTAATATGCCAACTTAAAAAGTCACACTATTTGACAAGCTCCTGGTAAAAGTTTACAAAGAGCAGCTGCTTGACTTGAGGTACAAGGTTAGAGGGTAAGTCAAACAGTATCATTAACATCGGTTCTTTTGGGGTAAGTCCCCAGCCTAGCTCAGAGACAAGTCAAAGCATTCATACGTAAAGTTTACCCTTTATTTTTAGGACATTTCAGGACATTTCTCCTGCCCTTGGCAGTAAGGTGTGTGTGGGCAGGGAGGGGGGTCAAGGTCATATTTCTGCACATTTCACTGACTGTTTCCAGGGTTAAATACTGAATAAATCCAACAGAAGGGGTGAAAATCCAGTGGGTTTTCTTACATTTTCTTATTCTGTCATCTCTGAGCTGGTGCTGATTTTTCCTGCTGCAAGTTAAGCCAGCATGAGGACTAAAGGGCACAATCTGTGTGAGGATGAAACTTTGCTTTATTTTTTGCAAAGTTCAGCCCTCCACTCTGCAATTTGTGCAAATTTGTGTAAATTGTGGAACAGAACCTGAAATGTTCCACAAAGCTGATACTAAGTTTCAGGAAGCGGAAGTAGCCAAGATGGAACATGTTCCAATGCACTGAATAGAAGATTCCTCCATATTTCTACTGCTGAATGATGCTACAACAATTTGAATCTAATCAGTAATCCCTGATTTGCACAATTTATACAATGTGCACAAATTAATCAAATGATGCCAATATCTTGGCTTCAAACTAGTGCATGTGCTTGAGCCATTTCACAGAAGTCAAATAATAGCCCAACTCAGCCTACTTTTGGCCATTTGGTCAAAAATATGTCAACACTCAGTCATGCTTGTGTGAAATAAGTTTTGCACATAGGGGTCTCACACCTCCTAATTCTAAGCCATAGCATCTACTCTAGTTTAAGCTGTTGCTAAGCAACATAGAGCTATCCTACATTACTGTGCACTCATGATTCCATCTTTTTTTAAGGGAAGGAGGTTAGAAAATATAAGAACCTTCCAGTTTCACTTTTTTTTAAAGCAGCACTTTACCAGAGTTCTTGAGGGTGGGAAAAGAGGAGCATTATTTTCTGAAAGTGAATGAAAACATGGTTTCCAGCTTGTGTAATCTGTTTTTCTGTATGCACAACATGGTTTCCAGTGACTCCTTTGATTCTCTGGATGAAGGCAGTTATGCCTGTAAGCACTATGCCTGTGGGCCATATGGCAAGACAGCTAGGTATTCTCCTTTTATTCATTTTGTGATGCTGATGAGAATCAATGTAACCATATGTGAGAGACAGGAACTTCAGAATCAAACCCATCCCTTCTTTCTCATACAGCATGCATACTACTGTTCTGAGGCATTGCACAGTGATTCTGGAAAGCACAACAAGAAAATTAGTAGATTTCTCTAGGGTCCAAATGGAACTAGTAGGCCACTGAGAAAAGTTTTTTTGCAGGAGTTTTTTCAGTAATGTCATGATGCTGCTATGACTAGGGAGCTGATATTATTATGCTTTGCAATTGCCTTCTTCTCTCTAATTTATTAATGCTAATTAAAGTGCAATATTGCTGTCACCCATTCTGATTAGCATTAATGTTACTCTTTGAAGAAAAAGTAATGAAATGTCAGTGCCAACACTTTGCTTTAAGGCACAGTGTCATATATAGAAGAAAAGATTAGGGATGTACATACAAGTAAATTTGGGTTTGTTGAAGTGCTTTCAATTCCACCACATAGCTCATTCAATCTCATGTCTATTTTAGATCACAATCTTTGTTTTCCTCTCTTTTCACACAACATCTCATGTATTAACATGCATACTTTTCAAAATGTGCATGTTAATTGTGTGTATCTTTGAAAAGTATGTGTTTCAAAATAGTCCATGCATGTCTTTCAAAAGAGGTTTTTTTTCATGCACATTTTTCAGAAGCATACATGTTGTCAAGTTCAGGTGTGGAGAGGATGTGAATCATACTTCCAGCTCAGAAACATTCTCATAGCATTTAACTCTGACTCAGCAGAGGTCAATTGAGTAAATAAATAAATAAATCCTTAGGTTAAAAAAATGTATTAAAATGAATTTCCTATTCAACCCTTCAGCACACTCACAAACTTTATTTCTGGAAGACAAATCCTTAAAGGAGCCTTTGTCAGACTGGTGCTTTCAGATGTCTTCAACTATAAATTGTAGTCCAACATATCTGGAGGACACAGCTGAAGAGAGAGTCCTAGAAGACCTTGCTGTTCTTCCCATGTCTCTTGGTGTAATACCTGTCATATATAATTCCCTCCCTTAACCTTAGTAATTACCCTGAAGCAAGCTATGGCTTCTCACAAGAGATAAGCTAGTGCTATTGCTCCGGGTATTTATCTCTTAAACTTGGTCAATAATGTCCACAAGACTTGGGCAAATTTCATCAGGCATAAGAATATGTTTTCAAGTATTTATTTGTCTACCCATTTTTAAACTTGTCAACACTATTCAGAGAGGATATATTCAGACCCATGGTCACATTTAATCTGAACTGGTAGCCTTTTGAAATGTGATGATTTCATCTGAATAGCCTGTTGGATGAAGAAAGACCCTTACCTTGAAACTCACTGTGGTGTTTGCCCGGCTCCAAGATGACTGCACTGAAAATAATAGAGCTGTGATCACATCAGAAGAAACACAGTGGGAACCTGAATTTGGGATCTGCGGATGGGGGAAGATTCTTGAAGAAACAGTGTCACAGTGTGTAACCCAAAGCATACTCTTTACATTGTAATGAGGTACCATGAATAACACATAGCAAAGTGACACCCTGTTATTATTAAGACTAATGATTCACTGCTTCAAACCCACCTTGATATATCGCTGATGGATCTTGATTCAGCTGTTGTTTTAGTTTCATTGATGGGTGCAACAAATTCTCCTGTGATCACTGCAAATGCACCCAAAGCCAGGGCATCATGAGCCTACTAACCCACACCTTTGGCATTCAGGATACAAGTAAACTTAAATCGGCTCCAGCAAGTTATGTTTGACTATCAGCTATCTTAAACTGTGTTATAATCAGATTAGATTTCTGTGCCATCCAGTCTTGGCTGGCACCAGTTCTTCAGGGTTCTAAACAAATGCTTCTCCAGTCCTTCCCAGAGTGGCCAAAGACTATGGTATGCGCTCCCCAGAGAGGTCCACTGGCGTCGATGTTCCAGCACCAGGTAAATACCTTTTTATTTAACCATCATTTTAACAATTAAGGGTTTTAGACATTTTAAGATTTTTTTGTTTCTTTTTGTTTTCACAGTCGCACTTTCTATTTTATTTTCCTTTTTTATTTTTTTAGTTTATAATTTTCAATTTTAGATGTTTTAATAATTGTAGTTTTATTATTGTATTTCAGAATTTTATATTATGTAAGCCCTGAGCACTTGCTCAGAAGGACAGGATATAAATGCTTGTAATAATAAATAATGAATGTGAAAACTTTTTCATATGCTTCATCACCAAACAACCATGCTTTGTTTTGCCTTGAAATGGTGCATGTATTATTTCATATGCCCAAGCTTTTCATGATGCCTTCTTTAAATGACCTGACAGAGGGGATGCTTGAGGGCCAAGCTACCTAAAACTAATTGTACCAGTGTCACTGAGGTGCTGCTATTTAATCTTATGAATATATGCATGGGCCAAATCCAGATTAGGAAGATGCCTCTCTGAGAACGAAGGATTAAATCTTCCCAGTCAGCCAACTCCACTTTGAAATTCCACACTGAGATGGGGTGGAGGAAGGGTTCAAATGTATCCTCCCACTCTAACTCACAGGGGATGGAATTTTAGGGGAAAACACATGGGTGGGCAGAAGGTTCAATATTTTCCTCCCAGAGCACCTGATCATGACCTTTCATGCTTACATGAGAGTAAGACAAAATAGCAGCCACAGCTACATCTTGTACTTTGACCCTTTTATCCAGTTGTACAGAGTTCAAATCAGGTATTTTATGAGTAAATGAGGAAGAGCTCTGTCCCTGAGATGTAGCAGAATCCAATCAGCACCATTAGAACTTGCAGCAAGTTACTGCAGTCTGAAGGAGACACTGACATTTCCATATTTAAACAATGTGCCCTCAGGGGGTTTTCTATCATCACAGCCATTAATTGTGATCTGGATCTAAATACAGTGCTACAGTTTCCAGGTGGCATAAAAATGCAAATCCCTGTTACTTTTAGTCTTGACCTTTGGATAAGAACTGTTTCCCTTACTTGCAATTCAAGCATGATGAGGTGTTTCTTTCTTAGCATAGAAGGGAAATGGTGATTGATTAGTATAAGAGAAAAATATATCACCTGTGAATTTATGACAGGTAAGTCTGTTCCTCCTGGGTTGTTCTAATAAATCACAGACTGACCATTCATCTTAGAATTTCACTGCTAATATACTTAGATGTTTACTTTTACTTACTTTTACCTTTACTTGTTCTTTTTCTCCTATTTGCACATGCTTACTCACTTGCTACAATGGTATATAGCATCAACATTCGACAGCTCTTAAATGTACTACTCAGCTTTGATAGTCAAGACTCAGTTAGCCGTTTATTCTCTGTATTTATTTGCTTATAATTGCTTTTTACTGTTCAGGTCAAGATATTGCTCCAGATCCTCAGTTTATTTCTCATCTGCTGAAATTTACTAGAATTCTTGGTTGGAATAGGAATGGACTCAATTCATTTCAAATACAGCATATTCTTCTATATTGAGTAAACTCTCTGGGAGCTTTACTGAAAAGGGAGTTCAAAATAAAATTAGCATGCTCAGATCACCTCTGGAACCCGCCATAATTTTCATTCATTATAAATACCTGCAATGTTATCATTGGATTCTTAGGTGTTCCACTTTCTATGACCCAAACTTCAGGGTGATCCTCATACAATGCTCTGCGGCACAGTGTGTTATTTGGTCTTACTGGAGTGTACCAAATAATTCAGAAGATGATTAGTGTAGGCTTTGTAGATCTCAGCAAGACTTTTGACTACATATGTCAGAAGAAACTATGGATGCTCCTGAAAGAACTGGGTGTGCCTCAGTACTTTACTGTCCTGAGGCATAACCAGGATTTTGGACAAGAAGCTACTGTCAGGACAGAATATGGACAAACGGAATATTTTCTTATAGACAAAGACATCAGTATATTTTATCTCACTGTTTGTTCAGACTGCACACAGAATATTTCATAAGGAAAGCTGGGTTAGAATCAGAAGAAAAAGTGAAAATTGGCTAAAAAAATGGTCCTAGTTCTCTCTTTGCATGGATAGTATATCTTCCAATTCAGTCAAGAACTCTTTTTCTGAAAAGATGTTTTGGAGGGCATTCATTTATTGGTTTGCCATAAGTCAGAAATTACTTGACCTGTGCAACAACACAGTAGGTACATTCAAATCTTAGTATTTATGCGGCTTCTCAGCACCTCACATATTTGCTATTTTCAGCAAGCTGCAAAAGCAGAAACAAATGGGGATAAATGAATATTTCAGTTCAGTTCATTTTTACAAGAATTTCCCAAAATTCATTGATTTCTTCATATGCAGAATTTAAAATATCCTCTCTCAATCTTTCCCTCCCTCTCTCTCTTCCAGTATCTGAATAGCTGGTTCTTAAAAATCTGGAATTGAAATCCTTTGACGTTCAATCATAATAGAGCAGGTATAATGTCCCCAACTCTTTCTTTTTTATCTGATAGGTTTTTCAGCATTAACAATAACCTGGCAAGTGCAACATGGCCTTCTTTATGCAGTGTATAGTTGTACTATCTCAATTTCGCCAGTACAAATGGGTGAGAATTTCATATCATTTCATTTTTAAAATCTGCATTGACATAATAATCTGCACGATTCAGAGAAAAAGCCAGAATCCACAGGTCCCATTTAGAGAAAACTGAACTAATTTGAATCTTTTCTGGATTTTTTCTAACATTCCCAGTCCTGATACATATGGCGTGGTGGTGATCAGGTACACAACTGCTGTTCATTGAAGAAAGAAGAAGAGTTCAACAGTCCATCTACTGGTTTCTGTTACAGATGATAAAGTTTGGGGTGGTGGAGGAAGGAAGGAAGGAAGGAAGGAAGGAAGGGAAGATAAGAACTTTGAACTGAGATCTCTAGAATGTTTTCCTCTATTATTTAGATGCATGAAATTCCTGAATGAATTATTTGCTCTGCTGCTTTGTTTTATCTGTGGCTTTAATGATGGTTCACTCATGATGAAGAAAGAACTTTGACATATATAAAAATAGGGATTTGGGTCTACTTACATAAGCATCAAAAGTTTCCACCATCACTTCTGTAGCCGGAGAAAGTATTTATGAAATAAATCTTAATATCTCACTTGAGTAAAAACTGGTTAGGGGTGATGAGAATTTTATTGCTCTATTCATATAGAAGCAATCTTTTAAGACTGAGTTGTGCATCTTTATCTGTTTCATTTGCTTATTCAAAGCTACAAAGAGTTATAACTCAATAAAGTTTTTGTTTGGAGGATATTAATTTGGTATCTTGATAATTTTAGAAATAACATGTGACTCAGAGCAACCAACATCAAAATGGAAAACAACAGCATCACAATCACACCTGTATTCCTTGCAAGTTAAATTAAATGTATGTAATATATGCAATTAATGGCTCCAGTGCAAAGTCCATTGTGCAGAAGTTTGGGCTACAAGCATGCTACAGTTCATAAGAGACTGCCTTCTCCTTTATGTTACTTTATGTTTCCTGACAACTCCTGGAGGGATATTTACTTAGGCAGAGTTGGCAGGGAGTATCCATTTCTTGTGGTATCCCAATAAAGAGCTGCCTCTTGAATAGGTTTTCATTATTACTTCTCTCTATCTGAAAGTTTCTCCTTTTGTATAATTTTAAAGTTGTAGTGGACCATAAATACATTCAAGTGGAAAAAATGCATATAAGAAAGATCCTCTTCTATAAAGAGTAGATGGGTGATTGTTTTTTATATATATATATATATATATATATCAAGAGAGAGAGAGATCTTGATAACTATTAAAATATAATATGAATTCAGGATGAAAAATGAATATTATTAGATGATAATAAATGCTGTTGCTGGCCAGTCATCTCAACATACATTTTAATGTCATGTCACACATCTATTTAAAACCATCTTGGGGCATAATCCCAGGGGTTCCCAACATCAACTGGGAAGACACAGAATTCTTGGTAGCTCCAGCCTTGAGGTCCTGTGATTTTGGAACTCAGAGCTGAGCTCCTGCCCATCACAACTGGCATTGAAAAGAACCCACCCTGAGGTTACAACACAGAGGACCACAGAGTGGGGAGAAAAGGAGGTCCAGGGCAGAGAAGGGTGTATGCTATGGTTGCAGACTTGCACCACTGCCAATCCTCCTCTCCCCTTTTCCTAAAAGGGCCATCTAGAGAAAATGCAGACAATCTTAAATGCAGTTGCTTCCACCATTTCTTACTTTAGCTATGGAATATTCATTGTCTCCAAGATCAGAGGCTTATATACATCTGTCTCAGGGAAGATTCTGCCCTCCATGCATTTGGTGACTAATGATACAGTTGGTGAAAGTCAAGGGAGAACAGACTAGGTTTATTCCTCCTCAAAATGGGCAATTATTGCTACCAGAGATAACAGTGGGAATGCTTTAAGAAGTCAGTAGCTTTGATGCAGGAGGTTCATGTGCATAGCTGTGGCTGCTTGCAGTTTCCATCACCTCTGGCCAGGATGGGTTTTGCCCAAGGAGCAACTTTTTCAGAAGCATTTGTTTCTTCAAGGATCGTTCAGCAAAAGCAAAAGTGATTCTCAGTATAATTGGCAGTGCATGATAATAAACAATCAAAATAAGTTTCAGGATGTACTATAAGTACTGTATGCAAGTGAATCTTGGCATCACAGTGGAAAGGAAGAGCTTATTTGTGTGTGTGTTTCAATTATTTACATTGCTAAGGAAAATACTCACTATAGCACAGTCAGGAAGTTACTGACCTAGCTTAAAAATGTGTTAGCTTCAAAATGCCAGAAATAACTTCAAATGACTTCTTGTAGACATAGTATCTTTTTCATTTTGGGAATAGTAAAATCAGTTTTATTGGAAGCTGAGCTAAAAATTTATATCTTCCCAGCTAATGGAAGTCTCAGCACTTACAGAGCAATTGATCTCAAACCGCTTTTCAAGTTAGGTAAGCATTCCAGTTTTCATTTGTATCTTAAATTAGTTCCACTAGTTTCAGAAAGAAGCCATAACAATGCACAGTGTAGCAACTTGCACTGATGTCAGGGTTCATATCCCAAAGCTATACCGCTGTCAGGTAAGAGCTCTTGTGATGCAATGTTCAGTTTTGTGTATGTTTAATAGAAAAAGCTTAATATTATCATGCTCTTGCACTGAATCAAGTGAGCCCATAGCTGCTTACCAAGCCTGTCCATAAAACTAGTTTACTAATGGAAGAGAAAGCTGTGGAAAATAACTTATGTTCAAGTTCAGCCAAAATGTCTTTTGCTTCCCTCCAAGTATAGACATTTGACAAAAGGGCAGAGGAACTAATGTAGTGTCAAGCTCATTAGCACTGAAATAACTTCAAGGATGGATGCCATACCACTCAACTTCGTTCTAGTAGCATCCATTATTCAATAAATTATTAAATTAATAGACAGGCGATACCAATGAGTTTATGTCCTCATTTAATAAATTAATGAGAAGGAACTCAAATCATGGCTCTCTTCTGTCTATATATTTAATAATTGATACAGTAATAATTTATTGATTCTACACTATTTCTACAGGAGATATAATTCTCTCTCAATGACCATCCATTATTGTCGGAAGCTATTATATTATTAGCAGCCTTTCTATTGGCATATTGTAAATGCAAGAAGGGCTCATCCTCCAGGAGGTTGCATTTTATTGCTGAAATTGGGACACATTTTTGAAAAGGGTTAAACACCCTGATTCTGACCCATGCCCAGCAGTGTCCTCCACAGAGTTGAATATCTGAAAAGAGTGAAGCGCATTATTAACTTTTTACCCACTTCAGCAAAAACTGCCATCCTTGCAATCCTATGCCTCTGGAAGGAAGGAAGGAAGGAAGGAAGGAAGGAAGGAAGGAAGGAAGGAAGGTAGTCCTACAACTTACAACAGACCCAGCGAACCACGCTGGCTAGTGTGAACTGGCAATTGTAGGAGTTCTTTCTGTCTAAACATGCATACGATTGTGATTTTCTGCTTGAATTCACTATGGACTTTTAAAGTAAGGAAATGCTGATAGTTTTGCTAAGCACTGTCAGGTAGACAAAAAGAAAACATTTTTTATTTTTGTTATCTTTTCCTGGAAATGTGGTTACAGTTTTTAATTTTTAGTTTTTAAAAGAAAATTAGTCTTTCTCTTTTTTTTTTCAAATTTGTCTATCCAAGGAATAATGGTTTTTGAAGGAACAACATTCACTGGTACTTCTGGGTTCTATTTGGGAAAGTAGATAGTAGCTAGTCAAAAACTGTTCAGTTATCAATTTTATGCAGCATTTTATACAGTCACATCACATCCATTTTGCTGGATGTTAATTGCTAGCTATTCCTTTCTGAGACAGTTCATGGTTCCAAGGAACAATGGCCCTTTTGTTGTGGGAAGATTCCCCACAAATAAGCATCTTTTATGCATTTATTAGAAATTAAGCAGAAACATCTCTAAACAGAACTAAAGGTGAAGTAATGCATTCCATTCCTGTAAAGTGAAAGAATGTAGGAAGCTGCCTTCTACCAAATCAGTGTGCATTGTTCCCTGCTTAGCAGCCACCATGTGGAATTTTGGACTGGAGCCTTTCCTATCCCAACCTGAAAACAGCAGGAGTTAAACCTGGTAACTGAGCTTCAGTGCTTCAATGCTTTCCCAAAAGGTGGATGGATGGATGGATGGATGAATATTTCAAGATGGGCTGCAGTTCTGGTCATGTGATGCTGGTTTTACATTGGTGCTCAGACCTGGCCCAGAACAGATAGCATTGGAATAGGAATTCCATATCAGTAGCATGCTTTAAGCAAAAAGTTGATGGAGAATGGGAAGAAAGAAAGAACAACAATGAGAGTAAGACAAAATAGACAGATACTCAGGCACAGTGTATTCCTGATACTTCTAGGAAATGCATGAAAACCTGCAGCAGCATGGTTTGAGCTACACAAGGCATATCCTATTTTAGATTTGTTTTTTTTTTCTTTTGATTTATATCCTGCCTTTTTCCTACAAAGGGCTCAAGGTAGCTTACAACATTCTCCTCCTCCATCTTATCCCCACAACAACAACCCTGTGAGGTAGGTTGGGCTGAGAATCTGTGACTGGACCAAAGTCACCCAGTTGGCTCCATGGCCGAGCGGGGACTGGAACCCAGATCGCCTGAGTCCCAGTCCCCTGCTCTTAACCACTCACCACACTAGCTCTCAGTGTGTTGTTTGGAGGGACTAGCACAATGCTTTTTCCTAGGAATCCTTCTGGAATTCATCCAGCCTCACTTGTTCACTTATATTCCTGATACTCACATTTTCTTGCTTCAGTTATGAGTCCCAGATGCTTCTACATATACCTATATATCTCCACACTTTGTGCAGCTTAAAGGCTGAATTTAAAACAAGAGTCTTTGTTTCACACTGTCTATAAATATCCATAAGGAGGCATGTGGCTTTGCAGAAATAATGCCCACATACCGTAAGGTCCAAAGTGTGCTGTGGGTGCCTCTGCATGATCAATACTCCTTGGAAAGGAGGGTATTCTTGTACACAAGTAATTCCTTTCACATCTTACTATGCAAATATGCAAGTTGAATCAGAGACCGCTGTCACAATATTGCACCCAAACCCTCTCTTTACAACTTGGATTATGAAGATTTTCTGGAAAAGGAAATCAAACAGTTAAATTTGGATTCTAATTCCCACAAATCATTACACCAATAAGTGTGCCAGTGGTTCATGTGATGTCTATAAACAATGCCCAAGAAACAATTTCCTAGAACAACTGGTTCTGCAACTGATAGAACACTTTCTGGAAAAAAAAGGTAGCATATTTAATTAAAATAAGGTACATCTGCCTATTGTTTCTGAACATCATTTCTAATAACATAATCACATATTCTGACATAAATTCCAATTTAGGAGGATTCTATCTCACGTTTAATTTGCACAGTACCTGCACAATCAGGGAAAGGAGGGCCATCCAAATGTTGGTTTAATAGCCTGACTTTTTATTGTTGGCTCAGTATCTTTTTCTGCTCATTTTTGTCTTTTCTTTGGTAAAAGGATTGCATGGCAACATGGATTGAAGCTGGAAAACTCTCTCATACGTGAGCCACATGATGTCACTTTTGTCACTGATGGTGTTGATGTGCTAAAGGGCATTCATAGAATCTGTCATATATTGATCAAAGATACCATATTTCTGGTGGCGATGGGGGAAAAGTGGTGAGGCAATACAGCAGGTGAGAAAAGAAAAGCAGGAGTAAAGAGTGGTAGTGAAGAGGTTTACATGTGTGAGCAGCACTTCAAAAGTTTCCTTTGAAAGTTGTATATGCAGTCCTGCAGTAATGAAGAGCTTTCAGATGTTAGTCAATGATTCATATTGCATCAGTGATTCCAATCCATTATTTCATCATTAATGGCTGAAAAGGGCAAGCAAAACATTAGCAATTTCTCCAGTGAATGCAAGAATGCTCATAAGAACTGCTACTCTAAAAAGGAAAGTATATATTTATGTAAAATACATGTGGACAATTGTCTGGAAGTTCTGTGCCTCTTCCGGTGCTCAATTGCTGCGACTTGTACAAATTCAAAAAGCCATTGAAGTGCACTGCGGAGTGGGACTAAGGGAATGAATGAGGGATGGAGGCAGATTATCTTAACATAGCAAGATAAGTAGATGCTCACAAGGAATCTTTGAAGTTCATCCCGAAAATGTGATCATTCTCCCACAAATACATTAGCAGTGTCTTTCTTTTCCAGGTACGGAAACTGCAGATTTGGATACACATTACAGTATTACAATTAGATTTCAATGCATAATATTTTAAGCCTATATCTCTATCCTGTCTGTCTGTCTGTCTGTCTATCTATTTATCTGCAGGTTGATATTGTCATTAACGCAGTGAAACAAACAAATATGAAGAGAGGTACCAGAAACTAAGGGCTGCATTTTTTAAAAAAAGCCCTTCCTAAGAATTGGGTTGCTTAGGCACCCTTGCATATATGTAGTATAGTGTTGAAGAACGTGGAACTGGGGATCCAAGAGCTGCAGGTTCTAATCTCCACTCAACCACAGAGTGGACTGGATGGCTTTGGGCCTGTCACAGGGTCTCAACTCAACCTACCTCACAGTTTATTTATTTATTTATGAAATGTGTATGCTGTCCAATTACTAACATCTCTGGACAGCTAACAGCATAAATAAAGAGTTGTTGTTGGAAGGAGAGGAGGAGGCAAAGAATGTAAGCTGCCTTGAGTTCCTTGAAAGAAAAATGGTGGGATTCTTTGGGAGGCTTGCTGGGATTTGGGTGGACATTCTCCTCCCTGTGGAAACTGCCTCTTTGCTCCATCTGTGAGAATTTAACATTCCACCATGTGTCCATCTCAGTTATATGATGTATTGCCGGTTTGGGGTGCTATTATTTTTAAATATTCTTACAAGGAATAATACAAATAAGTCATGTGATTGATGAGTAGGACCTTTATATCCTAATGTTAATAATATATTAACCATTTGTGAGATATTGACCATTTGTGCAGATATTTTCTTTTAATTTATTAAAAATTATTTCCATCTTTTAGCTTGAGATTCTTTTTTCTTCCATAAACTTGGCTCAATCTTTTCCTAATGCCTCCTGCAGATATTATTGCTTTCCCATAAAATTGGTTTGATCTTTTCTTGTTGGTGACAATGTCTCTGCTAACACATATTCCCTCTAAAGTACTTCTCTGTCTACATTCAGTTCAAGCATATTAATCCAGTATGTTTATTCTGATTCCTGCATAGATCTTGTCTTTCGTAGAATTAAGGTGCCACTAATTGACAGGTCAGGAGATGCCTAACTTAATTTTTGTACCAAAAGTAGAACTTGAGGTGAGGAATTACTGCCCCATGTCTTACCTGTTTGCCTTTCCTGAGATTTAACTGCTACCTGCTGCCGCAGCTTTCCCATTCTAGTGTTCCAGTTGCTGCTGTTTTGGTATCCTCCTTCTCTAATAAAAAACCTAAAGAAGTCTAACAATAATTGTACATACACTCACTCACACATACACACATTCCTCCTTGTTTTATTACATGGGTTATCCTAGCCAGTGAGGGATCAAGACCAGAGGTAAGTACACAAGGCCCACGGACTGCATGCTGCCCCATAACTTCAGACTTTTCCTGCAACATGGGGTGAATTTAAAAACAATGTCCACAGTAGACACCATTTGTTCTGACATCTTATGTCCATATCAGTGCCATTATTTCTGGTTACCCAGTGCATGAGTGCATGCCTGCAGCCCATGAGGGAATGGTCTGGAAGAAATTATCACTACTTCCTGCCATTGTCCATCCTTGACCTGGCCTAGCCATGTTGACATGTACTGCAAACTTAACAGTCAGGGTAAATGGAAGGAAGGGTGATATTCCCTACAGCCATTGCATTTTTCTGCAACAGTTTTTTTTTTTAGTTTGGATCAATGCTGTAGTTTCATCCTGTTTTAAAACTATCCTCACAAAATAACTAAGAAGAAGAAAAAGAAGTGTGAATTTCTACACCACTGTAAATATTTAAAAATATATTTTTCAGTGCAATCTCTGTTAAAATTATTTTCACCTTTGACTCTCTTCTGTCTTTCCATGGTGTCTTGTACTCTTTCCACAATGCTCTTTTCTGCACTGAAGCAGAATCTTGGCTCAACAAAAGAACACTCTGTCAAAGAGAGAAAGGCTACATTCATTTCAAGAGTTTAAAAACTAAAGTTTCAATTTTATATTGGTACCACTTACTTCAAAAAACTCTAATGAAATCAACCAACCAACTTTCAGTTTAGTTTGAATTAGAAACTGGAGTAAAATAATTAAGAACATAATATTTAGAATTCTAAAAAGATGATATTCCATCCTGGTCATCTTTAGTTGCCTACTGATACTACCTCTTTTAACCATTGCATTGACAATTGTATCAACTACATGCTACTATGGACACAAGGTCAGAACCAGCAAAAGCAACTGCATGGAGACTGGATTTGCATGTCATGAAAAGCCATGATAATTTCCTAGGTTTGTCACTTTGTCATGTCACCAGAACACAGTCACTGACGGGAGTGAGAAGGATGGCTATTGGGGGCACTCATTCTCAAGCTGCTGGCTAGGATTAATCAGGATCACTGAGATGAGGGAAGCGAATGCACTTACCTCAAGGCCAGTCTTCTCAGGAGGTCAGGAAGTTCCTAGAAATAGCCAAGATATGCAACAGTTCCTGGGGGTGAATACTAGATTGGGTTCAAGCTGTGGTTTCCTCCTTTGAGCATCCAAAAACCACAGACCCCTTTCCTTGCAAAGCATTCATTATTGACCCCAAAGCACAAAACACCCTGAATGAATTCCTGAACATGCACAGAGCAGTTTGTTGAACCCACTATAGTTTTCATCTCCTAGAATTCATCTTATGAACATGCCTGGACCACATCCCCTCAGGAAGGGCCTTCTGAAAGGGAACATGCTTTATCTTTGTGCACTAAGTATCTAATGTGACCACCTCTGCTGATGCCCCATCACAGGGCCAAGAGCCACAGTTACCTGGTCTGTTTCTGAGAAACACTCGTTCTCAGAGTCCCTTCCACTGGCTATATATCTTGAGTATTCACAGGAACTTCCTGATACCCCACACTCTCTTCCCACACCCTGAAGAGACTGATCTAGACATAAGTGTTGTTTCCCTCATCTCAGTGTCTTGGCATGATTCAACCTCTCCTCCTTTCCTTTCATCTGCTTCGCATTCAGATTCTGATCTTGATTAATCCCAGCCAGCACTCCTTGAAAAGACTGCCCAAAGCAGCCCTCCCTCTCACTTCAGACAGTCACAGAGTTTCAGTGCAGTAAATTTGGCTTCCTGAAACCATGGAAAGATGCAATGGTTTGATGTTAGGTCTCCATGCTTCAGTGCAACTTCTTGTGTTGTCCAGACCCCAGAGCTCCATGTACCAGTAATGGTAAAAAACACCACAGAATCCCGTGGAAAGAATGGTAATGGAAAGGGGCTCTCCAAGCAGCCAGTCTTTTTTATATATTTTTTTCTCTTTTACCCCCCCTTTTTTTTGACAGAAAAAAACATAAATACAATTACAACAACAATAATATAACACAACAAGAACACAACAATTTAAAAAAAGAATAAATGAAGGAGTGCACCCACCACCCCAGAGTCCAATACTACCATCGTACACATATAATACATAAAATTCTTCAATTATACCCATATCCAAGCATCCAGTCTTTACTACCCACCTCACCCCAGCAACACACTTTGTCCCTATTGGCTGAATGATGTGCCAATCAGCCAATTTACTCTCTAAAAAAAAGAGAAAACGTGTGATTGCATGGAAGAAGATAGGAGTTGTGGCAAAAGTGTTCCTTTTAATTAATATTAATGATGACTATGAAGATAATAAATATTTGGAAGAGAAATGGAGATGAAATATACTGTCTCAACACTTCAGCATACCAATCAGAAACAGGTTGCTGAGGTTGATAGGAAACAAGGAAGAACAGAAGGTGATCTTTGTTTGCAAGGTCTGGAGGATGCATGGCTAGAGCAGGAGAATGGAGCAAGAAGCATGGAAACTATCCAATCACCTGACTGTTAGGTAAAACTCTGTGAGTCATAAAAACCATGCAGGGTTGTTTCTGTGAGATGTGAACCAGTCTATGAAACAACCTTTGTTATGGCTTTCTGCTGCATTGTGGTTAAGTCCTGGATAGCTATGTGGAAGGAAGAAAATCCTCAGGCTTCACTGTGGAGCTCCTTTTCCCATGTTTGTGCTTCCCTAAAATTAGGGAAGGGAAGAGTGTGCTTACACTTATTTCCCACTCTACCCTTGTATCAGTAAGATGACCAGTTCAGGAGGAAAGGGTAGAAGTGGAACAGCTGAAAGGCACTATTGTGAAGTCAGTATGGAAAGAAAATGATAGAGAGGAGATTACAAAGGGGAAGAGAGTGCGTGTCTGAGAGAGAGAGAGAGAGAGAGAGAGAGAGAGAGAGGAGTAAATATTTAATGTTTTTGCAAGTAAACTGAGGGAATTCAATAAAGATGACACACAACACCACTTTCATAGTGGAATTCAAAACTTTTTTCTGCCTAGAGCCTGGAAAATATTGAATAGCTAATGTTTCTTTCACAAGGTTTTCTATAGAAGTCACAGAGGGTTATACTTGAGACATTTATTTGAGTACTTCAAATCAGAGTAGAGAATACTTCATTTTTATTGGTCCAAAGAACAAACTAAAGCTCTGTTTTATTAACATGCAAAAGGAAATATCACAAAAAGAAAACTTACCTATGTGTATCTATGGAGAGCTGATCATTTTGTTCTATGTGCCTACATAGTTTATACAATCCCTAAAGAAAATACTTGAAATACTGATAGTATTACTATCGCTGCATGTTTTCATGTGTTGTAAATTACTGGATACAATATAATACATCCTTAGGCAAATACAATATGATAGAAACATACACAGTTAAACATGATAACCCATTGCCAAAAATGTAGAAAGGCCCTTCATACAGAAAATCACAATAAGTTACTTAAGGGTAGTAACAGCCCATTGAAAAAGAAATTTCATCAGATGCTGCTTTATTTGCTAGAATCTTAGAACAGATAATTATGTGAAAATGACAAAGGATCGATCCATGTGCAAGTAAATTCTCCCTTAAGTCCATTATTGTTTTCTTATGTCCGCTGCATTGCTATTATTGATGTTCAAATGAAGTATTGTTGTTTCGTAGAATCACAGAATCAGAGTAGCAAGGGGCCAAGAAGGATATCAAGTCCAATCCCCTTCCGTTGCAGGTTAACAATTTACATCATCCCTTTCAAATGATTGTCCAGTTTCTGTCCAGTGTCAGTTACATTTTTCCTACCACAACTAGAATATTTGTTTATTTTATCACAATAGTTCTATTCCACATCTGGTTGAAGACCCCCAGGGTTGCTTATACCATACCTTAAAAGCAACAATAATAAACATAATAAATAATAACAACATATTGACATCAAAATGTCAGTTACTCCAATGATAGCTTTCAGATGCAAGAAGTTCAGAGCATATCTATGAGGTTTTCTGAATACTTCTGGTTACTGTATTCTTTGCTTTCCAAAAGCTCCAGGTTGTCTGAGAAATGTTAATAGAATACACTTTAGTAGAGGTTTAATTATCAACTGTTTTTTCACTTAGAGCTGAAGCATGTAATTCATTTTTTGTTTCCGATGACATGAATTTATGAAAGTAGCCAACTTCAGCCTTTGCTATGAATTTCCCGTAGCTTTACTGCTGCAGGTCATATGGTTCTGACTCCTTGCTAACCTGATGATTCCTCATAATTGATGTTAGCACCCTGATTATGTGGAGCAATGTAGCCTGCACTATCACACTTACAGATTTGTGCTTCTGCAGCTGATATCTAAAAAATTCCGACACCTAAAAAATGGGAAAGCACTGACTGACTCTCTATGAGCTATGGCATATCTCCTCAGCCATGGTCTTCAAGTGATTGGTCAGTTTGGGGGCTGGTACTTTTGGAGGTAGAGGGGGACAAATGGATGCTTGCACATGTGATTCCTCTCTTTGACCGCCATGATTGCAACCTGGGTTTGGTTTGTTATGGCCACAAAGTAGTCTCAGTTGTGCAAACAGAACTCATGCCCAGAAGCACAGCAGAGAGGACCGAGGAGCTGATCAAGCACCCTGGCCTCTTGCTCTAAAGACCAGGAGAAGGCAGGAGGTGAATGTTTCACATTGGAAAAGGGGAGAAAGCAGCTTTTCAGCACTGCAGAAAGGAGATGTCCCCACTCTGTACGTGCCTGAAGGAATCCCCTCCTTGGTGTGAGGGCAAGGATCAGCTGGGCAGTGCTTTGGAAAGGCGCTGTGCCACTTAGCAGATGTGTGTGTCAGAGAGAGAGGGTGACATTTTATTGGAGGCTTAGAAAAAATTGCAGCTATACAGACAGGACTCTATGAAAAATATCCTGACTTGATCCTCTTCTGTTAGTATTCCTAACACCCGTAAATGGTGCAAAACAGGCCAGCCAGTGCATAATATCAGGACCCTCTTACACTTTTCCCAACAATCCCCCAGATGGTTGCTTTACATCCTTTCCATTTATCATGTGAAACTTAGTAGTTTTTAGTATTTCACTATTTTATACTATTTTAATGTTCTGGTATTTTGTGAGGGTTTGATGTTTTAAATAGTTGTACATGACCTTTTAGCTAATGCAAGAAAAGGAGACAAAGAGAGAAGAAATTATAAAAAGTTCCATTTGCCCTCGGGCAAGAAAAAGCTTTCTTTTTACACTCATGCCTTCACTTTTCATGTGAGCATTAAAGCTTTATCAAATACAGCAGTATATCAATGTTAATAAATAACAATTACATGCATATACTAGGGGAGTGTATAATTAAGGGGTGCCCATTTCTACTCCTTGGTCCTGATTCAGGAACCACCATCTTATTTCTGTTCCCAGATGCCCATCCTGTACTCTTCTATTCTGCAGGACTGAGGACACATTTGGTTCAGGTCTAATGGCAGTCACTCAAAGGGCTTTAGCCTTTGGGTCAGAATAAGTTCTGAAAGCTATCAGGAATCCCCTTGATGATGTTCACATAGGGACCTGCCAGTAGGAAGCACCTACATTGAGAAGAGAAAGAAAATAAAAGGAAAGAACATTAATGTCATGCCTCCTTCCTCCCAGTTGCCACCAACCAGAAAGATTGCATGTAAAGGATTTTTTCCCTCTTATCTTTAAAGGAACTAACTATTTCTTTGTCTTCTCTTTAGAATGTGTTCTGTAATAAAAATTCACAGGGTTTTGTTTTCTTTTCTTTTTTTAAGATACTTGAGCTATAGAACAGAAAAATCTCAAAGCAATTGGGCAAAGTAAGAAGCTGATGTGAAAAGCAGAAAGCCTAACGAGGAACTTCTATTAATGTTTGAAACCCTTGATAACAGCAATGACAGTATAATCTTGAAGTTGATGTCAGTACCAGGAAGATTTTCAATTAAGTGGTATATGACCTAGAGAGTTAGTGGTTACTATAAGGAAAAGCCCAGAACAAATGCCAAGAATCTACATATTTAAATTTAAATGCTCATTTTTGGAACAGGCAAAGATTATCAGCAGCAAGTAAGCAGATGCCACAAGTGAGATCTGTAAAATAAATTCAACTGAGAGACAAATTATCTGTTGTCTGAATTCAGTGCACACTAGTACCTTCTTCATAGCATTCCAGAAACTACTTTCTTTCATGTTCTAATATATGAATTAGTTTCCCAAGCATGGAGAAATTTGGCAAGCCATAGGAAAGAGAGGGGCCCTAGAACTAATGCCTATCTGAAAACCAATTACTTTGGCCACAAAGTGAAGATATGCTTAGGCCTACAAACTCTGTTTTCACAAACTCATATTGTAAGATATTAGCTACTGGACAAACTTAATTTTGTAATTTCTTATTTATTGCTGTTTCCAGTTATCAGGGTCAAATCAGTAACTATAGCACATTCCATGGCAGACCTTTTTGAGTGGGTTTAAGGTCCATTCTGAATTTGACAACAAGCATCTAGAACTTCACTGGAGGTGATGAAGCACCCTTCAGTGTGCTGAAGGCTTGGGGGCATGCACAAAGAAAGCTAGCCATTCTAGGCTTTTTTGCCCATGCCCAGTGTAAATTGTGATTTTTTTCCAGATTCTGCAACCCACCCACTCCCCAATAAAGGAATTCAGTGGTCCAAAATGCAACCTTCCCACTTATCATTAAAATGATGGAACTGAACTGGGGTTCCACACTTTCCTTGTTTCAGTGTTAATCTTTGAACAAGCCTAGTATATAAGGATCAATAAACAGAAGACATTGTAATGAAGAGTTCAGTTCTAGTTCCAGCACAGCACTGAGTGGACTCATAAAGGCAGTAGATTCTTCTCATGTTTAATTTCTGTAAGGAATATTAAGGCCCCAGTGAAAGTTTGAGATTGCCATCTATCAGGCACTGTGAGTTCCTCTCCTCACCCTTTAGATAAGAGTGTTTACCCACACTTTTGCTGGAGTTAGTTGGATCACCATGACTTCTCCTGCCCTTCTTTTCTTGTCCCCCAGGAATGGGATCTAGTCTGTAAATGCCAGCAAAAGGAGAGCAGCTGTTCGCAAACGAAGACCTAAACTTTTTTTATCTTCTATATACTCATTGTTGCTGCTGTTAAGTCTTAAATCATAAGAAACAAGAAACATCATTTCGGAAATCCAGACTTATTTAGCACTTTGGATGCGGTTTATCCATAGTAGTCTAAATGTGTGATCTACCAGGCAGCCCAAACAGTAAACAGGTGCATTTGGGTGCTTTTCAAAGAAGGCTGTGCACATACATTCCGAGCAGCTGGATTGGGAAAGGAATCATGGGCTCACTGGGGACAGGTGAATCTGTTCCGTGTCACCTTGGCATGCGCTCAGCCATCAGTCTTTTCTGCACCATTACCTAGGGGGGCCATGAGTGCTAGAGAGAGCAGACTTCTGCTGCAGGCCGCTGCTCACTGTCTGAAAATGCCCTCTGCTTGAAAGGCTGTCTGCTCCAGCATTGATTTCTGGAAAAAGACCCATAGGAACTGTTGCCCAGCAATAGCTATCAACAGGAGAGTAGACTGAAAATGCTCATTTTGAAAAGTATTCCAGAACTGAAAAATGCATTTTCCCATGGACTAAATTGTGAACATGCAGATTAGGGGTATATCTGAGCACATACACAACCAATCCTGTTTGAACATGAGCCCAAGTTCAGAAAATTGAAAAAAAATTCACAAGAAATGCGTCCCTGCTTACATTTAGGTTTCTGGACTGGAGCATGTCCACTCATCACATTTTGAAATGTTTTCTTTACAAACATATAGTTCTAAATATACATTATATTTTGTATCAAAGTATTTATTTTCATGCATTTTTAGTAAATTTGAGCTGAAAACAGCAGGTGAAAATTTGGGAGATAAGAAAGGGTTCTGACAACTAGATTCTGAGCTGGAGGTTCATCTGGGTGGTATGTTATCAGGTCAATTTATATATGAATCCAATAACACTAAAATTACAGTGTGAATGATCTAATCCAAATCTCTTGGATTAATGTGCATAAGTAAATATGGTTTTTCACCAGATTTTCCAATTCAGGGAATGTTGTGATAGATTTCAGCAGTTTAAACATATGCACATACACACATATGAACATGTAATTTGAGAGAAAATAGTATGATTTTTAAAAATCTCAGAATACTGCAGGTTATTCATCTATCTTTACTAGCATGTGACTTTTCATTCATCTAGGAATATGTGTCCAGATGGAGGTGGAAATTCCATCTGCCTGAGCATTGATTTTATGCTAAGTGGAACTTAACAGCAAGATTTTTCATCTACTTCAGGACACCATTCAGTTCCCTTTTATTTCTTTCTGTCAGCAAAAATATGGGTACATAGTGGACTAGGGCAAAACACTGGTTACCATTTCGTTGTCTGCTACTGCTGCTGCTGCTTTTGGCTCAGTTGGCGTCTCTTAGGCAACTGTTTGCTTCTACGCTCACAGCTCTGTGCTGCTCTCTGCCGTTTGTTTGAAAACGGCATGTTGAAGCAATAGCTTTAAGAAAGAGATATTCATGGAGACATTTAGGGTAAGAAATAGGATGTTGCATTCTCATTTGCTTGCAGCTACACTGACATTAAACATCTAACAAATCAAGAACCCACTGCCTTCTTTGCATGGAATTTTTGTTTTTTTTTTTTTAGCATTGACTCTTCCTTTTGCCTGTTCCTTGTGTTCTGCTTGTTCCTGAATGTACCTACAATGTTGCAGAAGTGCTCTCTAAAATATTTGTTTAGTTTCATGTATGGAGCATAGTAACAAAAATAGCTTCTTTTTTTGAGAACTTGGGGGATACATCCCTAAAGAATTGCCGGACATACAGATTCTGTCAATAGAGAAGGGTCCAAAACACTTTGACACTTGTATCACTGAAGTTCTAATTTATGTAATGTCATATCTTTATCTCTTTTTCATGTCTCATTTTGTTAAACATTATTTGGCAAAGAGCTCCCAAATGCACCAGAAAAATTGACAGCTTCTACTACATCTAGAAGCAATGCTCCATGTCCACATTCTTCTGTACATGTGTATCTTTCCTTGAAATGAATTACAGCAATTGCAAACTGCCATCCCTGTGCACAGCAAAGGAGCACACAGGAGGGTTTTAAATTAGGAAATTCCCCTTTTCTAGCAGCTATTAAGGAGAATCATAGAACGATATAACAGTGAAATAGGAAGGGACTTATAAGACCATAAAGTCCAACTTCCTGCTTAATTCAGGATCACAGGTGAAAGCACCCTGACAAATGGTTGGCCAACTGTCTCTTGAATGCCCCCAGTGTGGGAGAGTCCACAAATTCCCTAAGTAATTAGTTCCATTGCCGTACTGCTCTAACAGTCAGGAATGTTTTCCTGATAACTAGTTGGAATTTGGCTTCCTGTAACTTGAGCCCATTATCCCATGCCCTACAATCTGGGATGGTTGAGAAGAGATCCTGGTCCTTTCAAATATTTGAAAAGCACTGCCATATCTCCCCCAATTTCTCCTTTTCGAGGGGTTAAACAGGCCCACCCCTTTCTTTCTTTCCTCACAGGGCTTTGTTTCTAGTCCCCTGATCATCGTTATTGCCCTTCTCTGAACTTTTTCCAGTTTGTCTGCAAAAATTCCCCTTCACACAGATTTTATTGCTTACAAAATGTTCAGTCTCTTAACTTCTGCATTCTTCCTGAAAATGTCTAATGAATTCTTTTTTTCCATTGACTGGACTGTTGCATATCTTGCAGTTAGGGTAGAGTACCTAATGGATGCAATAAAATATTACTACTTCTGCTAATGCTAGATGAAATTTGTGCATAATAAATTGTTTAGCTATAGCTTTAAGAGTTCAGATCATAAAATACTTGAATACTTTGGGACATTGTATAGTAATATTGAACACATAAAATATTGTTGATTGAGTTTATAAGAGAAGTAATAAAGATTTGTCATTGTTGTAATATGCAAACCTTGAAATCATAAGAAAAGTCATGTTGCATCAGATCAAAGGTTCCACTCGTCCAGTATTCCGTTCCTACCATGAATCACTAAAAGACAGTGGCAAGCACACTGGTGGGACATGAGCTCACTACCACTTTCCCATTGATTTTGCTCAGCAACAATTAAGCAGAAGCACACTGTCTCCTGCACTGGAAGTAATAGACAGTTATCATAATTAGTAAACATAGCTGAATCCTCCCTGAGTTTTTCCAATTCTCTCTTAAAGACGTCTAAGGAGGTCGTCACTGCATCATGCGATAGTAAATCCTGTAGTTTTGTCCCACCAAAGTTTTTCTTTGAATGAGTCTGGATTCTAGTACTATCAGAGAGAGAAGTGACTTGTTCCTCTCTTTTATATAACTTTGTACACCACTGTCATCTACATTTTGTTTTAAGTAAGGGAAGTTCCCACAAATGCTGGGACTCACTCTGTCAGTCATTGGAGATAACAGGGAAATTGTCTCCTTCTTTCCCAGGCTCCAAGTAGACTGGAAGGAGTCCACAGAGGGTGCTAAAACTCCTGCAGGCAGAGCAGCTGTAGATCTAATTGAACCCATGGGCTTGAGGTCCCCCATCATTGTTCTGAGCTGGAGACTCCCAACATCATTACTTTTGCTTATGGACAGATTTGTCTATTCCCACTTAGGAATTTCAACATGTTATAATGTGAGAACCCTACACTGAGGCTCTTAAGTGTGTGAGCTAGTTTATACATAGTTTCCAGCTGTTATAAACTCTGCTAATTTTCCAAATTGCTGGTGAATACACCAGTGTAAATGTCTTGAGGTTACAATGTTTTTTGCTTGCTTGCTGCATTTGTATTCCATAGCTCGTACACAGAACACTTAATGCCCTAGCATAAATTGGCATAAGACAACATTCCTAGTTTGTTATTTGCATATTTCACATGAACTGTGAATTTCTTGTTTTCCAACAGGGAGGCAGAGAAGGAGGGAAGATAAATGTATTTAGTATGTATTTTCTTTGACCAGCAGGATAGAACTATATACTCAAACTCTTTTTTGCTGCAGTGAATACATTCAATGGTAATGATAAGGTTGGAAATGAAGCATAGGCATGTTCAATCTAATGGCTTGTTAAGTTCAAGTACCACTCTTTTCCTCCTCCTCCTCTTCTTTTAGAAAATTCCAGGAAGAATTATGCACTCCTTACACATTTATTTAAACTTCCAACCTCAACAAACATAATACAATTCCATATTTAGAATAAGAAAGTTGCCAGTTTTCCTGCATCAATAATCAAGACTCACAGAGAACTCCATGAGACTTAAAAGCAGAATCTAAACTTACATGAGTGAAGAAACGGGGAGGAAATTAAAGACAAAAGTAACCTTCCCAGGAGAAGAATTGAAAAGAAAGATGGCTTTGGGGGTGGCATTTGCTAGTCCAGTGTATATGTGTGATAGTCCCCCTACATCTTCCAATGGCTGTTTTTATGAATGCACATATAGGTGAATTCAACCAAATAAAATACATTTCCATATGTTTAACTTCACTGTCTATAATCAGTAAGGAACATATCTAAGGGGTAATTTGTGGTTTAATCTTGAAAATCTTGACAAGAAAAAGAAAGAACACATATAATGCAGCACAGAAAGGGGAAGAACTCCCCCTGCCACAGTCCGTTAGGAACTTAGCTGTACTTGTCACAGAGACCGAGTCATACACATGGATCCACATGTCCAATCCAGCTCCTCAGCCATTTCTGAAATGAGATCATACTGAGTGGAAGAATCCCACAAATTTGACCCACAAACATGAGAAATGCCACAACACATTTGATCTTTGGCATTGGAGCCACTGGAAGAATCTTTAAGACATATTGCAAGAAATTAATAACTTATCAATATAAATAGAACACCCACATGAATATACATTGAGACAGAGACAGAGAATTAAGGAAATGGAGTCTACATCAAAAAGGACTAAACGCTATTGTGTTTTGAATAATGTAACACTTATTCTTTCTTCTCCTACCCTACCCACCCCCCAAAAAGCACCAGGCATTAGCAGCAATGATGCCAGTGGGAGGATATTTCTGCCCTACCCACCCCAGACATTTTGTAGATCTCTCAGAAAGAATTAACCCATCTTTCCCCACCTACCCCTGAAATGAGTAAAAATTCCCTTGTTTTCAGGAATAAGTTTTTCTGGTACATGGTCACACTAGTTGGCAGTTTTGTAAACTTTTCTCATCTTCTTGACATTTATACTTTATATACAGTTACCAGTGAGGTTTCTGATAAGCAACTGGCATGCAGGAGCTGTAGGTATGTTTGTTCATGATATACTTAATATTTTATTTTTCAGAATGTATCTTTGATAAACTTCTACATTTGAATGTTAAATCTGAATAATCTGCATGCTCAAAAGGAGCAAACCTTGATGCACATATACTTTATAATGCCTTATAACAGGCAAGATTTCTTAGTGCCCATCATTGGTTACTCAAGACCATAAATACCAACGGCATATGGAATCCATTCAGTGTGGTTTGCATTACACAATGATGGTTATTTCTTCCAATATAAAAGTAGATTTTGTTATTTAATATTAAAAGATTATTTTCAGATGTTTGGGTTTGGTAATCTACACCTGAGTTTGAAATGTAGCATGTTAAACATGCCAGCTACAGGTTTGAAATTTAAAAAGCATGTCTAATTCAGATCAAATGAAGGGTTGATCATAAATGAAGCTGATGTCTAGGGAAATACCAGCACCATTTCATTCCATTGTTTAAAGGGAGGAGAACTAAGCCCAAATTAGATTGAAGCAGATTATATTTCTATTCCGGTAGCTATGCATTGCTGAACTTGGCAGGGCAGAAAAGAACATCATAGTATATAAGGCACTCAGATTTCTTCTCTATAACATCCAGTGAATTGCAAGAAGTAGAATACCAGCTGTTTCCCCCTCTTTCTTCTGAAACAGTACCATATTAGATGTAGCTCTCATATTCACTTCCATGCATTCAAAAATATGTGGAAGGTATTGCTGCTGCTCCCGTGCTCTCCCAGTGATCCCCAGTGCTGTTTCCAACCTACTCACCACACATGGATGGTCTATACAAATGGACTCTCTACATATACAATCGACTGTGCATGGGCCCTGCACGCTTCACCAGGAGTGATGGTCATTCTAAGTTAGCTGATAATGAGTGCAGGCCCTGAGTGCAAATGACCAATTTGTAGGTTTTGTCCAAAGAACACAGGTCAGCAACAGAGGCCACATGTCTATATGTCTACCCGAGATGGTGGCCAGGTGGGGTTAAGGCAGCACAAAACTACTCCTGTCCATGTCTGGACTGGATACATAGAAGGAGTTTAAGAGAAGGGCTAACGTTCCTTACAAAAAGTTAGGAAAGATGAACATGCACTCTCTAACAGCATAACCAGAATGATGACATCCCAGATGTGTGAGAGATGCTTTGAACTGGAGCACATGCTTTATATTCATAAGGTTTCCATTTTAGTTACTTTCACCCCTGTTAAGTGATCTCAGAGTTACAAGTAAGTATGAAAAGGAATTGTGGCAGGGGGAGAGAAACTATAAAGCTGTTTTTTAATTAATATACAACATAGCAGATGATGATGCACAGAAAGAAATTTATCAGCTGCTTCTCTGAGGTTGTAAGAGTGACCAGGGGAGGAGGGGTTCTATGGTAGGGGCGAGGAAGAGGGCAGTGAAGACTCTCTGCTTCAAAATTTCTGGCAGAGAAAAGACAAGGTTTGCCATATCTTCAGTGAAGAGTCCGCCTTTTTACTCTGGGTTTAAAGCCCTAAGGGGGATAATACTCACTGGGTTCTTAGAAAGTCTGCCACTGCTTATCTCCTTTCTATGATCCAATGTAAGTTACTGGGCCTTTAGGGTAGAGGCAGGAAATCACTCATGCTATCAAAGCAAGACAATTCTTGTTCATACAACTCATAGCGTGCTGCAAAGAGCACCCTACATGCCTTAATTCTACTTCCAAGCATTCATCCAGGGATGCCTGCAAGCTCTGGATAATTCTGTTGGGGGACTGTGGAAAATTTTACAGTAGCAGACTGAACCTACACTGAACTTTCTCTGGACTGGACTGAAATCACAGTGTAGCACGTGGCATTGTGGAGCAAATGACTGGGTGCCCAGGTCCTCCAGAACATTGCATAGATGCCATCAAACTAAAAGTACAATCCGATGCAATTCCAGACAGAAGAAGGACCTACCACGTCCATAATGCCCAAGTCAATTAAGCTTTTTTCCTACCTAAAATTGCATAGGGCTGCATTCTAAATTCATTCTTTGCATCATCAGAAGATCATCTGCGAATGTGAGATTAGGAAACCTCACACTAAAATATGGCTGTTGGATGACATCATATGTTTTATATTGCCTTCATAAGAAAGTTTAATTATTCATTTCAGGTGCAAAGTACAGTAAAATGAATTACATAATTATTCCAACCATTGCATTTTGTTAATACATATTTTATCTTGATTTGTTTTATACATTTTTCACTGAAAATTTCTGTTAAGGTTGATAATATTATCATTGATGACATTCAACAAGTGACAGAATTATAATTGCTTCCCCTAGAGAATAACAAAGTGTAAATTTAATAGAAAATTGTGTAATTGTCACCTTATGCTTGAAATTGATTAAACTGTTATTAATTTTCACATATATTTAAGTTTGTATCATATGCATATTTTACTGGGTTTAAAACTGAAAATTACTTACCAAACTCTGCTTTGTTCCTCCAATTTTTCCACAAGTTCAGATATCTTCTATCATACACATTTCTGACAGTATAGATCTTTTTAAAATGTTGCTAATTATCACTATAGAAATAATTACCAGTCTGCTACTGTAACAAATATACATTATGATTGACTAAGCACTTAGGGATATGATCCTATCCTTAAGTGGCCAAAGAAAAAAAGTTTATCTGAAATCAGAAAGGTTAGGGGCAAGGTGCTCCTATGGATCCTTGGCAGCATCTAGGAGACCACAGGATTCTTCAGATTCCCAAATTCAAGGTCAGAAAAAGAGTTTGAACCTCGGAGCTGAGATCCTGTGCCAGCGGCTTCTCCAAAGCTGTGGGAGTGGCCTAGGAGAAGGGGTAAGGGGGGCATTCCAGGAGCCAGGAAGGGGAGGATACTGGACTCTCACAGATAGAACATAGCTTGATGGCCCTGCAGCTTTTCTGCATCCAACCTCCCAAAATGTCACAGTTAGATAGCTAAAATTATCTCTCCAGCAGATTTGCGGGAGCAGGGAGTGAAGATTACCCCCTCAACTTTTTTTGCCAGCATAGGATGCTCATACTCCTTCATGTTTAGAGGTTCAAGTTTAATTGTATCATAAGCACATCTTAGGAAAACAGCACAAATCAATCTAGAGAAAAATGTGCAAATCAAATGTGAACACATGTTTGACTTGTGCATATATATTGTTGGTGGACAAATGGTCATCACCACATTTAAGGTTTCTAACTGAAGACACTTGTTTTGCAAGCAAACATGAGTTTCTCATACTTAACTAGAATTTAGCTGAAACTGAAAACTGCCTGTTCTCCCATCAATGTGACCTACACCCTTTCTTCCCCCAAAGGAGATGATGGACTTTGTTTGAAAAGGAAAGTGGGTGCGCACAGGAAATCTCTACAAAGGAGTGGGACAAGATGACCATAAGCAGGGGAAATGCAGGAATGTAAGAAACATAACTTTCAGTTCAGTAAGATATGCTCAGTTCACAGCTTCTTGACTGAACACAGACCAAGGTGAAATTGAGATTGCAGTCCATATATTTTTAAGCCTCCAGTGTAATTCACGGATCCCAAAACAAGTATTATGGAAAGCATACATGGAAAAAGTGCATGAAAAACTCTCTTGAAAAATGTCCACAAAGATTCTTTCATCAATGGGAAAGGAAAGCTTACATTTGAAAGATGCACACATTTGTGACAGTGCTCATGAAGTACACATGGATTTTCATGTGAAAAAATGCTCACAAGACTGGGCACATTTGCTAAAGTACCAAAATACTATGAATAATATGAAGTTGAAACTTTGGCATCCCCCCTCTTGTAATTGTGCATATTGCCTGTCAGAATGACTTCTTTCCCAGTGAACATCTAAGACTGAGCATTAAAGAGTTTGTTACTGCTTATTGAATTAGTAAATAATTGACATAATTTTCATCCTGCATTCTATATTAAGCAAAGAAACAAAGAAAAAATCTATTTTTTATTACCTGAGTTGTGTGGAGCTGCTCTCACAGCTTACTAGACCCATACTGTAACTCCTATCCATATTACTCTGGCCTCTTCCCAATACAGGCCAAGATTATGCTCTGGACTATCTATAACTATCATTCTATAAATAAATAAATAAATAAATAAATAAATAAATAAATAAATAAATAAATAAATAAAAAATGGGTAAGCTATAGTGAACTCATTAGAGCATCTTTTCAAGCATATGGGCTTAAAATCAGCTCACCAGAATTTCTTTCCAGCTTCAACTTGCCACAGTACTTAGAAAAACCTCTGCTCCTTGGCAGGGGTTCTATACAAAGGATTTTATCATAATAGGCCAATTAATCTAAACACTGGGCACTGAAACATTAATATCAAATAAACCTGCTTCTGAAGCAATAGTTTGGATTTGTGCAGGCTGATTTTTTTAATATACATATTTGCATAATATAAAATCCCAAAAATGAAAACTGTGGAGCAGTCTTCTAAAATGAGTCAAATCTAGGCTTTAAGCTAAGGCAACTAATTTCTTCTCATTAGAATAGTCACATCAAGGAGTGAAGGCTTGCAAATGCATAAGCTATGAGAGGGGGAGCAAAGGAGACTGAGGTAGCACAGAGAGAGAGAGAGAGAGAGAGAGAGAGAGAGAGAGAGAGAGAGAAGGACAAGAACTAGCAGATGTTTGTGGAATGCCTGAAACTGAACATACGACTTTCAGGTTCCATAACAGTCATGCTAAGGTGAAAGAATGAACCTAGAAAGATGAACTAGTAACTAACATTCCTTTTCATGATGATAATTAAATAAGAAGTGAGAAATGTTTAGCCTATGTTGAGTACTGTTGCTATTATTAATACCATTATACTACTGAATATGGATGAAAAAGTGGTATATCAACACACCATTAGTTTGCAAAACAAAAGTTTTGAAGTTATTGTTGATGGTGGGACTACAGTTGAGATGGAAGGGAAAGCATTGAGCCTGAATCCATTGAGGGGACCTATGATACAGGTGTGGCAAAAATTTATGTACTGATTATTCGGTATAAGGAAGTCTCATGTAAGGTAATCCCCAGGTGCAATGGTAAGGTTAAGACCTGAAGAAGAGAGTAGCTGATGAAGTCTTCTTACTGGATTCTCTATATGACACCTTGATTTCCTAATTCTGTTTAGTCAGATGAGCCTTCTAGGCCTGTATAACAGTTGTATCTTCATGTATTGTTATGCATCATCATCATCAACATCATTATCATCATCATTCCTCACTTTGCCCAGATTAGAACTGCAGAATACAAATTCCCTGATCTATATTTCAGTATTGGCAGTGGTACATAAAATGGATATCCCAGAGGGAAGAAACTGAAAAGGCTATAGAAATTGTAATCATGTTTCTAACTTATGGGAGATAGAGTTTTTGCACATTATAGTGTATGTCCATGTCATAAGCTTGAAGAGCACTTGTATTTAGCAACTTCCTTGTATTGAGCATAATGTGCAAAATCTTTCTTGAACCTCCAAAGATAAAACAAAAGCGGCTTCTGAACTATTAATTGTTTCTATACCCAGTCACAATATACATAAACAAATAAAAATGGCCATCATTTTTGCACAAGCATATTAATTCTTCAAATTTTTGAAAAACTTCTATTTCCTGACTCTGAAGAACATTTATATACTTACTGAATCAAGTCAACCCATGATTCAATCCACTGGGCAGAAGAACAATGAATAGTATGGATTTTCATACATTAGTGTATGTTCTTTCTGCATTCCAAATCATATTAAAAGAAAATTTGGAAGAAGCATAAGAGGGAAAGTGGTATATGTCTGAACTATAACAGAATATACTGACATATAAGGAAAGATAAAAGACCCCAATCAATTATTTGATTGTAAGCACAATAGGACCCTGTAGTTATTGTTTTTATCAGAACTTACACAATCAGCAACACTTGCTTTTATCACTGCTGATCATAATGACATGAGTGAAGTGCTCACTGAGAAGAGATCTAATTATCAATTGATGAATCATGGTATACAATTTTGGCTGTAATCAATCATGTTCTAAATGGAATACAGGTTACATGCAAGTAATTATCTACTTTGGAATAGAAGGCAAGGTGATTTATTTGTCAGATGGCTAATGCCATCTGATAAATAGCAGATAGGAGTTAGCTGCATAGCAAAATGTTCATTCATTTTATAAAGGAATGGCAGTGCTAGTTTAAAAAAATGTTGCTGAGAAGGCAAGAAACTTTGAAATCTGTCTCAAGTTCCATAAACTTCATTTATAAAAGTTTGTACATCCATTTCACATTTGTTGTTAAATATTTTTACTGAACAGCTGAATTTATAAGATGACATCATTTACTATTAATATAATCCATTTTGCATCTGTTTTGGTGGACAGGAGAAAAGTGAAGAAAAGGGTAGTTTTATGAATAATTTGACATGTAAGTATAAAAATATCCTATGTAACACTCCTGATTATTGTAATTCGGCCAAGTTACCCAAAAAGTTCACTTTGTTGCTATGAAAAGAACAAAGAAAAGGAAGAGACTGGGGTGAAGCTTAAAGACAATTAAGTTTGTTTAGCAACATCACTCACTGTTTAAAGAAGTGTTAGATCAGCAGTATCATAACACTCTTTGGTTCTTTGGTTCTGCCATCCTAGAAAAGGGGCACATGTTGTGTTTCATATCTTTGCTTTTCTATAACTGCAAGTACCTACTTTGGCATTTGCCATTCATGGTTTAACACAGTCAGAAATTGTATTTTGCCACCAAGGTGGCAAAGATGAAGATTTAAAGATGAAAAGGCAATGGGCTGGATCCAAAAATGCTCTTCCATTAATGGCTTGGACCCAGTGGAAACTTCTGCTCAGTGAAGAAGCAACTTTAGCTATTTTTCCTTTGCAGCCCCCTGTGTACCTCCCACACTTTACTATTGGGTCCAACCATGGTGCTTCAGCATAGAGATGGATACAAGTATCTGCAAAACGGAAGGGGGATGAGGCACAGGTACCTCTGATTTATGAACAGAGCTCCATTTTTGGTGGATCTAGATTTTCTCAACTACATGTTAAACTGCTTTCATAATTGTGCTACATAAATCATTTTGATAATAAACAAATAAAATAAAGGAGAAATGCAGAATGAAAGAAGTGTTAAAATAAATTTATAGACTATACAACTGTTTTTTCATAATAAGAAAGAACACTAACACTGGCAAAGAGTTAGAAACCATCATTGTATCCTCCCCCACACCCAGACACACCACCATCACTATAACAATCATAATATTCCCACACAGCCAGGAGATGGCAAAGGTTTGTATTCCTCCCAGACCTTTACAAAATAAATCACTTCAAGTGTTTTGGCAATGTCCCAAGTGCTCCAAAGCCATTCATCTATAGCCAAGATCTTATTAGTGTTCCAACTTCTTCCAAACAAGATCCTTAGAACAGTTTTTACAGAGTTTGCTGTAGAACTGTCTTTTTTTTTTTTCTACCTGGCTGGTAGCTAAGAATCATATCCTGAAGTGAACAAGATTCCTCTGCTCACATGATCATTGACAGTAGTCATATTCTTTATGGTAAAAAGGGGTCAAGACATTTCTAGTCTTGAAAGATTCAGATTAACAAAAGATACAGAAGCTCCTTCAGATAAAAAGTCTATTTTTCTTAGTGCTTAAACATCTGTCTCAAACACCTCAGTTCAGCTTTGGGTGCACTTAGAAATTTAGGGTCACAGCATGGTTAATGGATATCAAATCAATCAGCCAAACTCTTGAATATATTGATATATTTATTATATTATAGCTGTACATGTAGTTGTACATGTATAAGGCAATAATCCAGAAGCAAGTCACATTTTTGCTGCTGCTGTTATGGAATGGGTCACGGGAGCAGGCATTCTTTAGATAGGCTTAGAGCTGCAGACAAACAAGGAGTAAGCTCTTCTGAACAAAATGGGCTTAAATCTGAGTAAACAGGTATTGCACTCTGCAGAGAATCAAAAACCCATTTTCTAAGGAGTACGTCTGAATGACATGAATAGGAAATACTTTTCAGAAAAGATGCTTAGGTTTGCAAAGCACAGGTAGTGACCCGCAAAATGACTTAGAGGATTATAAAATTAGCATGTTTATTCTTTTTTAACCTTTCTCTCTCTTAGTCTGCATTGATTCATCCCTCTGAAAACTATGTCAATAACCAACTCTTTACATAGCATGGAAAGGATCACTTCAGAATGTTACTGTGTTAATGTCAAAGGCTATGTGAAATGTGAAAGAACTACTGCTGTTGGCCATGTTTATAGACCTGTTGGTTAAACCTTCCTGTAGGCTTTCCTATTGCTAGGAAACAGAGGGACTAAGTTTGGGACTAAGACTAGCTTCTCAAGTAACCCTTGAGCCAAGATGCCAGGAAGCTCAATCTGGTTAGTCTAGTCTCAATATGGTGTATGTGTGTGAGAGAGGGAGGGAGCAATAAATGTATAGGTAAGACAAAAAGAACTTTTTGATCTGGCTGATTAGGATTCTGCTGAGCTGCTGATACAATGGGAAAGCAACATGTTTGCATTTGCTGTAAATGTATAAAGATGGAATTATGTGTACAGGTATCTCCCCACCTCCCTTCTTCTCCTTCTTTCCCAGCAGATCAAGGCTTCTATATACAGGCTTTATTATATACTAGACTGGCTTTGTGATACAAAGTAAGTAATATAAATGTTGATGGGAAGAGGCATCCATCAAGTTAATGAGCCTTCTAGTTGTGTACTTAGTTCTGCCCATGTTTGATTGCTCTCCTCCCTTTCCCACCGAACAGAGTTGGCCTACCCTTAGGGAGTTTTATGGTGCTTGTAGGCCAGTTGGCAGGAATGCTGGATGTTGGTCAACTGGTCTTCTTCTCCTTCGATCTGGCATCAGACAACTGGGCTAATCAAGCTATACCCTTTCCCCTCTAACTTTACCTGTTCCACAGTGTCTCCCCACAATAAGGTGGTCTGGTTATCACCAGCTGTTTGGTTTATCTTGCAACTCACTGGACTTGGCAATTCAGCTAATAATTCTGACCTTGCCTCTTCTTCTAGTTTATATTCAGAGTCTGAGGTATTCACCTTGAATGCTATATTTTCAGAGAAGCAGGCCCAGTCCTAACACAACAGTATCTCCTCAAAGAGAACACACATGTTAGAAGCGATGTCTAGCAAGTGGGAGACAATATGCTTATTTGTTATTTTTTTAAGCACTTAAACTAACCTAATTTAGGTTGGATAGTCATTATTTTAAAATATTTTAATTGCTAAACTTTGTAAATTTATATTCTCTGTTAACTGATGAGCACTTAGTAATTTCATTGGATTGAAAATTCCATGAAAAACAAAAGAGTGCATATGTGCACTAAGTGGTCAAGGATGTGCAGTTTTTCTATCAAGGATGTACAGTTTTTCAAACACTGCAGAGTAGAAAACAAACTCCAAATAAACAAATAAACCTTTGAGCAACCTGTATCAAGGAGATCACACTAGCATTAACATTATTTCATTACTTGTCAATATATATCCAGAAGAACACATTAGGGAATCTACCTGAGAACTGAGGCAGCATTAGCCTGGACACACGGCTATTAGAGTATATCAGTTGTGGACACTGTCCATTAGGAAAACTGTATGTGGTAGAACATCAGTGGCACATGATTGTTTATGACTGTTCATCTATATTTATGCATGTATGTAGAGATTGAGAGATAGGTATAAATACATACCACCTACATATATATACAGTGCACCTCTTACTATAAAAACACAAATTTAGAAAAGTAGTAATTTTTCTCATACATTTGCTCCTGATGTGCAACCTGAAACACTAGGAACAGTAGTGACTGTTTTCATGTGCTATTATTGTCATAGTATTTATATATCTGTAAGATTTAATAGCCCTTATTTGGTATCTCTGGCGGGGGGAAGCATAAAGAGGCTCTCTAGATTGAAAGTGTCCAGCTAGACCCACCTACTGGATACCAATGTACATCCTGGCCTTCTCACCCAGGGAACACACCAGTTGAGTTGGTCTGAAGGGGGATTATCCATATACAGAGATATGTGAGTATGGCTGCCTTCATCCACATTACATTCCCATGGAGGGAGCCTGACCAGAATCCATTCTTATGCATGAAAAAGCCCTTCAGACTTATTGAGATTTCATAACAGCTAAGGGACATTGCCAAAAAGCATGTTAGCATCTAGAAAATCTAGGCACTTTCTACACACCGCTTGATACATTAAGAGTTCATGGCACCAAATGTCTCAAATGGAGTCACAGAATTAGACTTTAAGGGCAATAGTCTGGGTAGATGCATAAGACCATTTTAGACTGTGATCAGGGATGGAGGTGAATCAATTTTCATCCCTGAGATTTATTTCCTTTTACCAAGTGCTGATTGTTGAAAATTGCATACCAACCTGGGCATCACTGAAGGAAGAGATCAGAAATATTGATGGCATCTGCAGCCATGCCAGAATGGCAACAGACACATTATTCAAAGTTCAGTTCTGACCTTATGACAGTTCTGAAACTACCTCCCTGTCTAACAATCTGTGACCAAGTCAATGAATGTGGTTGTGGTGTTATACTTTCTACGCCGTCTTATAGAGTCAATGGGATGTGGTGGTTAGAGGGCTGGAGTGGGGACCTGGGAGTTCCAAGTTCTATTTGGGCATGAAGCTCAGTGGGTCACTTTGGGTCACTCACTCATTCTTGGCCTAACTTACCTCAGGTTGTAGTTCTGAGCATAAACTGGAGCTATGTAAATTGCCCTGGGCCTCTCACAGGAGGGAAAAGTGTGTGATGTAAATGCAATGTAAGAATAAGATTATAAGTGTTAGTGCTATTTTTCCAGGAGACCGCTTCACCCTCCTTTTCCACACACACACACACACACACACACACACACATATACTCTATGGCACACTTGAAAGGCAGGCAGTAGGGTATGGTAGTGTAGGGGCAAGGGGTGGCTTTTATGAATTTGATTTTTACGTAGAGTCGCACTTTAGTTGCTATTCTCTCCCTACCACCTTGACCTTCTCTAATAACTATGAAGTTAATATAGAGTTTATAAAATAGGTATTATTTACTTAATGGCCCATAACAGCTTCCATAGAGAATTTATATTTCACAGATCATTGACTTGATAGATAGTGACAGCTCTTCTGAAGATGTTCTGGTCTACTGGGTCATTGCGGACACCATGCATAGACAGTAAATCCCTGTCTTGAACACCCTGGTAACCGTTTTCTTCAAAGCATTTTAACAAAGAGGTATCAAACGAACACAGCCAAAGCCAGATTCTGCACTATTTAGTTTGTTTTATTTGTATACACTATCATTTTTAAGTCACTTTGGGGATGAAATGGCATAAGTTTGCAATATACCAGCACACCAGATGCAGGTTAGGGTTGCTATTTCAAAACTGTTAACCAATTTGATCCTCTAGTAAGGACAACCTTGACATAAGGCTGTGGGTCCTTTAGTAGGGTTTTACACAATTTAACATGCCTCTTATACAACATATCCCTGTGGATTCAAAATTTGTTAATAGATGGACATATGCCCTTGATGTATCCTATTACTTAATAGTGGAAGAATGTGAGGATGATAAAAAACACTATTGTAGATCTACTACCTGGAGTTACAATGAGAAAGGATGATGATGGGATAAATGCAAAAGGTAAAGGTTTCCCCATATTAAAGTTCAGTCATGCCTGACTCTTGGGGGTGGCGTTCATCTCTGTTTCCTAGCCGAGGAAGCCAGCGTTTGTCCACAGACAGTTTCCGTGGTGATGCGGCCAACATGACTGAACACCGAGGTTCATGGAATGCTGTTACCTTCCCACTGAAGTGTTACCTTTTTATCTACTTGTATTTGTATGCTTTTGAACGCCAAGGTTTGAAGGAGCTGGGACAGAGTACGGGAACTCACCCATCTGTGGATTTGAACAGTCGACCTTTTGATCAACCAGCCCAGTCGCTCAGCAGTTTAACCCACTGTGCCTCTGCATCCCTAATGATGGGAGATAACAGGCTAAATATGGGCCAAGAATGTTATGCAACCACCAAAAGAGTAAATGCTATTTTGGGATGAATTAATAGAAGTATTACTTGCAAATCACAAACTGTAGTAGTTCCCCTATAGTCCTCACTAAGAGTTCATTTGGAATACCTCTTTAGTTCTGGGCACTAAAATTTAAGAAAGATGCAGAAAAATTAGAGAGGATCCAGAAGAGGGCCACAAAAATGATCCAGAGTTTGGAAACACTGCCCTATGAGTTGAGACTGAGATAACTGGGCATGTTCAGTTCTGAGAAGAGAAGACTGCAGGGATACATGATATCCTTCTATAAGTACTTCAAAGGCTGTCACAATGAGGAAGGTCAAGATCTCTTCTCGTTAATACCAGAGTGTAGGGCATGGAATAATCTAGTCAATTTGTGACAACCTAGGTTTAGGATATACGTCAGGAAAAGTTTCCCCACTATCAGAGCAATATGACAGTGGAACCAGCTGCCTAGAGAGGTTGTTGGCTCTTCCACACTAGAGGCATTCAAAAAGAAACTGGGTAGCCATCTGAGTAGGATGGAGTAAATTGGTGCTGTGCAACAGCATGAGGTTGGACCTGGTGGTCTTCATGGCCCCTTCCAACTCTAATCTTCTATGATTCTATTATTTTATGATTCTATGACTTTTTCTTTTTTAAAATTTCCCTCAACACTTTCAGATATATCAAACTTGTTTAAGTCAAAAATTTGACATGCTGCCTCACCTCATCTTCCATAAAATGTAGACAAGACAAATTTGTCCAGATTAAGAAATTGACTTCAAATTATGAAGTGATGCTTTAAAGGAAGAAAAGCCTGCTAGTTCTTTTTAAAGCTTTTTTTTTAAGATAGCAAATGAAGTATCACAATTTTGCACGTTTGAAACTGCTCCCTATGGATAAATGATGCTTTTTTAGACCCGCTGAAATTATTTACTCAGTATGCATTGATTTGCAATTTTTTCACATGATATTTTCAGAACCACTTAGTTAGTCACAAGCTCTGCAGTAGTCTACCTTGCTGCATGAGTGACATTTAACAAGTCAAAGTTCAGTTCAGAATAGCTCAGTTTCTTAGCTGGTTAACATACAAATCAAAGCAATGAATAGCAAACAGCACACTTGGCAAAATTATCAAACCCAGTCTTACAATGCATAACAAAATGAAGCCATAAAACTGAATGAGATTAAAGTTCATGCAGATATGCTCCAGTTCTCAAATGTGAAGATTAATCATGAAATCCAGTATTTGAAATCAATCTGTGAACTACTAAAGTCCAATTCATTTCAAGATTTTCTTGTAATCTTTGCATAGAAAAACTCTTAAACACTGAACAGAACATCCCAAAAGCTCACTGCTCATCTCCTACCACCTCTACCAACTGCATCATCAGTATCAGTGTTTTCCAAGAGGGATGCACAAGGATCTTTCACCCAGGTGCTCCTTATAAACATTCAGGGTCAACCTCATTAGGGATGTATAACTACAGTTGGGTTAAAGCTCTGTGGAATCCATCCCTCTAGTATTCATGGAGCTGCTCTGGTTCTCAGCCCTGGCTTGGAAAGTCAGCCTAGTTGAGACAAAATCCATGGACCTACATGGAATGAAGGTTGAACAACTAAACAACTTCCTCCATGTCACATGCGGCCGCATAAGCAAAGACTGCTGCATGCGGCATGGAAGGAGGATGCAGCTTGCACAGACTTTGTGCAGGGCTTGATTCCTGGCAAGCATTGTATGATATTGGGCATGAAATGTGGACTCATGGTCATGTAAAAGTGGACCAGAGCCCTGGGAGCTCATAGTGGTTCTTCTTTTGCTTTTTTGTGATTATTTGGATATAGATTTTATGGATACTTGTGTTGTTTTAATATTTGTAAACCATTCTGAGAGCATGTGCTGAGAGAACTATCTATAAAACCGATAAATAATAAAAAAATAAATGTCTCAATGTATGACAATTTCATTTTGTTCATAAAACATGCAAGTATCCTTATTCTAAGTTCAAGACATGAACACAAGCATTTGGCTATCTAAATGTTGGGCAATTGTCAAACATTCATCTTTATCCCAGTTCACTGTTCTATTTGTGCAAATTGCCTTATTAAACTGAATTATCCATGCTTTAGCCTATGGAAGAAATTTGTGCAATTTAGTAAGCTTGCACAATTTTGGGGAGGTTTATGGAAATTTCTCATTTCACAACTACTTGATTTAAATAAATTTCCCATTTGCACAAATGAACAGTGACTTTTGCACAAATGGATCCTACTCATTCACCTCTCCATAAAAGTGGTGGGATAAGTGTGTTCATTGCCCTTCATGAGATATGAGAGTGAAGCCCAGAGAGACTGGAGCAGCATAGAACTTCATGGACAGGCACATGGTCAGAAATGGTATAGTGAGATGTGCTAATCAAATGTCAAAACCTACATTTGTTGCATTGTCTGAAAAAATGCAAATAAGATTACACTGTTCATGCCAAAAAGAGGCCTCTGCCCTTTCAGAGCACAGGAAAAGGGACCACCAGCCAAACAAATAAATAGAAGAACCAAACAGATCAATAGAAGAGCCCAAAGGAGGATTATGTATGGAAGAGAGCTGATTAACTTGTAACCTAAAACAATCTCAGATAAACTTTCTCTCAAATTTTATTTTAATCACTTTTGGAGGTGAGGTCATAGTTTGTCATACTAAGCAATTTTTAATGGTCCAAATTACAAGCCACTAAAAATAGAGGTCATTTCTCAAACAGTGAAAGACCTTGGACTATAGAGATGTTGATGGTGCCTCTATAATATTTCATTGGCTTAAATACTATTACCACAGATACAGTTGAAATTTATGGACTAATTATGTAACAGCAAACTCATGATAAATGCATGCAAATTCAAAACAGAATAGAATAAGCAGAGAAAAATAAGAGGAGGAGAAATTATGTCGATCAAATGCTCAAAAGCATCTCCTGTGGGTACTCTTTTTTAAATAATTTAGTTTTTCAAGTTTTCAAAGAAGGTGCCTTTGCATAATACAGAATAAGCCCAAACTGGCTACATCATATCTAAATAAATCTTCTGGCTTCTAATGGAAAAGGAATAATGGTCCTTGTACGATCCATCAAGCTGGCTCTTCTGTTCTGTTTCTCTTACCTAAATGGATGTTAATGTTTAACAATGAATATTGTAACATTGTAATTGAAGAATAATGAGAATCTGTTCAGTCTGAATGTTAGAGAACCTTTGGTTGAGCCAACAGGTTTTAGGGCATGGCATAAAAGCATTAACTCTTCAGTAGCAGAATGTAGACATGACTAGCATTTGTCAGCCAAAATAAGTCCAAATCATCTTTTATGTGCAGAAATATAGAAAAGAAAGACTATCTCAAATACTAGAAGACAACATATGCATTGCCAAAGAATAAAAGGGCAGCAGTGGACCTTGCATGCAAACCTTTCCTCCCCATTTTAAGCCCCCACAGGGTCATCCATACAACTGAATGGGGTTATAATTTCATTGTCCATTCAAGGTCTGCCTAAGTAATTTTATGCATGACATCTGAGGTGCATTAGTACAATGATTCTCTCTTGCTATTTGTTTGCATGTATGAATGTTGTTTATGCCAGATAAAACAATGAAGACATCTATTTTAGCATATATTCTACCCAGTGAATATGCTATATTTGAGCTAAAAGAGATGCACATATTTAGTTTAGACTCCTCCAGCACTGTATGAAAATGTCTTTATATAAAACTTTGAAATTTCTTCAGAACAGAATGTTGCTCATCAAGGCTGCCAAGCACAAACTGGTTACACTGTGGAAAGGTTTTACCTGTTCACATAGGTGACTACCAAACAGATTATTTTAACAGGAACATTCTGTTTTGGAATATTTGTTGGAAAAATTTTTTAAAAATATTTTTTAAATATGAATTTCAAACATTTTTAAAGATGACATCTCCAATGCTGCTATTTACATGTTTTGTGATCCAGCTTATTAGCTGCTGTTACATTTTCAATGTTTATCTTTTCAAATATGGACAAATATCTTGCATTGAAATACATTTTTCCTCCATCAGCTTGTATATGTTTCAGCCTGTAACATGAGCCTTGGCACATAACATCACAGAAAAATTGAACTCCATGAAAACAATGCAAAAGAAAATATAGCAGAAGAGCAACAGTGGCCTTATAATGGAACATACAAGGTGGAACACCAAGGGAATTTAAATGGAGTCCATACAGGAGCATAAAAGGACTGTGGAAACATAAAGGGTGACATGTATGAATGTTTGAATACAAAGACATACATTTGAAGCATACCATTGCAGGCCTCTTGACAGCTATAGCTTCGTATCTATAGTTACATTGCATTCATTATGTTTTCTGAAGGAATATGAAATAAAAGTTTTATCTGAAAAAGGAACCAGTAGGTGACTTCCAAAAATGCTTCTTCTGTCATGTCCAGAATGCCTTCCGTTATGTAAAAAAACTCTAAGAATAGAGTCACAGAATTCTGAAATGAGAAGTTCTTTGACAAATGCATTAGGACATTCAAAAGGAAAAAATGGGCCAATTTTGAGTAGATATCCTCTGAAATAGTCAGTTGAACTAGTTGTACTTTATTTCTAAAGGAAGTCTATATGAATGTTAGAAAGGAATTCTATAGGAACTGTAAATTGAAAACATCATTATAAATTACCCCTTTGAAGTTCAATTGGCAGTATACAATAGGTCCTTTTATCTCTAAATGAGACTCAAGAAAGAAGTTATTCCCCCCAAAATCAAGCTTTTTAGTTAAAGTCTAACAAGGGCAATGAAGACAGAAATGAATGACCCTTCTTCTTAAGACCAAAATTGCCAAGTTGTGCCCTAGCCTACGGGAGAAAAAAAGTTTACAAGGCTACCATAACTTAGTCATTGGCAACAAACTTCCTGGTATCCAGTGGTGTTATTCTGCAAACTCAAATAGCTGAACTGCATGACTCCATCAAATCTTTTCAATTCACAAGTGTTTGCATATTGTGTTTGTGCCACGGGTTTTCTAACCACTTGTATAGACAACATAATGAAATACATTGTAGATATTGTTTAAAATGCAAAGTTTAAACTACAGGATAAAATGACAACAACCAAAACCAGCTGGTGCGAAAAGAAAAGTCCTGTGGTTCTAAGGCTGTAAAAGAAACCTTGGAGAAGATTGTGCAATGAAGGGATGATACAGGATCCACCAACCTATGAGGAATCCCCCAGCACCTCAGCCTCCTTGGCTCAGAATCAGTGACAAAACACAAAGATGGTAAAATCGGCTGGAGAAGTGCAAAGAAGGCCTTCACTTCTGTGATTTTTCTGCCCCCCATACCATGTCCACAATCATTGAAGTTTAGAGGTTAAGAGACATCCTTACTGGATTACAATGGCCCAGAGTTAAATTGTTAAAAGCTATTTTTCCTTAGGATGTGGGGTGGGGTAGATAGTCATTTTAAGTGAAGCCATTGGCCAGATATAGATGTTTATTCATGTTCACATATGTATTTTATTTATATGTAATATAAAGCAAAGAAATAAATCAAGCAAAGAAGGCAAGGAAATCAAGGCAATATCCTCCCCCTTTCCCATTTCATCCTCACAACAAACCTGTGAGGTAGGTTAAGCCAAGAGACAATAATTGCCTCAAAGTCAGCCAGTGAACTTCATGGCTCAGTGGGGGTAAGAATCCAGGCTACTGAGAGCCACTTCAGCAGCCTAATTGCTACACTATACTGCCTTTAGAGTCTTGTCTCTGCTTCTCACATTGACAGTAGCTATATTCTTTATGGTAGAAAGGGCTCAAGGCATCTCTAGTCTTAGAAGATTCAGATTAACAAAAGACTTACTAGTGCCTAAAAATTAAAAAAGAAGTCTGTTTTTTCTTAGTACTTCAACTTCTGTCTCAGACTCGGTTCATAAGGCATAAAGCAGCAAAGCTGCAAGAGGCTACTCACACATTACAGCTATTTCCATCAAACCATTGCAAGTCCTTCTTTTGTAATTTCCTGATGGCAGGGTGAAAATGTCTAGAAATGTAGGAAAACTGTTTCCATAAACAGGTGGCCATAGTGATCACAGTCTGCATTTCAAGTGGCAGTGATCTGCTGCTTTTATGTATGAATCTGGTCTCATCTGCCCAACAGCATTAAAGATGCTAAAGTTACAATCCTATGCATGTTTGGACAGAAAAAAGGCCTACAGTTTCCAGCATGCTGCTTCCAGTTGGTTCTGGCAAGATGAGAGCTGTAGACCTTTTGTGTAGTCTAAGCATGGACAGGACTGTATCCTAAATGCAATTACTGAACTGAAGGAACTGTCCAAGTGGGCATGATCATAGAAATGCATAGATAGTATCATGATGTGGTGTGATATGATTCAGAAGTGATTTTACCATAGGAGTGGAATTGATTATGAATGTTTTACTTTGATATATTGTGCAATAATCAAAGAGAAACATCCACAGAGTGTGCCTAAGAAAAAGAGCCCTGGCATCATAATATGCCCTCAGAGTTTTCTCATCTCTGTATAATTCTTGAAGAATTACAAAGCCACAAAGCCTATTTAGTTCACATAAATTCATTTAACCAATTTAGGAATATGATTGTTCAGAAGCACAAGTCTTGATAGACTAACAAGTCTGTGGCTCCTGGTTGCATTCATTAGCACAATCACTTCCTCCTGAAAAGTCCACTGTGCAATAGGAAAAGGTGAGAGTTAGAAGGTTGCCAGTGACTCTTCTGATGCCTGGACTGCTGTTGGTGATAATAATCATGTTAATTCAAATATAGTGGGCAGGCATTCATCACAGATAATTATTAGTGGTTGTTCACAATGGATAGCAAAAATGATATGATGGCCCAATTATATCTTGAGTGCCATTTTTCTTGGTAGGAAAGTAAATCAAATAATGAAAAATCTTGGCAAGTAAGACTGAACTATCAAGCCATGTCCATTGCCTAGGAAGAAGAGTTGACCAGCAAAAGGCCTCTTTTTCCAAAGTAACACCCAATGCACATATATGCATGCAATACTCAAGAATCTCAAAATATGAAGGAGCTCCAAGGATCCTCATACAGAATCAGTGGACACACAGATATTTGTGGTTGTTGCTATGGAATTCTTAGAATCCTGACCCCTTTCTCTTAGGAAAGCAACATACAGGCTTGTGCAGGCTTTCCTGCCTCACTGGCAACTCCCTAATTGCTAGGATGACAAATAGTATGGTCATATGTATCATGCCATTTCCCTGTCTGAACTGTGCTTCAGCAAAAGCAAGATAGGGCACAGCTGTTGTTCCACTGCTGTTCTGTCGCTGCCAGGAGGATGCCCATCTGGAGAACCCTTAGGCCATACCTTGCCACTTAACATCCAGACTAAACTAATGTCATTCTAGCACAATTGCCTTTGAAGACTGCCTTTGAATGATTGCACATTTCAGCTTATTCAGAATGCAGTGCCCAACTTTTGCCTGGAACCTGCCAATTGGAATAATATTATCCCATTTGTTTCTGGGCACAGTCCAAAGAGCTGGTTTGGACCTCTAACACCTTCTATGGCATATTGCTAAAGCATTTAAAGGACTGCCTGATCCCATTGGACTCTATGCACAATGTCTTTGTCAAAGCCCCTGCTCCAGTTAGTTCCACTTTCACTGGTTTGGATAGTGATGAATACAGATAGTGCCTTCTCTGTAGGGAAGTCTAATCTACAGATACCCTCTCCATGCTCACTCGCATAGCCCTTTCTCTGTTAAATTTTATTTACCCAAGCTTTCAATTGATTGTTTTTGTACTTCTTTTGCTGCTGTTTTATTGCTATGTTACCACTTTCTAATTGTTTTACCTCTATTTCAATTGCTGTCTTAAAGATTTTGTTATAGATTGAATGTTTAATGTTTTAATTGGATGGTTTATCATCTCATTTATTGTTAGCCTTTTCAAATTTGGAAAGCCACTTTAAAATCAGATCAATAAATGAGAATATTATGCATTCCAAAGGCACAGAATCAGGAAATGTATATGGACAGTATTGTCATACCAGTCATGTACCATTTAGCTTTAGTAAGTTTAGAAACTAGTAAAGGTAAAGCTGGAACAATCAGTACTCCAGTGTGGAAAGAGCTTTATCATAAAAGCATCTCTATCAAGATAGCTTAGCTTTTCAGGGTTCAGAATTCCTGAAGCAATATAGTTAAAGGACAGAGATATTGCTAATATTTCTGTGTGTTTCAAGCTAGTGTTCTTCAATAACAGGCAGCTTTTTGATATACCTTTGTTGAATATTAGTATGAAAACTGCCATCTGGGCTGGAGAGATTATATAACAAAAATAAATACAACTTAGAAGCAATATCTAGATCAGAGATGGAGTTTGCACACATATTTTCAAATACAGTTACAGATCTTAATAGAATGTCTCTGTTCTCTGAAATGAAATGTCTTACCATAAAAATATCATGACAAAAAGGTTTTGCCTGCCCTTAATCTGATTGAGTGCAAGCACTTGGTCCTTTTCAATAAGGTAATGGAAATGTAACATACTACAATCTTACCTCTTGGGGGTACTGAACTTATGGGGGAGGAGTGTACTTGTATTAACTGATTACAATCCTGGTGATTTACATTCCTATTGAAGCATGGGGAAAATGCCTACCAGAAACCCTGGCTGCACACATGCCCCAGCTTGTAAAATGCACCTATGCCCTTTATTGCATTTGGAGAACACCATGCCATTCTGTTGAGCTGTCGGATGTACATAAAAGGTACACAGTGAGAACCTCGTGGTGAGTGTGGGATCCTCTTCCTTGGAAATGTTGAAGGGATGTTTATTTCTATTCAGATATATTTGTCAGGGGTGCATTAGAGAAAGTATTCCTTGGGATAGAGACATTGGAGAGAGGAGGAATATTGTGCTGTCTCATCTGAGCTGTCATTCCAGATGGATGATGGAACCCTAGAGGGTGCAGGACAGAGACTGAATCTTCCCATGATAGGTAAATAAACCCCCCAGGTTGAAAGGCAGCATGACCCTGAATGCCAGTCTCTGGAAGGTAAACAGCAAAGGAAAGGGCTTGGCCTTGAGTCCTACTTGTGAAATTCCTAGAAACATCTGGCTAACCATTAAAGGAAATGGGGTGAAGGACAAAATGATTTTTTTTTTTTTTTTTTTTTTTGGTGGTGGTGGTGGGGAACTGGTATAGCAATGCACTTCTCTTATGCTATAGAACTGCATTGCTGAAGGATAAGTGAACAGAAGTATTTTAAACCAAGCTTACTGAGCAAAAGCTTAACTATGTTTTACTATTGCTGATTTGATATACTGATTGTGGATTATAGTTTTATGTGTATTTTACTGAATTGTTTTCATGTATTGTATCCTGCCTTAAAACCGATTGATATGGGATAGATTACAGGTATATACATGAATAAGGGTGTGAATCTATGCATTTTTAAATGGAAAGAGGCCTCAGGGTTGGCCAGTTTGTCCCATGCAGAAAGGTACTGGTAGGAGAGGAAATTGCATTTCACATTGGAGGATGGGCAAGTGAATGAACCTTCGATATTATAGCTGATATCATTAGATCATGTAATAATGGAGAGAGTATTTGCATCTATGTTGGCTGCAGGGTCTGGTCTCTCTGTTCCTGACTTGTTGTGGCTGTGTGACATGTGACTATTACTAGACCAGTTAATTCCATGGCCAGCATTACAAGTACCATCCTGGAACTCAGATAGATCCAGTCCTGGAGCTAGAGTACTGACAAGTTACTCTTATAACAACTGGCAATATTTTGCAGCCATGCCAGACTGATGCTGCTGGGAACTGTAGCTCCTCACGCACTGAAAGAGCCAGTTTCTTTTCTTGTAGCCACCAGCTTTTCCTAGCAGTCCTGGGATTCTTAAAGTGAAGAACTGCTTTGGGAACACTCCTAGGCTTCCCTGCCAGGAGAGGTCTAAATCTACTCTTGAAGTCAGTGAGTAATTGCACCTTCTTGGAATTGTAAGGATAGGGTATAGTGCAGAAGAATTTAGAAACTGCTTCTGACTCCTTCTCAGAGTTACAGTCTCCAGAAACCTCAGTCTCAGAGGGCAATCAGGCCTATATTGGGACTGTTAGACTCTCAGTGCAAGTTTCTGGAGACTCAACTGTCTAGTGTAGGGTAGACAACATGGTCTCTGTGAACACCTCTTTTGGCACTTACCAAGTTGCCCTATTTATCCAACTTGGCCATTGCCTTTCCCCGCTTCTTAAAGTAGCTATTTAAATTGATTCCGCTAGTTGTTCTTTCAAAGGTGTTTTCAGTGGGTTGGGGCTCAGACCTTAACCTTGTACTCAGTCTTTTGACAAAACTAGGTGTCTTTTATGGCTAGCCATTCTGTCATGCCTCTGCCTGAGAAGTCCTCCTCTGAAGCATCACTTGACTCTGGCTGCAGGAATGACCTGGCTTCTAAGAATGATGCAGAAACAGGAACCCAGGAAGGAAACATACTGGCAGTGGATGAGGTGGAAGGGCCCCAGGGGTGAATGAGGGGGGTCCTACCCCTCCCCAGGTAAATCCCAAATCTGAGCCAGAGGTGGGAAGACCACTCAACCATTGAAGAGGAATGCTTAGGAGGAATGTGGACATATCCAGCCAATTCCTGTGTATAAAAAAGGATGAGCCCACAGCAAAGGTGCTGAAAACAATGCTTAACTGTCCTTCCTCACCCTAGATTTTGATCCTGACTTCTTACCCTTGATTAACCCTGGGCTGAATCCTGATGCCAAACCTATGCTAATTCTTTGGATTGCTAGCTGCATTACCTGGATTTTGGATTGGATACAAAAAGATACTAAAGATACAGAAAGTATTTCTGCCAGAGACTTGGCAGGATTCCAATTTTATGCTTACTTTGACTAATAGTTTGGGGGATTTGTCTATTTACCCCTTCCTAGCCTTTTGGAATGTAAACAAGTTGACTGAGTTCCTGCCTTACAATCTGAACACTGCTTGAGACCCGCCATAAAAGCAGGACACAGTCCTCCCAGGTCTGCTGTTCTTGTGGTGGCACCCACAGCAGTTTCTGGGATTGTCACGTGCCCACCACATAGAAAAGATTGCTTATTCCAGGACTAGCCATTTGGGAAAAAATAATTGTGGATATGATCTAAGAGAGAATTTTCTTCTGTTATACATTACTATCTTTGCTCAGTTTCCCTTAGCATCACAGAATGGTAGTGCTGTGAGAAGCCAACAAGGTCCCTATTCAGTGTAGGTTTTATGCTTATTCAGTGCAGTATTCAGTGCTTTATGCTTTGTTGGATGAATGACTTTTGTTTTTAAGGTGAAATGCTTTGATAAAGATATGAACTGCGCATATATATATATATATATATATATATATATATATATATATATATTTCCTTGGTCTCCTTTCTCCTTGGCTAAGCATAACCAGGTCATTCAGCCTTTCTTCATGCGCCCTGCTTTCTGTGAGCACATTATCATTCTTGCAACTCTCCTTTGAATCGGAGAGTTCAGAGGAGCTACTGATGTGAACTAATCTGTTAAGAGTCTTCGGATATAGTGGATTCTGCCCCAAGATACAGAATTGGTTCAAATCATTTTCAGGCCCTTTCCAGCCCCTCTTATTTGACAATGCTAGGTTTCCAAGGCACTATCTGTTCCCGAACCTTGAAAGGCTACAACACAAACAGAAATTTTTCTTGAGTATTATGTAAGCTAGAGGTCTGTATGATAATTGCACAGCAAAATCCAGCAGCTCATTTACTCATTCACCATGGCTATCGCTCTTTTCTAAGCATCAAGCTGAAATTATTTTTGTCACTCATAGCCTATGGTATCTTACACCTATCATCGGATGCTATGTTTTTGCATGATAAAATGGGATCACTGTGCCTGAGTCTGGCATATGATAATGGAACTTAACAATCCAGCTAAATCAAAATTAAATCTAAATGTTAAATCCATCTTGGGCTCACACAATAAGAAAGAGAGAGAGAGAGAGCGTGTGTGTGTTCATGTAACAGCAGCATCTAACCCTGAGTGAATGTAGGAGCCACTGTCAGAATCAACAGCTATAGGAATCTGTACAAACCTCTTCTGACTTGGAATGGTGGAGAAGTTAGTTTGGTCTACATTTTTATATGATCTTGCCAAGTTTCCTTCCCTATTTCAGCCACCATTTTCAGAATTTTGTGATTCAACTAGCAAACCTAAAAAATAGGGAAAACAGTTTTAGAAGTGTTCATACTAAGAAAGATACATATTATGACAAATGAGGGGTGAACTTTCAGCCAGGCCCTCTTTTGTTTCATGAGCTTAAAAAGTGATGTAAAATGGGCTGAAATATACATAGAAAAATGAGAAACCAAGAAAAAAACAAACATGATGAATTGGTTCATGCGTGTCTCTGGTCTCCATGACATCACAATCTTTGCTTAGCTCTTTGTGCAACCACCACAGCACCTAGCTTCTTCTAGCAGAACAGTCTTAGAAGACGCTCCTTGTGAAGAAGTTTGATCTCATTCTCTCTCTCTCTCTCTCTCTCTCTCTCTCTCTCTCTCTCTCTCTCTCTCTCTCTCTCCTTCTCTCACTCACAAATGTCCTTCTTTTGCCTGCCACAGAATTGGAATCATTCCATGAAACTGCAAATCTGCATGACAGTGTTTCAAATGGCAAGTGCCCCAGAGTGACTGCGGTTAATATAGAAAGAAAAGGAAATTACTACCTGAAGCACTGAACAAACTGCAGCTGTGAATGGGATAGTTGGTGCGAGCTGCAACTGTTCAGGGTGACTTGAAGAGTGTGATTAATTTGCCATTTAGCTGAGGTACTTTAATATAATTAGAGCTGCAGATAATCCTTAGTCCAACTATATTAGCATTCTTTAAAACAGGAAACAGAGGTAATATATTGCCATCAGTGGGCTCTCTATAAGAAAAGCCTGTCAGTGATGCAATTGGATAATGTGTCTAAACTCTTGGGGTATTGTATGACTGCAAAATAAGTTTGTAAATGAAGCATGGGCCATAATTCACCTTTTTCATCACTCATCATCTTTTCAAAAATTAAAACAAAATGAGACACAGTGAAGGTCCAATTATAAACTCAGGCCAGTAAGGTGAGACTCAATTCTTATATTCTGGAGCAGAACTAAGCCAAATATCACCATATTTAGCCTTTTCAGAGCTAAGCATTTGTTAAATATATTCACAACTAGGAAACTGCTTTTGGAGATAAACAACTATATATTCATTTCTAATTGTGTGCTGGCCATTTGCTAGAAAAAGGTGGATGAAAAAGAAATTGGTCTGTCTAATATGTGGAAACATCTTGCTTCCACATGCAATTGACAGGACTTAAATGAACCTGTGGCATTTGCCTGTTCAGATGTCAGCTCTACATGTCACATAACTGTACTTTGTGCCCTTCCTTCGACTTCTGTGAGGGAACTGCTATTTCTGTTACTACTGTGTGACAAGTCTAATAAGGGTTGATATTTTAATGTAATGGCATAAGATTTGCAGGTCTAGTATCTGAGTTCAGATTTGAAACAAATTCTAGTTACAGATATGTATATATCTACTGGGGAGATATGTAGCTAAGAACACAGTGGATTAAAAAATGGGGGCAATAGCTCTTTCTATGGAACATAGTTACCTATCCTGGTTTTACTGCATAGATTGCAATGATATAACCATCTCCATTAGATAATGCAACTACCTGTGCTGTATATAGAAATTCATAGGATTTGCTGCTAACTAGATAAGGAAAAACCCTCTCAGAATTCACCCTTTCAAGCATCCAGGCTTCCCAGTTGCACAGCAAACAACCTTCTTCTGTGACTGCTGCAAAGGTCTAAAAGGCAATTGCAGGTAGCAAAGAAGAGGGATACTGCTTGTATAAGGGTTGCAAGGGGCCCTTGTGATCGACCTTCTTGGCACCAGGTGAAGCCACTGCTGGCGGTCCTCATTACTGGGGAAGAATGCGAATTTGAACCAACTCTGAAACTGTGTGTGTGCATGTAATTAAATATAGGGAGTTGGGGACAAGGTATTATAAATCCCTTTCTGAAGGCTAACTCCATTTCAGAGAAGCTGATGGGGGAGGGGTACTTTCCAATGTTTGTTGGGGTGGCAGGCAAAATAAGGAAGGGTCAAAGGCAAAGAGGATACAAAATACAATATAATGCAAAATATGCCAACATATTGTAGCTTAGAATTGTGGGGGGCATTGCAAAACCCAAGAAGCCATCACACAGTGATCAGGGGACAGCTCAAATTAGGAGGCATAGCCTTCTCGGGACCACCACCATATAGCCAGATTTGTTCCCGAGACCTCAGGTTCTGTACCCTAATATATAATGTGAGTGAAATATATGTGACTAAGTATTGTTACAATTAATTCAACAGAAAATGCTTTAAGCTATGTAGTGCTGGTATGCTTTAATTGTGTACCGGACAATTATATCTAATCAATTGATCTTTGCTTAAAGTGAAGTCATTTCAAAACAAAGGTCAAGAAGGAGGAGACTCTAAAACAAATCAGATAATCTCTACCACTAATAGATACAATGATAAATAATTCCAACTAATTTTTAAAAGCGACTGTTGCATAAAACAAGCATTGGTACTTAACATATTTGTTCCAAGCATATATTTTAAAATGTTATTTTAATTTATTGTTGTAAGCTGCCCTGAGGCTTCGGCGAATGGGGCAGCCTAAAAATGTTTTAATAAATAAATAAATAAAGAATAAAGATTACCTCAAAATCTGATATCTGAGAACAAAAGGGAAAAGAGGATTCAAATCTTTCTCTAAGTATTCTAAACAATAGACATTACAATAACTAATGATAGATCTTCTTCTTCTGTCACACTCATGCACTGGCACAGAGCTGTTGGTTTTATAAAATTTAATAAATGATCCAGGATATTAGCTCTTGTCATAATGCACATGACAGGACTTGATTTTTGGATCGAACATATACTTCCCTGTAGCTTGGAAAAGATCTCACCACACACACACACACACACACACACACACACACACACACAATGTGAAGCCATTGCATGGCAGAGACATATGTGCTGATAGTTTTCCTTAGGATAAATTGGAAAATAGTTGTTGTTTTGTGCTGTACTCCATGCCTCTCTCTTATCTGTATTTGGGAATGAAACCAATATTTTATCCAGATCATATTAGAAAATGATCTTGCATTTCGTTTTTCTTCTCCTGTAATGCATGACTTGGCTCAATTCCTGGTATCAGCTAGGGTTATTTGCTCTGCTGGCATCTCCTGTAATATTTCTATTCCACACTTGTGGAAAATTGTGGAAGAGATTATTAGCTTGTTCTGGGGGCTAGTGAATGCATCCTTTGGATGCAAATCAACCAAGCTTGGCCATTCCCACTTTCTTCTAGGTCCATTATCTTGTTAAAATATCTGCCATTGGTAAGGATGCATCAAGGGAAGCATTAGTGCCTGATCTCTGAAGAATGTAAATGTCCATGTAAACAGATGGCAGTTTGCTCCATTATGTACAGTTAGGCACAGTTAATGCTGCCAACCCTTGAACTGGAAACTTACAAGCACCCCCGAAAGTGACTGAGCATGCTGTTTGTACCTGTGTATGTGTGTTTTGCATGTGCATGCATTTCTGCCTAGCCTTCCATAGTCCCAGGCAACAAATGGCTTGCTCCTGTTTTTCTTTTTAAGTGTGATTAGTAGAATCAGCAATGAAACGAAGAGGAAGTATCTTGTGAGATGCAAGCTTCTAGGACAGAATGGAGAGGTCAGAGAGGTGATGTGGTATGACAAAATTACAAATTATTTTAAAAAGGGAAAAGGAATGAAAGGAGAAGAGGAAGGTGGGGAATAGAGTCAGCAGATGAAGGAATGAGAGCTGCAAGGTAAATCAAAGCTCTGAAGTGCAAGGTAAATGCAGAGGAGGTTTGAGGGATGTGTTGCTGCTGGAACACATAATCTACTGTAGCTCTTTGCACTTTTATATTCGTATTATCATTTGCAGCAAGTCATCTCAGCTTCTGGGCTTTCCTTTTTGTCTTGGGGATGATGATAATACCAAAGATTCCTGCCAGCCATTCTCAGTCTCTGCTGCATGTCTCCTTTATACACACTGCTGATCTTCCAGTCTGTCCCATATTTTGTCCCAGTTTCCAAGTGCCCCATGACAGCACTTTCAGAACAAAAGGATGCCATGACACTCATTCCTATATGTTTCTCCCTAATGCAGGGTGATTTCAGTTCTGCTGCTGCTGGACTGATTGAATGAAGATTCACTTCCACTTCTTCTTTGCCCTTACTTTGCTTGAATTGCCCTGAATAAAGCAGCAGTTTCATCCTTAAATTTATCAACAGCCTCATCAACTGGTAACTTCCTATTATAAAATAAAAATATGTCCCTGTTATATTTCTGCCAGCAAACCTAAGGCATGTTAGATATAAAACACCCAGGGAAACCTGTTGCTTATTACTTTCAAATCCCTGTGGTGCATGCAATGGCAAATTAGGCATCTGCCTCTGCAGATAAGAACAGAAGGAAAGAATTAAACCTAGGATTTTTTTTTTTTTTTGTTGCTGTTGCTGTTGATGGTGGCTTGTTTATATTATGAACTGCAGCTTTCAGGAAAAAAAAACACCTTGGAAGTTTCAGATATGAGTACTGTGTCTTAAAATAAATGGTATTAAAATTTGATTCAAGGATGTAGACAATAGTCCAGGTTTAATCTGATAGTTCTTTCAGAAATCACACCTTGGAATTAGTTTGAGCATGGCATATGCCACTGATGCACATGACACAATTCTGCTAGTTGTCAATGGCTGTTGAAGTGTCTGGTCTTATGGAATTCTTGAGGAAGTATCCATAATTTTGAAAAGACTATGAAAGCACCTGCACATACCTTAAAGAAGGGCAAACAAACAGGTGATGATGGAGGTCACTAGGAATTTCAGCCATCATTTGTCTCATGCTGGTTTCCCATTCTTATTTGCGACAAGTGCTCACAAACAGAAAATGTGAACAAATTGTGTTGCAAGCAAAAGGAGATTTTTACAAATTTTATAATTTGTGTACCTTTCTTCATAGACTTAAGTAGATATGATTCAATCTGCTAAATTCAGGATGAGATAAATACCATCATATATTTAGTCATTCAGTAACATTTTTGATAGAAATGTAGTTTCACACTTGTTCAGAATTTCTAGCAGGTTATGCTCACTAGTTTTGTGAACAAGTATGAAATTCTCCTACTTCTTACCATTGATTGAAAAGGCAGACTGTTCCTAATCACTAATTCCTATCAACCAGCCATTATGGTCTTTTAACTAGCAGTCTGTCTAACAAAGAGACAGTGGTCAATAAACTTTACAAAGGGAAAGTTGGTCAACCAAGCAAACAAGATGAATAAGATTACAATAATATCAAGTATGCATCCTCATCATGAACATTAGGAAATATCAGATAGAAAAGAGTAAAACATTTCCATCCTTGTTCTCCAAACAGGGATGAGTGGGACCATAATACCACTTCACTCAGAGAACTTCAGTGAAGGTGAAACTTTGGCGAATCCCTCTAAGTTTTTATCCAAGGAAGACAGATTATTGAGATTTTCATTGTCATAATGCAAGAGGCTGTCATGATAAAATCAGGAACTTGCCATTTTTACACATTTTTTGCATTTTAGAATTTGATATAACTAGACCCCTTAACATTTTATAGACTTTTATCTATTCACTTGTTTTTGATTACTAATAGAGAGAAGGTACTGTCCCATATGTGAATAGCTGAGAATGTGTGTGTGTGTATCAACTTATATATTGACCTTACAAGGACAGTGCTCTATGATGTGCAATCACTGGGCAGTGGAAGAGAATGGCTAATGGTCAAAGACCAAGAATCAAAAAACAGTTCAATAGAGAGCAATTTTTAAAAAATCAGGTCTCTCTGGAATGAGAGATGAGTAAATCACTGGAATGGTGATTTTTCTCTGCCTTGATGGTAAAACGGAGAACAAGGTGGCAGATCAGAACAGCTTTACAGATGCATCTGAATCAATTGCATTGGAGTGTAAGAATTCTAATGATTATCTTAATTTTCAGAATGCATATTAAACTTCTCAATTTTCTGTGGAATTCTGTTCTCTTTGCAGAACCCCTACCCTGGGGATTTGGATTTGCACTGAATGTACATTAGCATTGTTCTGCCTTAGCCAGTAGAATGAGTGACTGATGAATCAGTGGATCATAAAACAGAAGTCCCAGACAATCTGAAGAACATGGATGGGCTAGATTTAAAAATTCCATACATCCTTAGTCCTAGCACAACATTTCTGAGTTAGCAAAATTACATTGTTGGATACAGCCCAGGATATCTGACACTGCACTATAGGTTAAGCAGAAATTTCCTTCCATTTGAAATAGAGATGATATGAAAATGATGGATATGTGACAGATCAATATTTGAAATGACGATTACACATTGCTAAAAGCTAATCCTAAATAAAGAAGGGCCATCGCTCCGGTCTGCAGAAGTCTCAGGTTTATCCCTGGCATATCCTTGTAAGGTTGGGAAAAAATTCTAGTCTGGAGGGGTTGAGACCCACTTCCAGTCAGTGTAGGAAATACTGACCTTCATGGACTAGTGGTTAGACTTGGCACATGGCAGATTAAATTTCAATCCTTCTTTACTAAATGCAACCAAATATTTAAACAAATGAGGAAGGGGAGCAAAAGGATGGCTCTATACTACGTAGTTTTATATTGCATTTGTATATCAGATGTAGGTGCCATAAATATACATTGTGCCAGCTCAGCATCATTGAACAATTGGAAAAAATGGCCACCATGATCAACGGATTAACAACCACAATAACAACCTAGCAAGCTCTTCCATGAAATTGCATGATGGGGCATTCTTCTGTTTTGTTTTATTCTTGTTTGCCCTGCCCTCAAAAATGAAAGGTTAAATTCAAACAAAAGCAGACAATTTTTATTGTGGGTATTTAAGTATTTTCTAGTGTTATTGTTTGTTGTCGTAATTGTCACTCTTAAATGCCATTTGCATCAGTTTGTTGGGTTGAAGAACATTTTTACCAGATGTGACAATAAGGAAAATTGATTTTTTCTTAAGTGCAACATGTCAAACTATAAGCAAATTCAGACTGACTGTAGCAAAGACTGACAACTTCACTTTTATGTCTAAAACTGGAGGATATCCAATCAAGTGCACACCACACAACTGGCATTCCATCCAGCATTCCATATTGCATGTTATTAAATGCACACAGAAGAACTATCCTCCCAAGGTAATAATGTCAAAGTCATCTTCAAGCTTTTAAGTTATTGTAGCACTTCGTAGAAATGGAGGTAAAGGATGAAGTTGATGGTGGGAGGTCAGACTGTGTAGAACTGCCAATTGTGGGTCCAACAAAAGAAGCATTTTGATAGGTTTTTAAGACTTGCAGTGAAGAGGCAGTTGGAGAAGTTAAAGTGAGACTTTAACATGAGCCCTCCCACCTGCCCCAAAAAAGAAGAAAGAAAAAGAATGAAACACTGTGATTGCACATTAAGAGTTTCATCTGAAAAGCATCCAGACAGAATGAAAGTATAATGCCAATCATTTTCCACAAGTGGGATATACCATTGGGAGTTTAGATAAGTTTCCAGGGGACTCAGATGAGTTCAGATTTTTGTGCATCAAACCCACACATTCCACAGCAGATCTTCCTTTGCTAACTTGCATGGAGTCCATGGATTTGTGGACCATTTAAAAATGAAAACTTTGTAATTTTATACAAATTTAGTCATAAAAAGCAAAAATACCAACTTAATACTTTAGAATAAATTGTGAAAATAAACATTTTGGCAAGATTTGCATATTTGGAAGAGACTGTGCATTTCCACAAAATCCAGTTATGTCAAGGACTGGATACTGGAACAAAAAGGCTTGAAAACCTGCAAAACACAGAAATAATGGATTTTACACTCTGTACAGTTATAATACATCAACCAATCTAAGCAGAAATTTAAATAACCATTTTATTTCCATTTCAACTACAGATACAATCCTATGGGCCCCTGACATTGTCTTTGGGATTCTTTGGGGATTCTTTGGAGATGGGATTCCTTCGAGTCCAAGCCTCTACCGTACCTTTTTGCAGCCAGTAAAGAAAGAAATGCACCATGTGACTGTGCACAGAAGGGCTTCAACTGAGCTACATAGGATGGGGAATGGAACATATTGGAGATGGAGAAGGGGCTGCAGCTGTAAACACCTGCTGATTCCATTTGGAACCCGAGCCTCTTTCTCTCCCTATCATTGGAAAAATCCTGTCCAGGGAAAATGCCTCATACAACAGAACACTGCCACAACACTTCATTCTTGGTGGCCAGAGGATGTGATTGTGCCCTGGGCCTGCTGCCATACCACAAAGAAGGACAAACATCCTGCAGAGCGAACTGCTATAGGCAATAGGCTTCACCATTAGATTCACACCATTCTCAATTATCATCAATAAAAGGCCCAATTTATAGACAGCTGTTTTAAAAGTAATGTAATTTCATCATTGTCTTAAGACATTCTTCAAATAATTTTTTGTTACAACAATTAGAGTTGTCATGTTTGTTAAATTCTATCTTTATTCCAAAATAAATAGTTGATAATTGAACATAACTTCTTCATGGATCACTGTCTTGTCGTGGCGAAGGAACTTGTGAAGCACAAGTTGGAATTAAGATTGTTGGGAGAAATATCAACAACCTCAGATATGCAGATGATACCACTCTAATTGTAGAAAGTGAAGAGGAACTAAAGAGCCTCTTGATGCGGGTGAAGGAGGAGAGTGCAAAAGTTGACTTGAAACTCAACATTAAGAAATCTAAGATCATGGCATCTGGTCCTATCACTTTCTGGCAAATAGATGGGGAAGAAATGGAGGTAGTGACAGATTTTATATTCCTGGGCTCCAAGATCACTGCAGATGGGGACTGCAGTCAAGAAATTAAAAGATGCTTGCTCCTTGGGAGGAAAGTTATGGCAAATCTAGACAGCATACTAAAAAGCAGAGACATCATCCTGCCAACAAAAGTGTGTATAGTCAAAGCTATGGTTTTCCCAGTTGCAATGTATGGCTGTGAAAGTTGGACCATAAGGAAGACTGAGTGCTGAAAAATTGAGCCCTTTGAATTGTGGTGCTGGAGGAGACTCCCGTGAGTCCCTTGGACAGCAAGGAGATCAAACCAGTCAGTTCTAGAGGAGATCAACCCTGACTGCTCTTTAGAAGGCCAGATCCTGAAGATGAAACTCAAATACTTTGGCCACCTAATGAGAAGGAAGGACTCCCTGGAGAAGAGCCTAATGCTGGGCACAATAGGTGGCAAAAGAAGAAGGGGACGGCAGAGAATGAGGTGACTAGATGGAGTCACTGAAGCAGTTGGCATGAGCTTAAGTGGACTCCGGGGGATGGTGGAGGACAGGAAGGCCTGGAGGAATGTTGTCCACGGGGTCACAATGGGTCTGACACGACTTTGTGACTGACAACAACAACAACAATTTAGCATGAACTTTGAAATGTTTATAATCTAGAAGTAGTTACTTGGTGATGTCTAAATACCTAGATTAGTTCTATACATATCCTGATAATCTGATAAATTTTAAAGCGATTGCTGCCTTATACGAAGTCAAATGAATGTACTTAATTTTCCAAACACCACAGAGGTAAATCTTGCTTCACCTTCTAATTAACATCCTTCTATTATAGATGCAAGGGCTCAGGGAAATCTGGCTTATTTGAGCTTGATGACCTGCTTCCTGCCTGCTTTGGATCTGATGATCAGAAGTGGGCTGAGATGGAATTTATTTGATGAATTTCCATCTCTTGGATGAGCCACATTTTGACATTAAGAGCAAACAAGCAAAACACCACTAAGGAACACTCCACAAGCTCCACCAGAACTGTATATTTTTCTGTTTCCAGGTTGTACAAATAGTGCAATTCACATGATTTATGCCAGTTTCCTCAGTGTTTTCTTTTTAAAAAATCATGCAAATCACAACCCATCTTAGAGACAGAATTCCACAGGTTGGCTTAACTCACATAACAGTTAGGTCCAGCACAGGGCTAAGAAGGAAGTATCTGAGAGGCTGATTCATGAAATCTGGCAGATTTTCATCCCTCCTTTTAAGATTCTTCACATGTCCCTAATTGCAGATCTCTCTATTGCTCTATAGCCTCCTAGGCTACACTTGCTTTCTGATCTGGAGAAATAAACTGGGCAAAGCCCAGTTGAAAGCACTACCTCATATATTCCCCTAGGCTTTCCCTGAAGACTGAGGAACCAGGGATGCAACAGACTTCCAGAGAAGTGAATAAAAGGCGTGATACTCATGGACACTTCACAGCTACCCTTTAAGAAAGGTAAGCACTTGAAAGCATGAATCCGGGAACATTTCCCGGAAATGTTCTTCCTTTTGAATTTGCTTAGCAATTACTTTTCTGTCAGATTAACTAAGAAGAATAAAAAATGTGAAAGAAATTTTAGCATAGCATAAGTTGTAGCAGACTTTGTGTCAAAGTTTGTGTCAAACTTTGTGAACAGACACAGGGTGATGCAACTGGAAATCTTTTGGAAGTGAAAGTGCTTACTTGGAAGGGCTTAAAGTAGGAAGACAATTATTTAAGGAGAACATATTTCAGTGTTTCAAATTAATAAGGATGTTTACTGGTATAATGTAGATCCTCCAAATGCTATATTTAATAGAAACTGTTGCTTATTTTGTAAATCCAATTCGCTGTCCTAATTTTCATTTCCTGGAACAAGTACAAAAAGGTGAATGGTTAAAAAAAAGTGTGTTTAATAAGATTTTGCCTAATAGCAAAAGTCAGTCTCTTACACTGATTGACAGGATAGTGGAAAGACCTCCTTGGACAAGGGATTTTCTGTCATGCAATTGTGGCACCCTCCTGGAACAAGAAAATCCTTACACTTAGGCCATGGATCCAGCCTCTTCTTCCAATACAACAGTCATTGAAGAGCAGCAGGATATTATTGACTAATATTTAGAAATCCTCTCATCCATTAAACCTCTGACCTATCTATGCCAGAGGCTGTTCTAGCAGCAGTAACAGATGACATTTTGTGGCTATGGAGAAGAGGTCAACTACATAAGTTACTTAGTCCGTATATATATAGATTCACAAAATAAAGCCTCTCCAGACTGGATAATGTGTCATTTAAATTGACCCTCTCAAACAGGAGATAGATGGTGGAATAAAGATGACTCTTCCTTCCTCAGAGGCCTCATACAGAAAGAGTTCAGAAGTAATCAATATGACCTCTGGTCCTACTGAAAATCTAAAAAGGATCTCCTATAGAGATTATGTCATCCTACTCTTTCCACTGCCAACAGTGCAATGTAGTATGTTGTTCAAACCCAATTGCATGAATTCCCCTTTAAAAGGAAGGTTTAGCTGAAGGTTGATTGATGCTTTTGAGGTATAAATTACTACCTAAGAACCCACGATGAAATAATTACCTCATACAGAATGCAATATGTGACTATTTAGCACTGCAGTTTAAAATGGACTGTAGGATGCAAGTCCTATGCACACACAAGCACACCTCTGCCTTCCTGGCTTCAGAATTTGCCTTATAAGAAATACTACTGAAAATAAAAGTTGAAGAAATCACCTTTCTATATCATAAATATGCTAGCTGACAGTGTTTTGCAGGTCTAATCCCAAGGAAAACGACAAATGGTAGTCAGTACTGTAAGTATTGCTAGTTTATAGCCGTTTCTGTTCATGGTAGTGCATATAGAATAGGCAACGCTGAGAAACTTGACCAGTGTGTCTTGCTGGACTTTTGACGTCTTGGCAGCTTGAAAGCTGCAAATAGTCTGACGGTTCCCACATATTCGCACAGCTTACACTTTTAAAGCAGGGTGTAATTTGCATATTAAAAATAAAGCCAGGGAATTTATACAAATTTACCTCATTTAAAAATAATGTAAATCACAGCCTCATGGACTGATTTAAAAGTGGAAAACTGTGTTCTGGTTTGACCAACATCACAGTGAGTTAACACTGCACAAGGATGATGGCTGGAATGGGTGCTTGGAGGGGATGGGGGAAGGAAGCCAGGCTTGCACGCCAGATTTTATCCCCCACATGGCTTCATCACATATCCCCATATGCATCTTGAATATTCATACAACACCTACACCACTGCTTTCTTGGTTGTTTGTGTATTACACTCTATTAATAAACATTTCAAAAGGACTCATGCTTTTGCTTGGCAAGTTTATTTGTTTCTACTGGAATATTCTATACAAGTGCTCTTTGAAATAAATCCCACTAATTTCAAAAGAATTGGATCTTATATTAGTATGCATAGGTCTTCAGTCTTGAATTTTAACAGTGAAAAATGTCTATTCCTATTGGAGAAACATGGACAAATATGAAAGTCTTACTTCTTCCTCCATTCAATTAAAGGATGGGGGAGGGGGGTGACCGCAAGTTATTTCTGTTTATGAAGATATTTAACCATTCCATCCCTTGGCTTATGGTTTCCTTTTTTCCTTGATCCATACTTCTCATGTTCCATGTTTCAGTTTTACATGTTGTGCAGCTTCAGAGTTTCCTCTGTGTATGCCAGCCATAAGATTTTGTTTTAGTGGTGTATTTGTACATGATTTTTGCTCTTCCCCACTAGCTGTCTATTGCTTCATTTTGAATTCAGCTGGTTTCATTTCATAGGGTTTCCAAGAAATAAGAAATATTCAGAAGTGGTTTACCATTGACCTCCTCTGTACAGTACTAGACAGTGTTAGCATGAGCATCATTGCCATTGTCTGTGAAACATTCTCTGCCAGTGTCTCCTTCGACCACATTGCCTCCAGTTGCTGCTGGTGAGGGGTTTCCTGTCCATCTCTCCATCTGAGATGTCCATTTTCTTCTACTGATGTGACTGTTAGTCCCAAAGAAGATAGATGCATCTTAGCCCAGTGTCTCAGCTTTGACCATTCTTCCTTGGCTGACACTGCTAGAGACCAGCCTAATGAGATAGTCTGACCTCCTTGTGGCATTGATCTTTGTTTCTCTAGTTATAGTACTAGATGATTAAATTTCAGTTGAATCAGTTCAGTAGGCATACTAGCCTAATGATTTTTGGCTTCAAATATCCACCCTGTACAATGTTTGAGAAGATTCTCCATGGCACAGGTTCCAAATACAATATATACATGAGCCATGGTGTCTGGACATCATCAATGACATCACCATCAGTGCTCATGGGTGTCTGAAAGTTTCCCCTCTATATTTTAAATAGCCATACATGGAATTGTGTGAAATGCATACAACCCTCTAGCAATTACACTCTGCATCAAGAGAGTATAACCAAAGATGCAAATAAGTATACATTTGAAGTTGGTAATTATATGTCACCTGTACATATCTCAAAAGTGTTGGAAGGTCCTCCTTCCATTGCAGTATACAAGGTTTATGCTTCCAGGGTTTATCATATCAGTTTTTACCTCTTGGAAGGGCATGTAGAATCCATTTGCACTAACTATGCATTAACTTCCAGGAAGCAGGTAGATAATTTTAAAGAGTTTATACAATAGTAAATATTAAAGACTTTTCCAGTACAAAATGTATCTATGTAATAGCCTCTTCCACAAAAGAAGAAATTACTGGACATTGTCACACCGTATGTTTAAAGATAGCTTAGCCATATTGCACCACAGCAAATAGCTGAATTAGAAAACCGTTTAGTAGAGAATGTCCGGTGGCTATGAAACAATCAGTCTGAGCTGAATCAGACACAGCATAAGTATCCACAAACATATCAGTAGGTTTGAAAGGGAGAATCCACTGATTCAGCATCTTGCAATGGTGCCACAGCAGTTTCACAAATGCTCAAAGGTGACCCCAGGTCCAAAGGGATTGGGAACCCCTCTGCACCATTGCACTGATGTGGGTCTCTTTTGGCTCTAGAAAGAAAAGGAAAGGCACTTGTCTTCATTGCGTGCACCTCGGCACAAAATTATCTTACAAAGGTTTTTTGCAGGCATTTTTTTCAATATTGAAGAAGCTTAATTCACATGTTCAGGTTTGAGAAGTCTTTGATATTGTATGTTTTTTTCAGTACAGTACTTTTCTCTTAGCTCACTAAATAGCTTTTTAAGACATCAAGGTAAATAAAATATGAGCTTTCATGTGGAAAAAGTACCTGATATTATCTTAGACTCTAAGGAAGTAAGACAGTCCCTTCCCAGTATGCCAGCCTACAATTTATAATCAATACTTTGAAGGACACCAGTGCTAGTCATATGCTTTGAACTGGTAACATTTTATCACTTGTCAGATGTATGTCTGTGAAGTAAAATATGACTTAGTGTTATAGAAAAACAGATGTGGTAATAACACACATGCACACCAGGCAGTTGCTATCTGGTGTACACACATTGTAATGAAGGAGGAGGCAGAAAACATTGATGTTTTGAGATAAATAGTGGGTGTGACCAGTAATATTATTAGCGTCTAACAGTTCCTGATGGATGGAGTGCCCAAAGAAGGTGAGAAGATACTTCTGCAGCTGCTTCATTATTACTTTTAAAAGCTGGCCACTACAAAAAGTACAAAAATGGAAGAGGTGAAAAAGGCAAGGAAGAGAATGGTACAAAGCTACTCCATTACAATTATCAGATCCTTCTCCCTGATTAATTTCCATGCCATAATTATCTCACCGTATACGGACAAATCCTGAAATGAATAAAAGGAGACCACACTGACAGCCCACAATTATATCTGCACATATTAGAATGAAATCTTAGAACCTCTTATGTGCAAGTAACTTTGCTTCTTTGTAGACCTGCAAAGGATTGTACTGTGAATGCGTCCCCTGTGTGTGCGTGCACGTGCACGCGCGCACACACACACACACACACTATTTCAAAACAACTTCCAGTGATGGTCTTACACCTCTACCAATCCCGTTAGGATCCCCAGTTCTGATGCACAAATGGATTCCACTGATTTTGTTGTGCAAGCATGGCCCACAGTGTAGATGTAATGCTTCCTAAAGGAAGATTTACAACATGTAGCAATGCTTTTTTCTGGATGAGAGAGGTCACTGGACTTCTCTTCTGTGAGCTCCACTGACCCTGTCCATTCCAGGAATGAGAGTTTCTCCTTGTTTTTAATTGCTGCAAAGTACTAACTCTCCATTCCACAAGTGATGAAAGTGACTCAAGCAAGGAACTTGGTGGGATGTAAGTGAATTGTCAGGGATGTCCGTGCCCCATTAGATACTGCCCTAAGAATGTAAAGGATACCTCTACACACATGCAGGCGTGTGCACACACCATGTGATCTGCATACAATTCTACATCTTAGGCCTGTATAATTAACATTAGCACTAATGATAAGGCCTAAAGTGTGATTGATACATTTGTTCAGTTAGAATTACAATGGGACCATTTTGGCCCAGGCAAATGATGCTTGCGTAGGGTGATCAATAGCATGTATGTAAAATACAATTATTTTATGGTCTGTTGGTTCTTCCAGGGATTTTAGTATGCTACTGGAAGAGGCAGGGCCATTTCTTTGCTATTACCATGACTCTGCATTGCCCTTCCCATGAGTGCTTTCTGGTCCCCTCTATGTTTGACTTTTACTAGAAACAGAAAGTACAATAATTCTGATGGGCCTTTAATGTTTCATCTCTACTTTTGTAATGTATAATTTAATTTACTCTTGCTGCTGCTTGGTTTTGTTTTGTTTTAATTTTACATATTGCCTATATTTTGTTACCACTTTACAGAAGGTATTGTACTTTACTATGTGTCGATTATGTGGCTTTATGATTATGTTGCATACTTTCCTAGGTGCTCTGAGTAAAAGAGTGGGAGGCATTCTCAAATCATCATTACCTCTCCTTCCCACCTTGCATCAACTTTTCAGGGAGTGATATGAGGAGTTCCAATGTAGTGTCACTTCTGTCTTGGTGCTCTCATTGAAATAATGTGAGATTCACCTGCTTCTATGAGGCAAACAGGTTATACCTGCAAGCAGGAGCTCCTTGGAAGTATTAAAAGCAGATGGTGGGTTTCAAAGCAGTTCAGATACCAAAGTGAGATGAAAGCTTGAGAGCATGTCTTTGAAATGAAGTGATATTAGCTTGGGGTCTTATGTGCAAACAGCTTAATATAGTGATCTCAATCATCTTCCCTCTGCAGTCTCTGAGGAGATAACTTGATAAACTGATGCATTACAATATTTTACACACCATTTTCCAGGTCAACTGATGAAGACAGGCACTTGTTCTCTGAAGAAAACTCATGAGCGCACACATGCAGAAGGATAAAGGAAAGGGAGGGGTAGAAACCCTCTCTGAAGTTATTGGAGATACTTATCTTAAATGAAACCTGCAGCTTCTGTAAACATCTGCACTCACACATTGTGATTTCCACAGTGGAAGATACTGCAATAAACTAGTATTAAAAAGGAAATAATGTCTTCCTTCTGAGATCCTAAAACTGTTTTTAAAATCTCAGAAAACAGAAGGCACTGAAGCATTTGAATAAGCAACAATTATTTTAATGTTTCTTCCCAAGGAAATTCCTAGCAAAGTACTGTGACTGTCAAATAGATCTGGGTATAGAAAGAAAGATTTTGACCAGTGTTTATCATAAGGAACTGCATGTGGCATGGTCTTTGAACTCATTATCTTAGCATCCCCCAGTGATAAAAGTTGAATGCTGTCTCATACTTCCTTTTTATGTTGGGTGATTAAGCTACATTAAACATCACACATAGAACGCTATGGCAAGCCCTTTAAAATGTTAGAGAACTAGGCTAAAAGTCAAGGGCATTTTGAAAAGTGTTTCTAACATGCAATGCAAGGACAATCATGCGACTGCTTTGCAATCAGAAAGTGAAGGAATTTAAAATAGTCTTGATAGTCAGGCAAATTTTACCGAACATTTAATACTGATCTACTTTATAATCTTCTTTGCTCTACCTGCAGCATGTTTGCTTGCTTCCCCAGACCTCTTACTTTTGCTTCTACACAGCTATTAACATATTCTTTCTATTGTCAGCCATTCACATTTAAAAATATGCATGAGTTTACTCAACATCTATCTTTGTATCTCTCTAAATTTGTTTCTGGGTGACCTTTAAGGGTGAAAACCTCTGAAGCTGGTACACAAGATAAAAACCTCACAACCCACTTAGAATTTAAAAATCTATAAGAACAGTTTTAGTAATTTATTTATACAGTTCATATGCCGCCCCCTTCACATAAGCCTCAGGGCGGCTTACAATCATTAAAATCCTGCCTATAAATACAAAAAAAAATACATAGAATAAATAAAATACATAAAATAGTGGAAACAGCCTCATTAAAACTGATATTGTGAATTAAAATACATACAAACAATACATTGCAGTAAAAACCAATGGTTCAATGAAAGCCTGTGGCAACAGTTAGGTCTTCAGAACTTTCTGGAAAGAAAGGTGCTGATGAACCTCTGATTGGGTCCTAGAGGCCCTGGAAAGGTGTTGCAGGGACCACAGGTTTTTTCAGATATCCCCTTGCTGCTTGTAAGGAATATAAATAGCTAAATGTCTATTGCAATGTGACTAGCTGCTTGGATTTTTTTTTTCAGTGCTCTGGCTGTTATGTCCTATTCCAGGACGCTTGATTCCACCCAGCCCTCATTTTTTTGTCTTTCACTGCACAACTCGGAGTCACCATTCTGTCATTGCTGAGTACTGTCAGTTCTCTTATGCTCCTTTAGCTGAGGGAATATTTTGCTGATTTCAACAAATAAACATGCATAGAATTTCTAGTCCGATGAGGATGCAGTTATAGTAAATATGCATATAATTATTTTATTTATTCATTCAATAATTTATTTATATCCCAGCTTCCTTTTAAAACTGTTATTCAAGGAAGCTTACAGATTAATTTCAAATAGATTATAATGCAGATGCGGGGAGGATATGGTCTCTAGAAAGCATTGTATGCACCTTGTGTGGCTTTTAACTTACATGCCAGTTTCGCCATCATCCTAGATTGCAGGATATGGAATGATGGGGTCAAGTTCCAGGAAGTGCTATTTAATCAATCCTTTGGCAATCACAAATATTACAGTTGACCTTTACAGGTTTAACTTTCACAGATTTGATTATTCACAAGTTTCACTGCACTAAAGAACACTGGACTTTGCACTCTGGTGATACCACACTCTTTTTTTGGTACTAGCCAGGCCCATATGTTTTGTTTCTCAGTGGGCAGGAAGATTCTAGAGGTATTTGTGGATTTTTCGTAGAGATGTTCACATTTTTCCACTTTTATGTGAAAATGAAGGGCTGACTGTACTGAGATAATGCTGAAACGTAGGAGTGGTTCTAGATGCAGCCATACTAAGAATAGACCCACTGACCTAAATAGACCCACTGATCAATGGGGCCTAAATTAGTTGTGCCCACCTTAAGATCTCATGAGGCTGCATTAGACTAGCTTATATTTAACAGCATGTCACCACAGGTATGGGCAGATTTCATTGGAATTCTCATTTATACTCTGCACGACTGATTCCAGCATAGCTCAGTAGGCATGTTTTCCCATATACAGACACTAAAATTTTAGGTCACATTTTTGAGTGCATAAGCATTTTTATGCATACACTCACTGAACAAAACAGGTCTGCACACATTTTAGAACTATATAAAGTTTTCCTTGCACTTTTTTGAATTAAACAGATTTGTGTAGGGGGTCATAGACCTAGGAGTGTGGAAGTTCATTGCAGTTTCCAGACCTCCACCTCAAGGCATGGTCTGATACATGCCTGTACCAACTTAGGAGGTTTTTTCTTTATTTTTCATATGCACTTTGGTGAACTTATTATGCGCACTTGGATGAACATTGGAAAGCATTTAATCTTTTTTCCACTGATTAAAGTATATTCATACTTTTACAAAGTATACCTTTTCAAGTGTACTTTTTGCATGCAAGTGCTTGCTTGCTTGCTTGCTTACTTTCTTTCTTCTTTATAAGCTACCAAGTAGTTCAAATAGACTCTGTAGGTGTCATTCAACAGCAAAATTACAACTAGAATATATTTATATATGATATTTAAACTATAAACAAATTGATGATGATGATGCTTATAATTCAACCAAATCATTCAAAAATGTCCAGGTGAGTTGGACAAACAAATTTACTAAAATTAAAATAAAATTAGTAAGTATCTACACTGACTAAAATTTATTAGTAAAATCAATTATTAAAATTATTCAAATGAGTGGAGAAGTGATATGTGTTTGCCTCATGCAAAAATGAAAGCAAAGTTTGTTTGTTTGTTTGTTTGTTTATTAAAACATTTCTATGCCACCCCATTTGCCGAAGCCTTGGGGCAGCTCACAACAAGAAGTAAAATACAAAAATAACAATATAAAAATAACAATATAAAATAAATAACAATATAAGTTGGCACCAGACAAATTTCTCTGGGGAGCCTGTATCAAATACGTTTTCTTTTCATTGTGCACAGTACTAGGATGTATGTATATCACTGTATATCATATACATGCTCAGGTTTGGGAGGTATGAAAGAGGTACATTATAGTAAGAACCTAACTGAAATGTAGTTGCAATGCACCTCTAAGTGGAAGACCTTTCAAGATCACAAATGTATGGACTTTTACCTGATTGTTCGGTGCACATTTGGGCCTTGAATGCACAAATCAGGAAAATGTGGGGAAAAACTGAGTACAGCAATATTCTTACCCTACCCCACATCTAACCATTTTTGGTCATATATTCCTCAATTATTGTTTAATTCTAATCCTAAATTTTGTGGCCTGAAGATGCAATGAATAAATAGCTCACAAACTCTTAAGAAAATAATGTGTTCCATGTTACAGTAAGATAACGGAACTAAATAGCCTCAAAAATGGACAAGTAAGCCCCCTTTACTAAACCCTACCTGTCAATTAATTCACTATAACTTTGCTTGATTAATCTATTGATACAGGTATGCATTCAATGGACCCTTTGGAAACTGTATGCTCCTTCACAGCCAGCAGTTGCAAGTCAGACTTCTGAATTATTTTCTGTGCTTACTTTATTATTACTTAGGGGTTTATAGGAAAGATTTATGAGAAGGTTATGGAGCATTAGCTTAAATTTGTGTCATGGTATTCATATATAATTTAACAAAGGAAAGGGTTTCAGAGAACTAAAAAGAAAACACAGAGCATGAATCTTACACCATGCATTTGACTTGAATTGAGTTCATCTGATGCATAGCCCAGTCTCAGAGTAATTAAACATTAGTTAACCTCAGTGCACCATCCTTTGTCAGCTCTTGTTTTTGTAAATACAGAGATGCTCCCTGGAGTTTTAATGAACCTATGTGCAAAACCCATATGGTCACTGCAAAAGGTGTGCATGAAAAAGAAAAAAGAGTAGGGTGATACATTCCATATTTTATCATTCATGCCAAGAAAACACCATTAATAGCATCACAACAACTTAAATTCAAAAACGAAGCTACTATTAATACAGCATAGAGAATGTTCAAGTTAGATATCTTTACAGTATTGGAGTAGAAAACTGGATTGCATGAAGGCATCGTGATTAAACAATGCAGATTTCTACCACAGCATGGTTCTAAACTCCAAAAAGGGGCAAATTAACATAAAGGGCAATATAAAATAACATGCATATCGTTTCATTTTGGCAGACAATACAAATCACCAAAAAGTTAATTGGTCAATTTCACTTGAAATGATGTTGCTGAACATTTAACACACACACACACACACAATTTTTTATATAGATCTGATTCCAGATATGGAAGTTAAACAGCAGGATCTATATGCTGAATGCATTCTAAAAATTCCATGCAGGTCAATCTGGAGCAGTCCTACTCAGGTTTAAGTCTTGCTGAGTTTAATATAGGCATAGGTAAATGTGAGCATCTTATTCTTTACTGGACTTGAATGTTTACTATCTAAAGTTCTTTCTCTTTACAAAGTTAAGGAAATTGTGAATTGTAGTAAATCTTATCAAAAACCAAATCCGCATTGGCCTTTGCCAGATTCAGTAGGTACAGCTTTTCTTAGCATGGAGAGGACTATAGCAGCTATGTAGCATACAGGTGTATCAAAGATAAGGAGTTTCTCAGAAAAACAAAACAAAAACACATATCTCTATTTATTTATTTGTTTGTTTATTTAAACCATTTCTATGCCGCCCCGTACGCAAAGAGCCTCGGGGCAGCTTACAACATTAATAAATAAACATAAATAAATAGTTATATAATTAGACTTAAAAACCAGAAACATCTCAGCACATACATAAAAACCCAATAAATATGGTTTATAAATTAACAATTAAAATAACTTTTAAATGAAAAGGTCTTGGCCTGGCGCCGAAAAACAAAGAACGACAGTGCCAGGCAGACCTCTCTGGGGAGCGCATTCCATAGGTGGAGCGCCACCACAGAGAAGGACCTCCTCCAGGTACTTTGCCTCCTAATATCTTTCATGGAGGGTTCCCAGAAGAGAGCCTCTGCTGCCGATCTCAAGGGGCGGGAGGACATATATGGGCTCAAGCATTCCTTTAGATAACCAGGTCCCAAGCCGTTGAGGGCTTTATAGGTGATAACCAACACCTTGAATTGGGCCCGGACTTCAATGGGGATCTAGTGAAGCTGACAGAGAACTGGGGTTATATGAGAACAACGCCCAGTCCTCGTCAGCAACCTGGCAGCTCTGTTTTGCACCAATTGAAATATCCGGACCATCTTCAAGGGTAGCCTGTCGTGCCTGAAGCCCCGACAGAGGCAGCACCTCACAAGGAGGTCTTGTGCTTGGGACACTGTACCCAAATGTCAACCCCACAACCTAGCTTGGGGATGGCTGAGCAGATAGCTGTACCTCATCCTGACCCTCCGCCCATTGAGCAAACACCCGAGCCTGCATCAAAGCAAGAGAGCTCCGAGGGAAAAGACACTATGAATTCTGCTCAGGGAGAGTCTGAGCAGACTGCTCCACCCCCTCCTGACGCTGAGCTTCCTGAGCACAACACAGGAGACACAGAGGGTGGGATAGACTTTTCTCTCGCATCCAATCAGCGTATTTTGAGAAGATGAGAACAAAGGCAAGCCTTGTTAAGCCTCAGAGAGGAAAGGCGGGGCCAAGATAGCTAGACCCAAGTGGGCTTGGGGAGAGACATCACTAAAGGATTAACACCTGCATTCCAAAGACCTCAACAGTAGACCTTATCTGTAGAGTTGTAAATCTTGTAGATAAGTAGCAATAAAAGACTTTAGTTGCTCGTGAACGTGTGGGTTGTTTATACGTTGAGCCGCATCTCAACATAGCCCCACATAGAGCATGTTACAGAAGTCTAATCGGGAAGTTACCAGTGCATGTGTCACTGTCACCAGGCAATTGTTCTCCAGGTAGGGACGCAGCTGATGGATCAGCCGAAGCTGAAGGAAAGCGCTCCTCGCCACAACTGTCACCTGAGCTTCTAATGACAGCTCAGGGTCGAGGAGCACTCCCAAGCTGTGAACCTTGTCCCTAAGAGGGAGTGCAACCCCATTCAGGACAAGGTCAAGGTCTCCCACCCCGAAGCCCGAACCACCTACCAACAGGACCTCCGTCTTGTCTGGATTGAGCTTCAGTTTATTGGCCCTCATCCAGCCCATTATCTTGGCCAGGCACCGGTTCAGTACAGCCACTGCCTTACCTGGATTGGTAGAAAATGAGAGGTAGAACTGGGTATCATCAGCGTACTGATGATTCCACAGCCCACACCTCCTACTGACTTCTCCCAGCGGTTTCATGTGGATGTTGAATAGCAAGGGGGACAAAATGGACCCCTGCGGAACTCCATGGCATAACTGCCATGGCGCAGAGCCATAGTTCCCCAGCACCACCTTCTGGAATCAGCCATTGAGTTAGGAGCGGAACCACCGCAAAGCAGTGCCTCCAATTCCCAATTCCACTAGCCTATCCAGAAGGATACCATGGTCGATGGTATCGAAAGCCGCTGAAAGGTACAGAAGAACCAACAGGGATGCACTCCCCCTGTCTCTCTCCCTGCACAGGTCATCATACAGGGTGACCAAGGCAGATTCAGTACCATACCTGGGTCTGAAGCCGGACTGAAATGGGTCCAGATAATCAATTTCATCCAAAAGTGCTTGGAGTTGTCCCTCCACCACCCACTCTAACACCTTGCCCAAGAATGGGATGTTGGCCACCAGTCTATAATTGGTGGCCATCTCTGGATTCTAATTAAGAATTAACATGAACAAATTCACAAGGATTCTAATCCAAACTCTCAAAATGCTGGACCTGAATGGCTGAAACTGTCAGTTTCAGTTTCTCTCACACTCGTGCCATTATTGTTGGCAGTTTATTTCTTGCTCTCCAAAATATGGAGAATTTGAGTACATTCTTTTGAAAACAAAACTGAAAGGAACTGCTTACCCTAGCCAAATGGAGTTTTGCCCAGATAAGTGTATATCAGACTACATCTTAGCTCTGTTTCAGTTGCTTTAAGTTGCACATAAATATTGCACCATCCCCAGTGTGGTTCATGATCATTTAGTTCTGATCATGTTATCTTGTTACAAAAAATGGCATGTCCTTATGCTCTCATGATAATGAAGATGATGATGAAATCTGTGCCCCTTTATATTCTTTCTAGAGGGTACTTGTCTGCTGCATGAAACCATTCTACCATACAGGATAGGAGTAAACTACTCAGCTGCAAAGTTATAGATTAGAAATGGGCCACCTGTAGCAGAAGTTCATTAATAAATGGTGATGGGGAAGGCAGGGAGGGAGCAGCTGTTTGATTCCTGAAGGGTGATGTTTTCTTTCAGCTAGCAAGGTCCAACTTTATTCTTGCTTCTAAGAATCCATATGTGATCTCCATTCTATATATAGCAATAGATTATTATATATGTCTCCAGCTTCCACTTCTGGGGAGGTTGTAGTATGAATATGATGTACAACCAAACAGTACTACCATCATTATCATAGTTACAGCTACTGTTATATGAAGAAGAAAGTTTTTCAGAGCTAGAGGTGTTCAGAGACCATAATTGCTAACTTAATTGATTCATTGTTAGATTGAGTTTATATCCTGCCTTTCTTCCTGGAGGGAGTTCAATAATGCTAACAATATAAACTATGTTTAAAAAAATACATTAAAAGAAAACAACACATAAAAGAACAATGACAGAAGTAACAAATAAGCAGCACCAGCCAATTAAAATGCCTTCAGCATCAGACCATCTTGTATCCCAAAAGCCTACCTGAATAAAAATGTCTTTGCCTGCTAGTAGAAGGACAACAGAGAAAAAGCTAAATTTGTTCCCTTGGCAGCAAATTCCAGAGTCTGCACCATGTGCAAAAGTAACTACCATTATCCATTTTTAAAATTAACTCATAGAATATAAAGTTTCTTGAGTCCCTACACTGGTTCAGACAGTCAATAAAAGCTTAAATTAAATGTCTGTAAACACTCCCTACTCCAGTCTCCAAATGTAAAAGGAGGATAATTTCATTTTAGAACAAACCATGTTACTGCATATAGGAGCAGCCAGTGTTTTCGTCATTTATGAACTGTCAGCTGATGTGCAAATTCTCTGATTTAGTTATCAACAAATATGCACATGGCCCAATGAAGAATAAAAGCTAATGGTGCTGTTCCCTTATCCTTGAAGCATTAGATAATCCCTGTGGTGCACTAGGCATCCAGCCCCTCTTCTGGAACCAATTTCTCCTGGAGCCAATTAATGTATCAGATGCTTTGGAAGAAAGAAGGAAGACCACCATGGTGTATAAACATGGTCCTGCTCATTGGATGCCTGTCCATTATAAGGAGGGCCTTAAAACAGATAATTAAAAAGATACATGTGGCAACAGGAGTAAAGCACACATACCACAACAAGAATACAAGAAATCAAAAGCACCATGCTGGATCACCCTAAGGATCTACCTAGTCCCGCATTCTGTTCACACAGTGGCCAGCAAGCTGCTTGTGGGAAACACAGCATGCTGTTGCATTGCACACATGAACATGAGCGCAGCACCATGCTTCTGCCCATGTTCCACAGCAACTGATATCCATAGGCATGCTGCCTCTGAGCTGGAGACAGCATATAGCTAGCAGGACTAATCAGGACTGATATCCTTCTCTTCCATCAATTTGCCTAATTCCATTTAAAAGCTGTCCAAATTAAATGCCCATTTAAAAGGCGACATTACTGTATCTTGTGGAAGTGCATTCCATATGAACTATGCTTATCCACACCATGAATAAAGACACAGATGGGAAATGCCATTCGAAAAAGGCTTCCATTCTGGCCCTATCATATTAAGACTGAATCACTACATTTTTCTTTCCATTTTTGAAGAAAGAAACATGTTACAGTTTTCTTTTTATCTACTTTAAAATGTATTAATATTGGAAGGACCTATGTTAGAAGTCTTTTTTTTTTCCTTTTTTGTTTTTGTTTATTTGCATATTGCTGACAATTCTTATTACAATATTCCATGTTTGCAATGGAGTATTAAGTTACATTCTGAGCCCACTGTAGAACACTTTCATGGCCATATCCATACTGAAAATATATCATTATGTGATGATACCAGATGGGATAAACAATCATTGAAGACAAGGTTATCATAAGATTATTCATATTTTTTCTTAGTAAGGCAATCATGTACAAAAGGAAAAAATCACCATGTCATTATTAGTAGATCCTTGGTGGTGCAGGGCCACCTGAAATAATAAAATAGAGCTAAATATTGCTCAGGGAACAGAGACATAGCTTGGTGGATCACATGCTTTGCATGCATGAGTTCCCAGTTTCAGGCCCAGTAATCTTCTCCAGTTAAAGGGATTGTGTGGCAGGTAATATAACAGACCTGTGCCTGAGCCCTTGAAAAGACCAAGGAAATCTGCCATGCACCAGTTCCTGAGCTATGACAAAGTTGCTTTCTCTGTTCCTTATCCTTCAGAATATTATTGCTTCTTCCTCTGTTAGGTTAGACCATAGGATACTGCAGTCAGGAGAATGCATTTTACACTTCCCGGTTCTAGAATATATATCTGGTTCTCACAAAACTTTCTTTTAGCTTAGCTGGCTAAGGTGTATACAGGAACATGGATCACTAACAGAATTTGTGGTCATTTGGCAGCACAGGAGATGAAAATATACACAGTTAAATGGATCAGTAGCTGCTGGAAATTAAAAAAGGCTCTAGCTTATATCATCACTCTTAAGCTACAGTCCATGTGGTGCAAGGGTTATTTCTGGTGAGGCTGGGGAGAAAAGCAGCAGAATGAGCAAAATAGAGAGCAGGGATGAAGTACATATGATTTGCTGCCAAGGCACCAGAGAGCTGCCTAACCATAGTGAAATGCCAGAGCAGACATCCTGAACGAAGACATTCAGTCTAACAAAATGTGCTGGTTTGTGATGCCCCTGTAATGCTCAGATAAGCACAAATACTCTCCATCAGGTTATGAACTGATAAAGCTTCAGTGACAATGACATGTGCCTGGACTGGTTGAACGCCAGTGTTGTGGGATGGAAGAGAGAAAATTGGGAATGTGGTTACTGAACTAGGTTTAATATTTAGTTCATTGTTATATGATACTATAGTGTATGATGGGGCTGGAAGATTACATCGCTGCCAGAATATTACTTTGTTTGATATTAAAATGTCAGTGAACATACCTCTCGATTGTTTCTCATTCCAAGGATATGACTTGCACAGTGCCCAACAACTGATGGGATCATCGTTAATCTAATCTAACCTATCAGATATGAACAACTGGGGAAATGAAATGTACCCTCCCTCAAACTTACAGTCTGCAGCCGAGCAAAAGCAGTGCGTGCAATCAGCGGCCCCAGTTACAGACTCATCAGTGTCTTTGATTAAACAAAACATCTAAGAGGTACTTAGGATCAAGCATTAATCAACTGCCCACATTGCCCGAAATGTCATACATCATTTTATGTGTTCAAGGCAACCATTATCCTCCTGCCAATAAGTGAAGTGTTTTCAAACACATACAATCCCACTGTCTGAGCGCTCTGTATATGGTAACATACAAAACAGACGCAATTCCTCTCTTTCATCCACCACTGGGCTCCTTGTTTAAATATCCCAGAGAGTTAGGCTGGCTCTAGAGTTGGCATCGCTAGATGTTTTTTCAACAAATGTTGAAATGTTTGCATATTGTTTTGCATACTGGATTCAGTGAAAGGCTGAGAATCAAAGAAGGAAAAAAAAAAAAAAACACCTGATATTTGCTCCTGGATTGTTTGTGTCAGTCTGCTTTCGATGGGACATTTGCACATAGATCTCTCAGGATGTTTCCTGATTCTCAGTTTAGCTGTGCAGGGTGATCCAGCAATTGGTACCAGTTGTCCATGTGAAAGTACCAAGGCCAATGCAGGACCAAAGTTGGCTTGCAGTCTGCATACTGACCATATAATGAGTGGAGACAGTTTCCAGGCTTCTAGTCTGTGGCATACAATAATGAAGTCATCATCACAGGCCAGTCCTTAAGGGACCATGTATGGTACAATCCAAATGTCAGGTTAAGGTGCCTGCAAAATTAACCCATTTACACCGTAAGCCTGGATCTGCATACCACTAATAATGAAGGCATATAGTTATTCCAATTCATCCTCACACCATATCACAACCTCACTATCTATGATAAGCTGATCCTTTGTCAATTCTTCATGGATTTATTTGATCTACATGGATCTGTAAAGAATCACAGATTCTAAATATATTCCATCTCTTTTTCCTAATGTAGCATCTTATATTTAATTTGCATTATGAATCTCATGCAAAAATTCACCTAAATTAAACATAAATTTTAAGTGCATCTGAATTCCCATTCTAAGAGAAAACCTAATATTTTATAAACTCTGCATTCTTCTTAGTGAAGAACCATGATATCCATGAAATGGTAGAAAATGGATAAAAGCACTGTCACTTGTCTGCATTTCATTAATATGTACAGGAAAATCATTGAACTTTAGAAATACTAATGTAAAAAATGATCAAGTGATGCTCTAAGCCTTTGATGCAACCCAACATATTGCAGTAATTAAAAGAAACAGAATATAAAACCAAGACACAGCTTAGACATTTGGAAGCTACAGATGCTATTGTAGAGTATATGTGGCCTTATAAATCACTTTGTATACACAGTGTGAAATGCTTGTGGTTTTAAATGCTACCATTGAAAGGCAGTTAATGGTAGTGATGCTGCTTGAATGCCTTCACAGCACTTACCAAGCCAGTTCCCTCCCCAGCATCAAGCTTGCCTTCTGTTGCTGGAGCAGTATCACAGACAAACAAATATAAGAATTTACTGCCTTTGAAATAGCAGTAATCACCTGGTAAATATAGTGAGACATATTTGTCTTGTTAATATCACTTGTATCTGCCAACTGCAGATCCCTGGGGCATAGCAATTAAGTCTGCCAGCACTTCACAAACCAATCCTAGACAAAACATGGCATATGGATTTGAGCATTGACTTCTTTTTGTGATACTTGGTGGGCACCATGGATCTCCCATTTATTATCTCTACCTGCCCACCACCCAAGAAAAGAATTATGAATTGTGTAGCCTTTGGCTGGAAGGTGTTCCCCAGATAGCAATAAACTCTCACTTTAATGGGATGTATTCTTCTTCCTTGAGTATATTTATAGGTGTAATGACATCATAGTGCTGGGAAAATATTTATATGTTTTCTGTAAGAGAATCATTTACACTAAGGGCATTACAGTAAATGTGGGATTAGAACATGGCATATCAACATGTGCTATATCACAGTTTACCAAACAATGGCTTCTGTCTCCATGTCAGTCATAGACATTCCCACAATACACATAGAAGGGATTGGAATGTGTTATACACTAGTACCAGAGCATGAAAGATTCAGAAAGGAAATGAGAAGAAAGAATGTTTCACCGGGAATGAACTCAAACTCCTGTAATAATTACCTCCTGTAATAATTGGCTTTCCAATATGTCCTTTAATTTCTTTCTGAATGTGTCTTGTATTGTTCCACAAGATAATGGATAATCATTACATGCAGTGTAAGCTTCTTCAATTCTTGAGCTGTCCCTGGGTTTGCTTCTTGTAAATCCCTTGAATTTAAAAGGAAATGTTTGTTTTTCCATGCATATAGTAAAGCTGATGACACACACCAACAATCTGGGTTAATGGTACATATCTTCAACAAGAAACACCAGTTGATACTCAAAAGAGGGACTGAACAGATATTCACTTTGGTCTGATGCCAAATTTTGATGAAATATTAATATTTATGTTAACTGTCATCAAAGTCTAATAAGATGTGTTAATATTAGAATGTAAGAATTCTAAAATTGCATTTTACTTTAGCTGCGGAGAAACAAGCTGTTTTGGATGTAAAAGCTCTGTTATTTCGGATGCAGAGTTGATTGTTTCCTTTGAAAATGCTTTCCTATCTTCCTTCCAGATGTTCGCAAAGCAAGAACCGGGTGTTGAGAATAAATGAAAAGCTTGCAGTTGCCAGGGTAAAATTCCTATATTATTCTCCACCACATTGCTTGAATATGTTCCTCTGATGATTGGAAAATAACCATTTGTCTCTGCCCAAAGAGTCCTCCAAAAATTGAACAAAAATACTTAATGGTAGACTGAATTTCCTGTATTTGTGAACATTAAACATACAGATGTGATTGCAGATAACCCAAGATTAGAAAGTCAGAATCATCTGTTTGAAGTCATTCACAAATTTAGAGTGTAATCCTATGCATATTTAGAGTAAAAGTATTCAATTCCACATTTAACCAGGAAAAAGTCCAATAACTCTCCAAGTTCCATAGCAAGATATGGCGCCTGAGAAATGTGAAAAGTTATAGCACTCTTTTCTCTATAGAGATACAAAATTGAGTTCCAAATTACATACACAAGTAAATGCTAACCAGCCCATTTAAGTGATGGTCAGGGAAACATTGAATAAAAATTAGCTTGACCAATATTTGACTGCAACTAATTCTTCATTTTCAAACCAATACACAAATCACTTTTGCTTTTCATACCCCTTTTGCTCTTTGATTCCACCCAAGGTGAACCAAAATCTTCTTTAGAATGGAATTTGATTCTCCTACTGAAAGATTATCAATGCCTCTAATTAGAACAAACTACTAATTCCTTGGCTGCAAGGCACAAGTAAATTTAATACTGAACTTTCACCTATTAAAAGCTTTGAAAACATACACAATTAAAAGATATTCAGCACAACTACTGATCAGTTGTCAAAGAAGTACTAAAGCCAATCAATTTGGTTACAGTAAATTAACAAATGGTTCAATTCAGCAAAAATTTTAGCACTGTGACTAGTATAAGTAACTATAAGCATATAAATATGCATGTTTGTGTGTGTGTATATACATAAATCAACTTTTTAGCTTTAAAGAATTCATGGTATAGGTATCATGAGTTTTCATTGTCTGAAAACAACTCTCATTAACCCAAACTTTACAAAAACAAAAGTTTTGTCAAATGAGAGATACTGGTAAAGTATAAACGAGGATATATACTTTGCAAGATACAGAAAGTTACCGTCGCACAATAGCATGTTGTTTGGGTCACTTAGCACAATCCTATGTCAATTTAGATGGAAAAAAGACCTTCAATTTTAGTTGGTATCATGGGACCTTTTTTGTCTAAGCATACCTAAAACTGCACCTTAACACACACACCTCACTTGCACATACACACTTGCTATTTAGATCTGACTTAATTGGAGGCTTAGGGTCCATCATTTTTTTACAGATTTATCTGAGCTCACCATCCAAGCCTTTCAACAAGCCGAAACGAAAGTTGTGCTCCCAAATCCTAATTTTTGCCTATGTTCTTATTTATTTTGAGAAAAGTGCTAAAGAAGTACGTATGATTACAATGCATGCAGAGAATGTGGATCTGAGTAAAGTGTGTGCAGCAAGCATTTTGGTAAAGTGAAGCATTCATAAATGCAGAAATTAATGCATACATTGCAATAAAATGTGAATCAAAAATATGAATTGCTGTACCAAGTTAAGCAACACTCTGCAGGTTAGGCATAAAAAGAGTTCCACAACTCCCAGCATGGCTAGAATGTGCAGCAAACATAGCTAGAAAGTATGAAAGTCCTGAGCAATGAATTGTTTTCTTTGAAGCTGGGTGCATTGTAGGGAGAAGGTCCTGATTAGTTCCTTCTGAATCTATTGTTTTCCAATTCTAGGAAATAGTATGATTCATAATAAAACAAACCCACAAAGCAATGGCCCTAAAACCAAAAGATAAAATACATATAAATACCTCAGCCAATATAATGATTTATTTTGGAAGAAGTAAATTGAAGTGAACTGATAATTGAACTGAAAACATTGACAGGGAAACAGCTCCCCCTCCATCCAAAATTTGGCATCAAACCAGATAATTAAAACATCCAAGCAATAGTCCTAATGAAAATTATCACTTCTTTGTATAATAAAAATTTGCCTTCCCATACATATCAAACCATCCTATAATTTCCAGCCATAACTAATTGTTTTGATTGAACAGATTGATTACTGTCTTCAAACTAGGACAGATTTCAGTTCAGTTGCACTTAGGGAGAAAAAATCATTTCTCAGTCTTTAAAATTAAAAATGCTACCACTGCCACCATTCCCGCCACTCCCAGAGCACTGCGGATTTCCATGTTCCTAGGTGCCTTGTTCCTAATGCAGGGCCATTGTCCTTGCAGGTTTCTTTCTCAGACCCTGAAAACAAGAGCCAGTAAATTGGCAGAATCAAAGGCTATAGCTTTATCCCTATTAGGTGTATAACAGCCCTCTCCAGTGGCCAAACCGGTTTGGAATAAGGAGACTTGCAGTCCAGCGCATCTGGAGGGCACAAAATTTGGGATAATTGATCTGTAGAATCATGGAACACCACTTCCTGTCTTAGTGTGGGCTATTATCTGAGTGGGATGGTATAAATTGGTGTCCTGCAACACCAGGATGTTGAATCCAATGGTCTTCTTGGCCCCTTCCAACTCTGCTATTCTTTGATTTCCTCCCCCTGGGAGAGGGAAAATGAGGCAGGCATCTATAGGGAAGCAACTGAAAGGGTTCTCACTGCAATGACTACAATATGTTATCTGTTCTTTGGTCCTTAGATCCCATTAAAATCAATGAAACTTAAGTGTCTAACTACATGCTTAATTAAATTCCATTGATTTTGCTAGATTTAAGCATACTTAATTTACTTTGTATTGTGTTTCTTCTGTAGGTTTCTTGTACATCTTTAATAAACATAGCAACAGTAAGAAATCTAGGTCTCAAACAATTTGAGTCTGCCTTAATTATAGCAGCTCATGAAATTACTGGTGCCACTGTAACTCAAGGATAACCTGCAATGCTATATATGCTCAGTGGGACTTGGGGCCATACATTACATTAATTGTATAGAGTGTGACTGAGCCGGATAGTTTTCTTTATATCAGTGCAAAATCCAGTTCAGACCAGGACCTGCATGCAAAAGGGGTGGGGGGTGGAGGGATTAAACCTTCTCCTATACATTTTTCCTCAAAACGAAAAATGCTTTCTAAAAAGAAAAATAATTGGATTCAATTTGAATGTGGGAGAAACTGAAGAGGTTAGATTTATCCATGCAGGCTCATGGCTTTGGATGCTTTATTTTTAAAGGTCTAGGTTTAAATCCTTTATGTTGGGAGTAGCTGTATCTCTTACTTTTGGCAGGTACAAATTTACCTAAGTTTGCAGAGTTCTGTGTTTTCTTCCAGGAAAGAGAGAATGAATTTGAGAGAGAGAGAGAGAGAGTTAGACAGACTGACAGATATAGTGCTCTGAACTCTGAGCAGCAGTTGGCAGGGTACAGCTGCTGTTATAAATTCCCACAATCTCCTTAATGTCGTATGAGTTGGAGTATGGTGGGAAACTAAGATGGAAGTAAGACTAATCCAACTGGTACCAAACATAGTCCCAGAAAAAGTTTAGTGAAGGAAGAGGGCAGACATTAAAGTGAGAAGCTTTCAGGCTTGTAAGCCATATGCAGAGCTTCTTGAGTGCCAATCTACCTTGCTGGGGTTAATCAGATATCCATGACCCCTTTTCCTAGTAGCATCCTTTCCCCCAACCACTGATCTTTGGATGGTTTGCCACCTTTGCACATTTTCCCCATTTACACAAAGTGAAGTGCTTCTCCTAAAGCTTTGTTACTGGCAGTAAGAACTTTCAGTTAAAATAAGCTGGTATTTTGGGAAGGAAAATACTTTTCACTCCATCCTTTTTGCTCCATCCACAGCTGGAATGCAGACTCCAAGATTACCTTTAACATGCAATTCACCTTTCAGGCTGAAAGATGTTCCCAGTCTGTGGACTAGGTATGGTCCCTGAGAGTTCAGGAATACCAGGTGCTGACACTGAGCCCATCAAAATAGCAGTCATCTGGTTGTTTAAGAGCTTGGCAAAGAGCACATGCTTGGCAAAATGTCATTGCAGCAGCTTGTCACTGGTTCTGTGCCTACAGCCTAATGAAGTAAGGCTCATTCATTCATACAGGGCTGGGTGGGGGTGGATTGGGAGAGGTGTGACAACAAGCAGCATCATTCAACAGAGAGTTCTTAATTTTACATGTATTCTTTTCTCTCTTTTGCTCACATGTGCACCATAGTTTCTGAACAGGAGCAATGATAGAAACTTGGAATTTCTGCAGCAGTGCCCTTGAACGTCCACAAACAGGAATGGACAAGAATTTTGTTTCAGTTCATTTTCAATAAACATTTCCTCATACTCAGGAAGGAAAGAATTTGAATTCTACAAAATGTGAATGCGGGAGAGATGAAAATTAACGCATACATCCAAGCAGAGGGCTTTGAGTGTTCAGCTCTTAAAAGTCTGTGTATTCTACTACACTAATACTACATTGATTGCAGGTAGGTGCATGGTTGTTTCCATGCTGGGAATGGCTGTATCCATGGTATTTGGCAACTGCAGAAGAGTAAAAATTTCATTTCAGTTGGTAATTGAGAGTAATTTAGAAATATTTGCAAATGTCTTCATATTTAGGATGGATAGAGTTTTCAGGGTAGGGTTGGGTTCGTTCAGTTCGGTTTTGAATGCTGGAAGAAAAACTGACACATCCACTTACCCCTTTTCCAAAGCATTTATAGCTGGTTCTGGTTAAATGTATCATTTCTCTTTTCCAGATCCATAAATTGGCTGTTTTTGTCTCATCTATGTCTGGGTTGTTCCACTTCAGATTTTTGGTGGAGGTTTATATGTTTGCTGTTCCCTCATGCAGATACACAAATAACCAAGTAAATATACTGCTAGCACATGGAAATTGATTGTCTATTTGTTTAGTAAATTTATATCCTGGCTTACCACTAAAAAAAGCCCAAGTTGGCTGGACATCATTGAGAATACTAACCTATAGTTGATTTCCAAAGCAACTTAATTCTGTTATGTAGAGAAAATAATTTACACTTTTAACATGGAAACACATGCAACCATGGAAGTCACTGCCTACAGTCAGAGATATTACCCAGATTCAGATTGATCCCATCTAAGAACAAAGTAGACATTAAAGATATTATTAGGGTGTGTGTGTGGGGGTGGGGGTGGGGGTGGTCCTCATTGCAGTTTAAATATTTGGGTTTTAAACCCGCAACGTCTTCTTTCATTCCTTTATTTATTCCATTCATATGTCATATTTTCCTCCAGGAAGCCCATACTGATGTACCTAACCCTTCTTCTCTCCTATGTATCTTCAGATCAACACTGTGCGGTAGGTTAGACTTAAGTTGGTAACTGGTTCTAAATCATTGAGTGAGCTTCATGGCCTAGTAGGGATTTGAACCCAGGTAACCCTAGTTCCCCAGTCTCAAACTCTAACCAGTACACCCATTGGCTCTCTTTGAATTTCAGGGACTTTCTGATGATAAAGAACCAGAAGCAGGGAACCATCTCCCCCTTTGTCATTGGAGGTCACACATGAGTAATGAGATGTCTCCTCTTGGCTATCCTCTGATCAGCTTAAATTGGCAGCAGTCATCCAAAAGTCCTGTTGTCCTTCTGCCCTCTGAATAGGGTCAGCAGACTCTTCTGGGACTTAAATATAACATTCTTTCATCTTCTTTCCTAGCATGCTCCAAAATCTAGAGTGACAAGAAATGATTTCATGTCATGGCCAGGCGCTGCTGAAAGAAGAATAAATTATCTGTTCATAGAAAGTTGACAACAAGAAATATACTAAAATTGCCATAGCATTCATGTATTACAAATTATTTACTTCACTGTTCAATTAATCATTTCTAGGAACTCATAAAATAACTCCATGTCATTGTATGCATTACCATACATATGAATGAAAGCAGAATCATATAAACAGTTGGGATCATGAGATACAGAAGAAGAGGATACATAAGAGATCCATGCATGTGAGAGAGACACAGAGGGAAGCATGAGGACATGGAACAATTGCAAACTTTGATATAAATAACCTAGTAGTTGCATTTTCTTTAACTGAGTACTGAGACTAGAATATGTCAGGACATTCTGGTAAAAGTAAACTTTTTAATGTGGGAGTGTTCCCTGAACACATTGCTGCCACCCCTACCTTGGCTCTCAACCATATCCCCATATGTTCCTTGGCACAGAATGTCCTTGATACTCTGCTTATAGTATAGCAGAATTGGAAAGGTCCAATAAGGCCACTAGGTCCACTGCACTGACCTGTTCAGTGGAGGACTCCAGGTCAAAGCATCCCTGACAGGTTGCTGTCCAGCTGCATCCTAAATGCCCCCAATGTGGGAGAGCCCACACCCTCCCAAGGGCATCAGTTCCATTGCCCGACTGCTCTAACAGTCAGGAAGTTTTTTCTGCTGTTCAGCTGGAACCTGGCTTCCTGCAACTTGAGCCTATTATCCCATGTCCTGTACTTTGGAATGATTGAGGAGAGATCCTAGTCCTCCTCTGTGTGACAGCCTTCCAAGTACCTGTACAGTGCTATCATACCCCCCTTCTGTCTTCCTTTCTCAAGCCTAAACATACCCAGTTCTTTCAATTTTCCACATAAGCCTTTGTTTCCAGGCTCCTGATCATCTTTGTTGCTCTCCTCTGAACCTCCTCCATTATGTCTGCATCTTAAACTGTGCTGTCCAGAACTGGACACATAACTCAAGAGGAGGTCTAACCAGTGCTTGGTAGAGGAAGGGACATATGAGGAATATGCTTGGGCTAGCCCCACCGCCAACTCCACTTTGCAAGAGCCCTGAATATGTATTCCTGGCAAGCATGCCTAGCATTCATGGGGCACTTGTCAGGAACTGAGTCAATGTACTACACAAGCACTGTTCCTCTTCTGTGTTATCTGCATCAGACCAAACATTGACTACACATTGTGTGGAAAGAGGCATGCTGCTAGGAATCATATGGGATTCATCCCAGTTCTATGCCACCTGCTACACTTTATGTGGAGGGAGGTTTCTGGATGCATGATTTTCATTCCATGAGCATTTGTGGACTTTCCTCATGGCTTAGTTGACAATACCAGGCTGAGCATGAGATGAAGTCTGAGAATGCTAGAAGGATGGATTCTTCTAGGTTTTATCCTAACGCTATTAGAGTGAAACTAGTATTTCACATGATTTGTAAGTGACACGTCTGTTACTGCAGCCCAAGTAGGTCTTTACATTGCAGCCACATCACATTATCGACTCATATTCAGCTTGTGAACTACAATTGCAAGAGCCTTCTTGCTTATAGTATTTTTGAACTTAGTCTTCTCTACCTTGTAACTATGCCTTTGGATTTCTTCTTCCTCTGGTGTAGAATTTTGCATTTGCCCCTTTTAAAATTCTTTTCACCACAGCACTTCAACTTACCAAGATCATTTTATATCTGTCATTCACACCATGGTTTGTGTCATGTAAAAATCTGCTAAGCATTCCCTGTACCTTCTCATCCAAAGCATCATTCAAAGAGCTGTTGTTCCCAGAGGAAAAATGATCATATTACATAAAAATGATCACAGTGTTGTTCTACGAGGCTTTTTGAAATATCCATGGCCAACCCTATGTTTAGTTGAAAGGGTCTGGTAACAGGTGATTTGTCTGAAATTCTGTTGCCAGTTAGAATCTAGATCAACAATGGCCTGGAATATGATAGCCTGCTATGTTTTATTGTAGAAAGAAGAGGACAGATGTTCCTTCTTACATCAAGTGTACATTTGCTGTGGCCTGCAGAAGCTGGTGTGGACTGGTGAGCTCTGTTAAACAGGTGGAGGTGGATGGGGGAGGCTTAATTAGTCCAGAGATAATGTATCAAATCAAAAAGCAGATCAATTAAGTAGCATCGGATGTTTCCATGAACTGGCCCATAAGTGCCATTGACCACCCTGAAGGTTGAGCGAAGTTCTTTTGGGAGAAGAGGGAATTGGTTTGAAATTGACTTCTTACTTTTAAGCAGCATCTTCCTAATACCTAGCATTCTAACTTCACTGGTGTTCTTGATATTATTTCTGTAGTACTCTGCTTGTGTATCATACAGTCTAGCTAGCCTGTTTTAACATAATAAAGACTTTAGTTAGAAGCCTTTTGTGCTGATCTGCTTTGAAGGTAGGGGCCATGGATGGTGGAGAGAAATCAGTTCCCAATGCAGGCTGTTCTTGGCAAACTTCAGTGGAAGGACTGGATGATTGCCGTTTGTTTGTTTGTTTGTTTGTTTACTTAATTAAAATCCTGTGGGCATAGGCCAGGGGTCGGCAAACCATGGCTCTGGAGCCACACATAGCTCTTGAATTCCTCTGCTGCAGCTCCATCACTCAAAATACACGTCACAGCCCCTGATCTGCGACCCACACTGGCATAGCACAGCCCCCGATCTGCGACCCGCGCCAGCACAGCACAGCCCTCAATCTGTTTCATAAATGCATAAATAGGGTTTTTTTATATATATATACACATAGCATAAAGGTAAATAATGATATATGCAGTGTTATTTTCATTATAGAGGTCAAAAGAGTTTTGTGGTTCCCGGTGTTTTCTTTTCTGTGGGAAATGGGTCCAAATGGCTCTTTGGGTGTTAAAGGTTGCTGTCCCCTGGCATAGGCAGTATTCCTTCCACACATACACACACAGACACACACATGGAATGATAACAGCATACCAACAAGGTACTTTGGATAGCTAATGATGGGGAGACCTAAGTGGTTATTAGAACCCCCGGAGTCACCCTGATTTTAATTAAAAATGAAGTTAGATGAAGAGCCTTGCCAATCCGTCTTCTCTCCTGAAATATGCACTTCCATTCCAAGATTGTGCATTCAGCTCAGGATGTTTTGCTAACTGCTTCCCAGTTCAATGCTCCTTGTGAAACCATGTACAACTTTGGATGCAGAACTGAGAGCTTGTGCATAGGGCACAGTCCCTATTAGGCACTAGGGTAGTTGCACATAGTTAGCAAGTTGTACTGCATTTGTGCAGGAAACTCAGGACAGGGAGTGCACTGGGGTGGTAAATGAACTATATTCTCCAAATATGTTCATCACCATGTTGCACCATGCATAGCACTTATAAAGCCCCAAATAAAATAAAAGACCCTGCAACAGCTAAGGACGCCCAACAACACAGGAGTCACTAGTCTTGTTGGAACGCATCCTTAGGAATGTATGAAAATTTTGTTTCAGTTTTCAGTTCATTAGAATTTTCCCTGTTCACAACCCTGAATGTGAACAAGACTCCATTTAGGGTAAAATCTTGCACATTTCTGAGTTTCCAATGATATTCATAGAAGTGTGGGCTTTTTCACAATAAATTGAATGTCTTTCCATGTTTTTGCCAATGAAAGAAGTGCACGTGTTTGAAAATATCCTCCAAAATACACACTTTCATATTTTGAAATGTGCACTTTGTCCATTTGTATAAAAAGACAAACTATTCACAAATGAAAATGGGATTGAGGTGAATCAAGCTTCTACGTGGAGTTTGGAAGAACCCAGGAACCCAAGCAGAACTGGTTTTCTCTTTGGATATACAAGGCAAATGTAACTATGGCAAACAAGACAAGAAAACGGTGGTGCTTGATCCCAAATCACTGGAAGGTGGTCCTCAATAGTTTCTACAGACGTACCCCAGTAGCTCTTTCAGGCTGAAATAGGTTCAATATTCCTGAGTTAAAGGGATAAGAGCAAAAAAAAAAAACTTAAGAAAAGCTGTGCTCAATCAGACTAAAGGTCCATCTAGTCCAGCACTTCATACACACAGTGGCAAACCAGCTGTCCACCAGGTTCCTCAAGCATGGTGAGTGCAAGACCTTCTCCTCTCCAAGCTCCTCAGCAGCTGGTATATGCAGGCATGCTACTTCTGGTAAATAGCCACTGATAGCCTCATCTGTCCAATCTCTTTTTAAATCCATCCAGATTGGCAGCCATTACTAACAGGAGTTGTGGGGACTGAAGAATCACCCAAGCTGTGTAGACCTCTGCCTAATTTGCCTCTATCTGCTTCTCCTCCAGCAGCCTTCTGTATCCATCCCGATAATTCAGGGATAGAATTATTAGAATTACTGAGCTGCCTAGAGAAGTGGTGGGCTCTCCCTCTCTGGAGACATTCAAAAAGAATCTGGAGAGCCATCTGAGTGGGATGGTGTAACTTGGTGTCCTGCAACAGCAGGGTGTTGGACTCGATGGCCTTCATGGCCCCTTCCAACTCTACTATTCTATGTCTCTATGATTCCTTCTCTTGAAACTGGCAAATTTTGTTGCCTCGCTTTGGGATATTCAGCTTACATTCCCAAAGCTACTATACTGGGTCATTATACTGTTTTCTTCAGCACATCACTTTCAGCTTCCTATTTCTCATATGGGGATATATAATGAATTTTATTATTTTTATTTTTGTTTCATATCTGCTAATATACATGATGTTTCATTATTTTAGCTTTTTCTAATTGCCCAGAAAAACATTTGCTATTGGGCAGGTTAAACATACAATCAAGAACTACCTTGCATGGATTCTGCGAAGGAAAACACAATACCAATTGCAAACACCTCAGAAACTCAAAGAATCACACAAATGACTGCAGGAAAATGTATTCCACTTCTTCAGTACTGGATATATTCATCTCTATGTCACAAAGAGTGACACTGAATGCCTTCTAATGTTTTTCCACTGCAATGAAAAGCACGGCATTCTTACCTGTCCATCTTTAGAGACTCAACTATGGGTGCTGCCATCTGCAATTCCTTTGGAAGGACACCTCTTTATGGTTTGATTGTTAATTTCACAGCTATCTCCTTCCTGTTTAATAGTTGTAGGGATTTTCATTGCATTATTTCAATACTTTAATATTGCATTATTTCAATACTTTCATTGTTAGATTGTTGTTTGTTAGCTGATGCTCATGTTCTTATGCTATGATTGTAATTCTCCCTGCCCCAGGTGGGAAGCATACAAATAAAATACATAAAATCAAGTATGCCATAATAGGCATCTGTGGATAGCTGTTCAGGTAGGCACTTACATTTACTATGTTCCTTTCTGTTTCATCTGTGTTCTTTTCCATGGATCAGCACTCAGCAACAAATGGAGTTTTTCCTAGTTCATTAAAAAAGAGATAGAACAAGTGTGATAGGTATAGCTCTCCACAAGCAAAATAACATAGTTACTCTTGCATGCTCTCAGATCTTCCTAGAAATATCAGAAATATTTTGCCAAATCTCTGACTGTACCTTCCATATGCTCCATAATGCCTCAAAGAGAATTCATTTTCCTTCTAATATGTATATGAAGTTTCTCTCTGTGGGATGTTGTCAGCTGATTGAGCTGGGGTGTTTTCTGCTTTGCCATCTCATCTGAGTACATCAAAGTTTCCGAGCTGCTCTGAAATGACTAACTCGAGGCTTTTGTGACATAATTTATATGCATGCATAATGCAGGAAGCTAAAGCCATTTTCAGCCCCACACTGCTATTCAGTTTTCCAAGAAGGGCCCTGCTTCTTCATTTTCTTTGTAATTACCCCAATTTCAATGGTTCCCTAACTGGACACCAGATGGCATTATTTCTACTGACACAAGACAAATGCCAGTTCATTCCCACTCCCTTGCTCTGCTTCCAGTCTTCCAGCTAAAACCCATCTGGTCTCGCCATTCCTACTACGAACTACAACATTTTGCATGTGTTTTTGGAAAAAGAAGCAATCTCCCCATTAGGATGTAATTAAACACACAGTCAAAAGCAACATCATTGTGACTGCCAAAATTGATGTCTTACACTGAAAATTTAACTTGGTACCATTTCAAACTATACAAATATTTTTAAATCATGAGCTTTCTCTGAAGCTGGAACAAATCTAAGTTTCTCTGTTACCTATTCCAGCATTTGACTGATCTTGACAGAATTAGAAATAGGCCACTAGCCCATCCTTGTCAAAACAGTTCAGCAAGAGAGAATCAGTATCCAACTACTTACCTTGGAGTTTTACTAGTGGAAATTACTTTGGTGTTCCTGTAAGATTTAAGCATGGGGGAAGGGGATTGTAAAATATGAAGGTTGTATTCAATGCAATATCTTTTTCTCCATAGTTATCCTTGACTTTAGGTGGTGGACAATAAATGACTGGTATCTGTCAAAATTTCTCAGGTTCAGCTTCCATATTACATGATAACACTGCCATAATATGCAACTACTGGGGAAAAGTTACATTATGAATTTCCCAAGAATGTGATGGAGTTTAGAAGTTTGAAAACTTGCTGTCTCTCTGGCAGAGAAATTAAAAATGCTCACTTTTTCTATTATCTGACAGAATTTTACCCTTATGGACTGACTCAAATCAATGTTCAATGCATACACAAAGTTTCATTTTGAGGAAAGCAAACAGCAACAACCAATTAAATCACCAGTAGTATATTTAAGGTACACTTAAAGAGGTTCATTGGTTTACATTTTTCATGTAGGATTATCCTGACATAAATCCTTGAAATGAAAATGAAGGCAGCCTATCAACAAAATATTTTAGGTAGCTTACTTGAACAGTCTGCAAATTTTGACTTATTACACAGTATAGTTGACTTGCTGTAGTCTGAACCATTGTCATGTCATTATTAAGAATAAAATAATTTATCAAGAGAATAAAATTTTATTTTTGAAGATTATTAAGCTTTTGAAGACTTAAGCTCATTGAAATAAGGAGAAACCAAACCTACGCACACTGATTAATGGTCTTGTAGTACTGTGCTCTTAAACTGATCTTTCCTGGGAATTAGTAAAATCTCTGTGCTTTGAGCTCTCTCTCACACAAGTACTGTATAGTGTCCCACACAACAGGGTGCATGTAGTTCATACAATACTTCAATGAATCTTGTTATACAAGTGGTAAATTGCATGAACTCATCATACCCAGTATATACAATGTACAAGATCATGCAGATTAGAATAGTCAGGCAGGCAGGCCATTTCACTAGCTGCCTGTTTTGTTAACTAGATCTTGGTAATGATTTCCTCAGTCCTGATTCAGACTGAAAGAGGTTTTTCTTTCCAGAAAATTATTGGAAATCAATTTTGAACTGGTCTATTCCAAAAGTTAACCTGTCACACACACATACTTTCCAACTTTCCCTACTGTCAGTTCAGTTCTTCTCATCTTTCCAGTTTCCCAAACTATGTTTCCCAGAAGAAGAAACTGAAAAGTGGTGCACCTGGAGTTAGGGTGCACATTTTCTGACTTTAATTACACCAGCCAGAATTTCTGGAAACAAATATCTTTGTTGCCATATATACCAGAACACAGGAAAAGAATCATATCTATCTAAAGTACCTGTACTGTTCCCCACAGTGGTAACACCATGTCTATGGCAAGTTCCCAAGCAGAATGTGGAGGCAATGGCCATCTCCTAACATTGTTCTTCAACCCTTAGAAAGTCCTTTTCAGAGGCCTGCTGCCTTTGATACTGAAAGCGGTACATAGCCATCATGACTAGCGGTGGCTGGTTACCTTTTCTTCCATGAAATTATCAAATACATACTAGGGGCACAGAACTCTTGGTAACCTACAATGGCTACCCATACCTGTGTTGTAAATTTTCTAGTGGGACACCTTCTGCCTAATGAGACCAGAAGAGCATCCTTCTTCCTCACAACTCCATCACTCCCATTAGAAAGAAAGTTTCTCATGATTTCTGAAAGGGGCACTAATTTACAAATTGCACCAATTCCAAAACTTTGACAACATCGCTAGTGTTGACTTGTCTGAAGGTACCAAACACCTGTCTGCTAGTTATCTCTGTTAAGTACGTCTTTCCCTCTTGGAGTCAGTGCTTGCATGCATGTATAGCACTTCATTTTCTATCAAGTCCAGTGTTTAATGATTTCGAGGTTAGACATTTGAACTAACACCACTGAGAAGTATTCTAGCTGTGGTAATACTGGGCATTTCCCCCCTGTGATGTTGTGGGGCACATACAGAGACTATAACTCAGTATAAAATTCACAAGGCACATGAATGTGTGAAGCATTCTTCACCCCACATCACTCCTTATCCACTCATGCAGAGACCACTGCTAATTCACACACACAGAGGGACTGTGCAATGCCGTAAATGCTTTGAAAAGTTGCTTCTAAGTGGAAGCTGATCCATTCTGGCATTTGTGGCAAGAAATACAGCTGTTCTGAACTTGAAAATCTGTCTCAGAGGATAAAATGTTTTGAAAACTTTATGTTCTACATATGGCAACAATATGGGATATTTTGCTTAATAGTACAGCGCATGAAATATTATGACTGCATGTGCACAAAAGGCACCCAAACTGGCTGTATAAAAGAGATGAATGTCACTGCAATTATCTGAACAATATTGATTTTATGGCACACTCCAATTAAAAATAACAACAGATAACTTCAAATCTTGCTATTTCTATGGATGTAAAAGCTGACAGGAAGAAAATAGATGATTTGAAATGGGCTGCTAGAGGAGAGCTTTCTGAATACCCTGGACTGACAGAAAGATGAGGAAGTGAGTCCTAGATCAAATCAGGAAAGAACTTGCATTGGAAGCCAGCATGATAAAACCGAAGCTGTCATCCTTTGGGCACATCATGAGAAAGCAAGACTTACTGGTGAAGTCAATAATGCTGGATAAAGATGAAGACAGAAGAAGAGCAAGATCAGCTAGGAGATGGATCATTTCCATGGAGGAATCCATAGCTTTCAGTTTCAAGAGCTGAGCAGGGCTGTCAAGAACAGGACGTTTTGGAGGACATTCATTCACAGGTTTCCGTAAGTCAGCACACAGCAAAGAATAGAATACTTCCTAAATCCCGCATTTTAAAGGTCTCTAGGGGAAATTGAAATTTGACATAAATGTTGGAAGTATATTATATTTTACAGCATTTTAAAAATATGCATTTTATATAAAGTTGATTTTGGTTCATTCTTTACTATCATTAGTTAACATCAGCAACTAAAGCAAGTGAAGTTTTGTTTCACAAATTAAGTTTGAGAACACAGTGACTTCAGGCTGACCTCTGATCTGAGGCATCTCAGTCTTCAGTCTGGTGGTGTCAGAACAGCTTCATTCATGTGCTTCAGTTTCATCCTACCTTTCCTCCTGGAAAAACAGACTGTTTCATTTCATTTCATTTCATTTCATTTCATTTCATTTCATTTCATTGTTTTGTTTCTCACAACATTCTGGCACCTGAAAGTGATTGGTCTAAGGCAACCAGGTGAGTTTCATAGCTATGTGGGGATTTGAACACAGTTGTTTCCAGTACTAGCTATTGATTTTGATAAGGACAAGCCAAGTTTCTGATGACCTAGTTCCTGACATAACATTGTTGTAGAACCACTATTCTGACACTTTTTCTAGGACTGCTTCTACAGTACCCCTGTGGGAAAGGGTAAATGCATGATTTGTGTATTAAATAGTCCTATGTTACGGTCAGATACCTAACAAGTCCACCTAAAGGCAAAGTCCTAGCATTGCTCTACTTTGATTCAGTAAAATTGGCTTCAAGAGCATTGACTGGAATGACTATAGAATTTCTAGACAACATTCTTACAGATGTGACCTTTGCTTCTGGCCGTTTTTACAACATAAAAATACAAACTAGTATCTCTACAGAGAAATTTCTGAGTCACAATAACTCACATTTAGAGTGAGATATTTCCAGTTTCACCTTCCAGGCAAGTTCCTCACTTTTGGTCCAGAGAGGTTTATGTAGGTCCATTTCCACTCTATGACATTTCAGTTAAGATTGTACTTGATGTCATTACAATTTTTGAATTCAAACTCAGTAGTTTCTTTCAACACACCAGATTTTTATGCTTCCTCTGCCACACAGGCATGTCTAGGTCATCTAATTATTAGCATTCAGTTTTGATGTTATAGTAGCTGCAAAGGTCTCCTTCTGCCTTGTGATATTGGCATCTCTTAGATGGTATCATGTTTACTGGCCTTTTAAACAGCGGCTTGTGTATGAACAACCATTTCTGAGACTGTCCATTTTGACAACATGTCAGAGTCATCCACTTGATGATGGCTTCATATATATGCCTCAGGCTAAGATCAGAAAGAGCAGAGCAAACCGAAAGCATTTGGCTTTAGTTAGATATTTCTCTGAATCCACACAGAGGCATCAATTTGGTTCTGTTTAATTATAGCTTACCATCTGCCTTCCTTGCCACTTGAAGCATGAGGGACAGAGATACAACAAAACAACTCCATTCTTCCTTATTAATATACTTCTGAAAGATTATAAATACAGCTTAAGGCTAAAGATATTGCATTGTGGTGATTGCTGAAACAATCTGAGACACTTCAGTGCTTAACTAGTCATCGATTAATTCTAAAATTGTACCAAATATGCCATTTTGGCTTTGCAGGCTCATCCTCAGGTTGTGAACATGGATATTTTGGGTGAAGCTTGAAAGAGCCAGATGTTTTTAAAATGCATGATCCATAAAGGCTCTTTTCCTTTGACAGTAGTTAGGTTAACCTGCATTTTAAAAATGGTGGGCCACAAAAAGAAAAGATTGGCTCATGCTGTCTAGTGTGCAAAAGTCATTTAAAAAAGCCTGATATTACAGTACATCCTGACAAAGCAGTATTTTCAAAACACTGGGAGTGGACACAGCTGTAATTAGTGTTTCATTATAGAAAGAACACACACACTCTTCTGCCACTTGTTAAACTAAACAATTTCCAGGGAAAAGGAAGAAGAGTTTCAATGGACCCCTTTCTTATTATTCATTCATTCATTTTTTAATGAAATAAGCCAAAAATTTAATTCATTTAAAATTTTAGTTATATAATAGTTATATAAAGTATTTTAAAGATCCTATGATATAAAATGGCTACCTTGACTTCAGCTTCGCTGATTGCCAGGTTCTTGAAATAATGACATAGCAACATAATGGCAATCTGAAGGTAGTGTGTCTTTTCTTAACCAAATCCACGTGCTGCAAACTCAGTTATGCTGGCATGAAACCGTCTTTAAATGGTTATTGGTGAGACAATGAACATACCGAATATCATGTTTGCATTTGGGACAGGCAAACATGTGGATGTGGCACACTTTATATCATTGCTGGGACTGGACTTCAGGATTTTGCACTGCAGTTCTAGTGCATGCCTCAAGTTTTCCTTACTTTGCTTTGACATGGAGTTATCTACTGTGCTGTTTAGTTTCTAGTCCATTTGGCAGCATCTCAGAAGAAGTGGTATTTGCATGTACATATCCTTCATTTGGCTTTACCTGTGCCACTGTGGGAAAGAGCAGTCAGGGGATGAATAACTATGCACAGTTTTACTGAGTACAAAAGTTAGTTATACAACTAGGTAATTTGATTGTTTTGGGGGGGAGAGAGGGACAACATAGATGTCTTCAGTTTCTAGCAAAAAAAAAAAAAATGGAATGCTCCTTCTGAAGAGTTGTTAAACAATCAAAAGCTTACATAATCATTGATCATATGTTTTACATGTTTTGTAGAATTCTTATTCTTTGGCAATAAGGCCATATATGCGTGTGCGAGAGAGAAAGAGACAAATCAATAGAGTGGAAGTTGGAATAGTAAATGAAATGAAAAGGGCATATGAATGTATTCTAAGCAACAAAGGTATTTTGAACTATGCAGCAAATCTGTAGCCAGGAAGGAGACAGTGAGACCATTAAAGTATCAAAATGGGAAGTTAATGGCTGATGAGGTTGGTCTAATTGAAATCTGGATTGAATGCTCATCCTTAATATTCATATAAAGAATGAAGGTCGTGTTCCAGATAAGATGGTGATTTTTTGGCAGAAGGGCAAAACATAATCATATACAAGGCAGAAATGCTGCAATTGAAACAATCTATTGCACCTATCAATGTCAAAGAAAGAAGGGAAATCAAAAATTACTTTTAAGGCAGGAAAGTATCTAAATTAAAAAACACACCAATTTTAAAAATGGAAGTATATGAATAAAGGAAAACTCTCTCCCTTGCTCTAGTTGCATGTACAGTCAGAGAGATTTCATAATGTTAACAGTGTATTGACAGAAAGTGATATCTGCAAATCTTTTTTAGTTATTGCAGCAAGGATACCCGTCCTCGGGATTGTATCAGTTAAAATCTCACTCAGGCAAGCACCTGGGCTGCTTTCCCATGAAAGAGCGCTCCTGCAATGAATGGCACTATGCAAGAGAGTATCATTACTAGAAGGAGTGGAACAGAGGCAGGGGACAGTCTTCAAGGGCAGTTGCATGTAGAATGCACAGGAGTAAACTAATTTAGAGATTACTAGAGCATATATTACTGTGACCAGTCTATTCCTGTCCAGATAAGGGCATAGCTGGGTCACCAGCCAAACTTGGTAGAAGGCATTCTAAGTTTCTGAGGCCACTGAGTTTCAAATAAAAAGGTAGATCAAGGAGAACCCCCAAACTACAAGTCCTGGTGGACTGCAAGCCCATCCAGAACAGTTTGGATACCCTTTATCTGATCAGAAGAATTATCCACCAACAGCATCTCACTCTTGTCAGACTGAGTTTCATTTTCCTAGCCCTCATGCAGTCTGTTGTTGCAGCCAGGCATCAGGTTGGCACATCTTGCAGTTGTTGGCCAACAGGGCTGTCCTGACAGAGGCTAAGCAGAAAGCAGCACTATTCCCACCACACATCAAGGTGCATACTTTCCAGTAAGTGTGTATATGATTGAAATATACTCCAGATCAAAGCTGTGTCACATATACCAACATATAAGACAAACCTGTGCACCCAGGCTCAGGTCCATGACTGATTTTAAGGGCAACATTCAAAACTCGTGCAGAGATCATTCTGCAGTTACAAAGTAAGCATTGCCCTGAATCAAGTGTCCCAAGAAACTCTTCATGCCAATGAAATGCTCTGCCTCTTTCTCACAACACTTATGAACTGGAATGAGAGGGAAAAGGCAGTGCAGGCACAGGTGGAGAGGGGAAAAGGAAGGCTACCTGACTGTCTTCCTTTTGCTCATAGCTGCTAACTCTCCCCTTCCTCATTTTATTTCCTTCTCCACCACTTCTGCTACCAAGCTACCTACATGATACCATGAGCAGCCCCATGGCCTTTCTCTGTGCCATCCAGAAATTCAACAGGAGATGAAGGAAGGGTGAAAGTCAGGGCCTGGTCCCCCAGGGCTTTGTTCCTATGGCAGTATGAGCCCACCTAGCCGTACATTCTTTTCAGTATATTCCACTTGCCAGCATTCCCCTTTGGGAATATTTAGCAGTGCCAGTAATACGCCTCCAGAAAGATGGGCAATTTTGGTAGCATAATTCTCTGCTGACTGTGTATTTCAGTGTGTCATTGGCAGGATTGCTCCATATCTGCTGTTCCAGTGAGGTTGTTCAGTATTCCAGCCCTATGAAGTATTGCGTAATCCCCACAAATTGAAGAGAGAGCTACTTCAGTGGTGGCCCCTTTAGAATCAGCTTCTACTAGAATGTAGTCATGCACCTTCTTTGCAGGTGTTCAGGAAGGCTCTGAAAGCCAATTTTTGTTGGGCCTTTATAATCAGCAGGATGTACCTTTTATTAATGCAATATATTTCAATATTATTTCATTGAATATGTATTTATTGCATTCTATTTATATTTGTATATTTTTGCATTCCAACTCATAGTCTACCTTGAGAGGTTTCTATCCTTACAGGCATCCTAAAATAATTCATATAATAATAAAAATGAATAAAACACAAAGAGTAGAGAGCCAACAGTCCTGCCTCTGATGCCCTGAAAGCCTCGCTCTCCCAAGCCCCATTCAACTGATATAATGCCACCAGACTGACAACTTTTGGTTGCTACCAAATATAGCATTTGAACAAGGCAATAAAGAAGAAGAATTGCATCACAAAACATTGCTGGAAGTAGCCAAAATCCTCATTAATGTTGTTGCATAAATATAACACATCTGATTCACACCTTCACAATAGTTGTGGTCCTTTCAAAAGCAAAATATTCAAATGTTCTTGTCAATCATTCTTAATACAATATTTTATTATTATTGCAGGGTAAGAATTTTAATATTTTGCAAAGAACTGATGCATTAAACTTGAATTATGTTTTGCCCAGGGATAAGGCAAGTTTTTAAACTTTTATTGACAGTATATATTAATAAAAGAGTCACGTTAGAATCTTTCCTTCATCTATAGTATTATTATTTCTGCAAGGATATCAGCCAAAGACCTGATAGGAATCTAGGATGCAACGTTTCACATCCATTTTGCCTTTACTTTTGAAGAGACTAAAATCACAAGCCAAGGCACATGTAATGGTAATAATTTCCATGCACACAGGGGATTTATTTCTGAGCAAACATGCATGTGATTAGGCAGTAAGCAATCAAGGACTTCTTCAAAGCCAAAACTGTTATATGTGCATCCCATAAAAATACACTTTATGAACGAAACACTTACATGCTTGCTAAAGTATTTAGTATGCATTTACATGAAGTAGGAAGCTGGACATAATTAGAACACTCTGTCTCACATATTTTTGCAGTTTATATTCCACAGTTCAACCAGAAATGGTGCTCAAAAGCAGCACTGAGTAACAACAAAGGTGAGAAAGAAAATCTGAATGAAAATGTAACGTAAGTATAAATCCACAGGAAAACAATTGAATCACAACAACAACAGAAATGGGCAGCATCCAACGAATTAAAAAAGACCACCAAAAAGCCAGCTTACATAACAAATGTTTTCCTGAGTAATACTGTCTTTGTCTATTGCTAGAAAGAAAATATCTGCATGGTGGCAAGTAATTACACATTGCTTTGAAAAGAACAATATGAACAATGTGAATATATGAAAATTTTCCTGATGTAATATGAGGGCATGGTCTGTTAGAAGCCTACAGCAAGAGAATGTCCTGCTGGAAATATTTGGTTTTTGAACACTTGATCATTCCCAGTGTGATTCATGCAAATTTTCTCAGTAGAGCGAATCAGCTCCACTTTCACCTATGGAAGAAAATTGCAAAAATGTGTGGAAATTTGTGTTTGTCCTCTTTCCAGTTCCTGATTTTACAAGGTTCCTGTTCACACAGAGTGAGCCGCAATCCCAAATCAGGAATAAGATGAACAGTGAGAGGATATTCAGAGAATCCTGTTGATATCAAACACCACTTGTTCACCAATCCCTAGCAAAGAAGAAATGCTAACACTAGGATTTGACATCAAGTACAGGTGTTTGAGTCTGTGTCTCTCATTTAATTTTGATTCTTGCATTAGCCTTGTTGTTGTTGTTAGTCGTGAAGTCATGTCCGACATGTCGCGACCCCATGGACATCATTCCTCCAGGCCTTCCTATCCTCCACCATCCCTGGAGTCCACTTAAGCTCACACCAACTGCTTCAGTGACTCTATCTGGCCACCTCATTCTCTGCCGTTCCCTTCTTCTTTTGCCATCTATTGTTCCTAGCATTAGGCTCTTCTCCAGGGAGTCCTTCCTTCTCATTAGGTGGCCAAAGTATTTGAGTTTCATCTTCAGGATCTGGCCTTCTAAAGAGCAGTCAGGGTTGATCTCCTCTAGGACTGACTGGTTTGATCTCCTTGCAGTCCAAGGGACTTGCAGGAGTCTCCTCCAGCACCACAATTCAAAGGCCTCAATCCTTTGGCGCTCAGCCTTCCTTATGGTCCAGCTTTCACAGCCATACATTGCAACTGGGAAAACCATAGCTTTGACTATACGCACTTTTGTTGGCAGGGTGATGTCTCTGCTTTTTAGTATGCTGTCTAGGATTTACCATAGCTTTCCTCCACAGGAGCAAGTGTCTTTTAATTTCTTGGCTGCAGTCCCCATCTGCAGTGATCTTGGAGCCCAGGAAAAGAAAATCTGTCACTACCTCCATTTCTTCCCCATTTGCCAGGAAGTGTGGACCAGATGCCATGATCTTAGTTTTCTTAATGTTGAGTTTTAAGCCAACTTTTGCACTCTCCTCCTTCACCCGCATCAAGAGGCTCTTTAGTTCCTCTTCACTTTCTGCCATTAGAGTGGTATCATCTGCATATCTGAGGTTGTTGATATTTTTCCCAGCAATCTTAATTCCAACTGGTGATTCATCTAGCCCCGCCTTTCTCATGATGTGCTCTGCATATAAGTTAAATAGGCAGGGCAACAGTATACAGCCTTGCCAAACTCCTTTCTCAATTTTGAACCAATCAGTGGTTCCTTGTCCAGTTCTCACTGTTGCTTCTTGACCGCATATAGGTTTCTCAAGAGACAAATAAGATGGTCTGGTACTCCCATCTCTTTAAGAAGTTTGGGATCAGAATGTAAACTGACCTTTTCCAATCCTGTGGCCACTGCTGAGTTTTCCAACTTTGCTGGCATATTGAGTGAAGCACTTTTATTGCATCTCTTTTAGGATTTTGAATAGCTCAGCTGGAATACTGTCACCTCCACTAGCTTTGTTGTTTCTCAGACTTCCTAAGGCCCATTTGACTTCACATTCCAGGATGTCTGGCTCAAGGTCAGTGACCACCCCATCGTGGTTATCAGGGATGTTAAGCTCTTTCTTGTATAGTTCTTCTGTGTAATCTTGCCACCTCTTCTTAATCTCTTCTGCCTCTGTTAGGTCCCTGCCATTTTGGTCCTTTATCATGCCCATCTTTGCATGAAACGGTCCCTTCATATCTCCAGTTTTCTTGAAGAGATCTCTGGTCCTCCCTATTCTATTGTTTTCTTCTATTTCTTTGCTCTGTTCATTTAAGAAGGCATTCTTCTCTCTTCTAGCTACTCTCTGAAATTCTGCATTCAATTGAATTCTGCATTCAATTGCAAATGCAGCACTTTCAGAGACAAATACTGGCCAGATACAGGGGGAGTTCCAATGGAAAACTCCAATTTGGATGGGATTGCATTCCAGATTGGGCAACTCTGAAAGAAAATGAGCTACCTGCATCATGCTTTTCAGACAAGTGAGTATTAAATGTGCATTCCCCCCTCCTATCATGAAAAGGGTATGCTGAAATTGGCAATGCTACTCTTTGCCTTCCAAACATTTTCCAGCAAACATCATCCACTCCCAACATGGGGACTCAGGGACTCCTGTATCATTCTCTTCATGTGTGAGAAAACAGCTTTGGAAGGCTAATTTTGGACTGGAATAGGACTAGAAGGAAGAGGTTGCACTTCTTTTAGTATGCCTTCTTCCACCAGGGGAAGGTCAGACCAGAGGTAAGGTCAGGAGAAGGTAGGAGTCAAGGTGAGACTAGAACTCTAACCCCCATGTAACCACTTTGCTGTGACAAAACCAAACAGTGCAAGAAAATCTTTATAGTGCCTTTCAGCTGTATTCCCAGCTGTGTGCAGGCTCCAATCCTTGAAAGCACCTTCAGATCCAATCCTAGTCCTGCAGGAAATTGAAGGATAAATCATACTCCTCTTCATCATCATATCTCCAGGGAAACCTGTGTCAAGGTTTCAGATTCTGACAACAGGAATTATTATTATTATTTTATTTATTTCATTTCTATGTTGCTCAACAGCAAAACACTCTGGGTGATTCACAACAATTAATCAATTTTATTTATTTATTTATTTATTTATTAAAACATTTTTATGCCACCCCATTCGCCAAAGCCTCGGGGCGGCTTACAACAATAAGCTAAAATAATTATAATATAAATCAAGAATATAAACATTAAATTAAAAATACAAAAATACAGTATAAAATTCAGAAAATACAATAAAAATACAGACACAGGAAAACTCAGTATAAAATTGCAGTGTGTAAAAAAATTCAATGTACACAAATATAAAACCATTGACAATTTAAAACTTTTCCATTAAAACCCAGACCTAATTAAAACAGCAGGCATAACCCATCATGCACAATAAAATGCCTCGGAATAGAATCAGGTTTTAACCTGATGCCAAAGGTATGCTAATGTTGGGCCAAGGCACGCTTCAGTGGGAAGACAGTTTCATACCTGGTGGGGAGGCACCAAAAAGGCCCTTCTGCTTGTTTACTCTTTCTGGGCCTCTCTTGAAGGTGGCAGTTGGAGAAAGTCTCCCAGTGCAGATTGCAGGCGCTGGATTGGGATTATGGTTGAGAGAGGTGGTCCATCAGGTACTGAGGTTCTGAGCCATGTAGGGTTTTATATTTTTAAAACAGGAACCTTGAATAGTGTTCAGAGGCATATAGATAGCCAGTGCATGTGGGTCAGGATTAGTTTTATATGTTCAGAAGTTCTGGTTCCAGTTATCAATTTGGCTGCTGCATTTTACACAAGCTGCAACTTCTGAACTGTGTTCAAGGGCAGTCTCACACAGACTGAATTTTATTATTTATTTATTTTATTATTTATTAAGACATTTTTATGCCGCCCCATTCACCGAAGCCTCGGGGCGGCTTACAACACAATTGCAGTAATCACATCTGGAGATTACCAGTACCATTACCAGGAGTATATTAGGTTATTCCTATCTAGATGGGGGCATAGCTGGACAACCAATCAAAGCTGGTAAAGAGCATTCCCTGCCACTGAGCCTCAAGTGACATAGATGGATCAAGGAGCACCCCCTAACCCACAAACCTACTCCATTACGGGGAGAGCAATACCCTCCAGAACAGGCTACCTACCAACAGCAATTCTGTCTTGTCTGGTTGTTCATTGGCCCTCATCCAGTCCATTATCACAGCCAGACAGCAGCTTGGCACATTCATAGCCTTACCTGATGATGTTGCAGAGGAGAGATAGAGCTGCATGCCATTGCAGATTGATAACAGTGCACTCCAGACCTCTGGCTGACCCAACTTAGTGCTTCCCTGTGGATGTTAAATAGCACAGGGGATAAAACCAACCCCTATACTGGAGAATCCACAGGGCCAAGCAGTATTTCCCTAAGTACCACCCTCCGAACCCTGGTTCCATCTAAATAGGAGTGGAACCACAGTAATGCAGTACCCATTCCCAACTCAGAAGGATACCATACCAAGAGAGTCTTTTGGCTATTGGGCAGTACATGCATACATACATACATAAGGTTCTGTGGTCTCAAAAGCCATGGCAAGATCCTGGAGTATCAACAGGGTTTCTCTCTCCCCTGTTTCTCTCCCAACATCTCATCATGCAGGGTGACCAAAGCTGCTTCTGTGCCAGAACCAAGCCCATGAAATGGATCTGGATAATCAGTTTCATCCAAGAGTGCCTGGACTTGGTTTGTCACTGTGCACTCAAGAATCTTGCCCAGGAAGAGAACATTTGTCACTGAACTGAAATTGTTAGGATCCTCTAGGTCTAGAGAAGGCTTCTTAAGAAGTGGCCTCACCAATGCCTCTCTCAGGCTGCATGGGACCACATCCTTTCTCAAGAAGGGATTAACCACCTCCCGGGCCCAACCAACTGTTCCCTCTTATTAACCAAAAGGAGCAAAGATCTAGAATAGAGGGAATTGCATGACCCTTTCCAAGCACTTTGTCAACACTTCAAGCTGCACTGACTGAAATTCATCCAATAACATTGGACCAGGCTGTGCTCTGAAAACTCCAGAGGGTTTTTTGGGTTACTGGTGATACCAGAGGCTTTCTGCTCAGGGCTTTGAGGCCCAGTGGTAGAGATGGATCATCCTTTATACTGATTGACTTCACCCACTCAGAGTTTCATGGCTCTTGGGGGAAGTGATAGAAGGATCACTCCTCAGGGATCAGATGATTCATCCTAGGAGTTTATCAGTGAATTGAGTACAATTAGTAGCCCAGACTAGTTTTCCTCCTCACAGATCTGATTTATAATAAAAGGTGGCCCAAGTTAATAAAATGAGTCCAAAAAGCATATTTCACAAAGAATTCAAATGCAAATTATGCAGGAGGTTGTGTTTTTTTTAATCCTGTTTTGTGGCTTGATGAAGAAATAGAATAGAATAGGATAACGAATAAACATGATTTCACTATGATGGACCAGCCTTAAAGGTGCAAGCTTCTGTATGTTTAGACAGAAAATAGTCCAACAACTTCCATCTTGGGTACCTGGGATATGTTCAACTTGTTGGACTTTTTGCTGTCTAAATTTGCATAGGATTGTGCCCTTAGAAAAATATATCTAGAAAGATGGGAGGGTGTGCATGTTTGTGGCTGTGGCGGCAGACAGAAGGAAAAAACAAATCTCCTCTGACTCTTATATTATTTATATTTGCAGGAACCTTGCAATCAAAATCAGAGACAGCAAGACGTTACGCAACAGCATCCTGAGTACACATTGTCCCCACTCACCAGGAAACCGGGTTCTTCTGAATCTCATCTGTACTGCCTGAAGATGCACAGCAGTCGATCTTGCCGTGTCCCATGAATATGCATTATAAAATGCACACAACTGTGCCTACTGTTCCAGCTTCCGTTTGCCTGTTCCGCAGAAATATTGTATACTGCATGCATCCATGCATGGGCATGCATTTCACGCACATGCTATGTATTTTATGTGTACAGATTAAGTAGATGGTGTTGTTTACTAGTGCCAAGCGGCTTTCTCACCATAGCAGATGGCAGCATTAGCAGGAATAAATCCTGCAATTGCATTAAACCCTACTTTTGGCCTGGTTCCATGGCCATGGTGACATAAGGAAGATGCAGAAGCAATACATGCATCAAAGCTGCCGCCTGCAGATAGTTAAGAGTTTTCCTTTTCTCCACAAATATAGCACAAGTTCATTTTCATATGCCAACTTTTTCATGTTGAATTTAAAGGATGCAGTGATGTAATGCGAGACATTAGGCTTCAGTAAACAAAGGCAGACAAAACATGAGGGTCATAAGACAAGCGAGATGAATATGTACTGGTATTAACTATCAAGATAGTAAATAGAAATGATTTAAAGCCATTTTGTGTGCTTGTAATTCAGTTCTGAATAGAGTAGGCTGAGAAAGTAAATACTCAATTCGCTTACCTCCACATCAGCATTTAGAGAGGATATGATGAATATAGCTATCTTAGCAGAGGCACTGATAGCTCTATTGTATTAATAGGCCCAGAAAGTCATTTACTAAATGCTTTTTGGTATTGCATAGATCTTACTGTAGTATTTCATGGGTTTTTCATTTGTACAAAAGAAACAGAGTGAGGCTCTGGACTAAATGAGCTCTCCTCTATACTGTTTATCTACAAGGATGGAAGAGGTGATCTTTCTTGTTTTCTGTGAAAATGTTTCATTCTAGGGAAAAGGACAAATTGTCATCTCATTAATGGCAAAATTGTCCATATCCATCTATCTACCAAATGCCACCACTCTATGTAGCATTGTTATAGGGGGATGAATGTTCTGCATGTGATTCTTGGTAATCGCAAGCAGTTATGCACAACAACCTTTCTAGAACAGAATGTGATTTTGGAGCAAGCATCATCTTCGACACCATTCTTTATTTTTTCTTTTAAGTATGTCTCTTCCTTTCTCCAAATTCCAGATTCCCCAGTGACTATCAAAGGGAGATGAGGAGGGTAGCTGAAGCTATTGTATCTATACACTTTTTTTTAATTGTTGGATGTTCCCTGCTGCCACTCTCCAAGCTTCTATCCTTCCCAAATGAACACTGCAGAAATGGTGGTGGCTTCAGCCATCTGTTCTCTGGATATTGACTTTATATCAGATTACATCCAGCAGAGTCACAGAATTTTCCAGTATGGCTTGCCTGCAGGAGGTTATTAAAAAAAGTGTGTGGAGGATTATTCCATTCTGTTTCTGCAGTTGTTGGCTTAGAAGCACCATTTGGAAAAAATGCATGGCAATTTTGCTTTAGGTAGATTGTTTTCATTCCCTTGTTTAAACACACAGAGCAACATCAAATTGAAGTTTTCAGTAAACCTTAGTACATATGTGTATAATAACATGCCATTTTCTAGTCTGAATAGGCTTCTAGTGACAAGCAATTCAAAAAGGCCCTTAGATTTGTCCAATCTTAAGCATGTTTAGTTGAGAGTTAGCTCCATGAAATCTCATGGAACTTTTTCATAAATATTCTTGGGACTGTAACTTCTGCCATAAATAACATTGAACTGCAATCCTAAATCCATATACCTAGAAGTAAGGAGACTATATCCTAAAAAAGATGCTTGTAACTTTGCTGTTTTTGTTCCACTAGCAGAATAGACTGTTAGTATGTCAAGAACTACTGATCCCTGAAATGACCTGGTTGTTGTTGTTAAGTGCCATCAAGTAATCTCTGACTTATGTCAAACCTATGTTTGAATGCCTTCCAAATGTCTCGTCTTTGTCAGCCCTGCTCAGCTCTAATAAACTCAAGGTTGTGGCTTGCATTATGGAATCAATCCATTTCATATTTGGTCTTCTTCTTCTGCCTTTAACTTGCCCTAACATTTTGTCTTCTCTGCTGAGTCTTTCCCTGTAAATGAATGGAAATGTTCTTTTGAAAAACATTGTGAATGTTATGCCTCATTCCATAGCCCATATTGGTGCTTATTTCAAGTTGTTGAGGAGCACTAACTTCTCTTGTATTAGTGTAGGATACAAGATCAGCTCTATTGCATTCAGCTGAAGTGTAATGAAATTGAGGTAAAACTGAAGTAAAATATAAACTGTTATTGTTTATCCAATAACTGAGTATGTGAATGTGTTAAGGGATGCTTTTCAATTAGGGTTTGACCTTGATGGGAGTTACACTGTAAATATGATGTGCTGGCAAATTGGTAGTTACTGTTTCCACACATAGATGGAAAAGAAGCCTGAGTTTTGTTCTTATATATAGTAAGGTAGGTTTGGAATTTGTTGCACCTGTTTTGAGAATGACTTATCTTATTGCTTATTGATCCTGAGTTTAAATAAAGTTGGTGTGACAGAATCTTGGCCACCTGAAAGCCAACATGTGCTGACTGGCTGGAGAGTTCAGACTAGAATGAATATAAGGAACTATGGATAGGAATCTCAGGAGAATCTGATGGAGGAGTCTGATGATTCTGTCAGCAGAGTTCATCCGGAGCCCCCTAAGGAAGAGTCATCACGAGTCATCTTCATGAGAGTCTGGGTAGCCTGAAGATAATTACACACAGGTACAAGTAGGGGGCTGAGCTGAGAGTAGATGAAGTGGATGCTGAAGAAGTCTGAAAGTAAGAAGAGGAGGACTCCAAGAGAAGCTTGCAGTGGAATAAACTGAAGCTTGAGTTAAAGCTGAAGATAACACAGAAGCTGAACCAAATTGAAAACTTCAGAAGCCTATTGAACACTCCTTAAGATTTCAGGCAGAAGCCAGAAAGAAAACTGCCCTTCAAACCCTTCTTATTCAGTCTGTGGGTAATTTGGAGCAAAGTGATGCTCACTTTTACCAAACCAGAAATCTCAAGTGATCAGGCTTCACCTGTGTGATCAACTGATAAGATAAGAAACACATGAAGACTTAAAATAGTTTAAAGGTTTATTTTCCAAAGACAGCAGCTGGGGTGGGGTAGGAAAATGCAGTAGAAACAATCAAAGATAGCTGTCTATTCATTCAGTCTTACAAAGGCACAGCCACTTTTGTCCAAGTAATGAGAAATGGATCACAGAACTCAGACAAGCACAGCTCTGATCAAAGGTGCTTTGTATCCCCTGGTTGTATCTGGTTTCTTAGGCTTTCCAAGAGAAGGGGGAATCCATTTGGTGTTTTTAGTTGCTTTTTTAAAACTACAAATAAAGACACAGTACTAATTCAAAATGAGTTTCTTTATAATTTCTGACTTGGTGCCTCTTCTGTACCTCCCAAGGACAACCTAGACTGTAATTCTACCCCCAATCTCATGTCCATTTACTCCTATCTGCTTTGCTTTGATTACTTGATTGGAATATTCAAGCTCTCAAGTCCTCCTGAACCAAAGCCTTCCCTGTAAACAGACACCAAGAACACAAATATCCTCATTTACCTACACATTTCTAATTCATAGAAAACAAGCCACTGTCTCCACTGAAAAACGCATACCAAGTAGTTGAAGCAGGACACCGTTTAACTTTTAAGCTTTTCTAGATAGTGATTCCAGGAATCATGGTAAGTTGGAAAAGTGTCTTTAGGCTCAAGATCCAGTTACAATTTTATCAGCACACAGAGTTACAGAGATATTAAGAAAGGGTATTGAGTAAGCATTTGGATATAACTCTAAGTTAACTGACCATCAGCCTTCTCTACTTAGTGCTACTATTATGAGAAGTTACAGGATTACAGTAATAATTGATATTCATAGTCAAAGGAGGTTAACACTTTAAAACAACATAAAATTGCTGTTTAATACTCTCAGAGAAATATAAATTTGTTATGAAATAGTTTGCCTCTGGCCCTGGCCAAACCTCCCTTAGTAAACTTTTGATAGGGTTAGTGTTGATGGGGGTATAGACTTAATATCGATTAGGGGTAGGAACTGAAACTATTAATACCTGTTTGGTGGTAAAAGGGACCATACAAAAACCCTATTTAAAAGCAGTATTGACATTTGCTTTTATAAAAGCTAAGCTTCCTGAGTTTTATTTCTTTGGAATAAAATGCTATTTAACTTGGTTTAATTTCCTGACACCACTGACCTTCTTTCCTCATGCTGAATAGCTACCTTGGGGTAAAAGACATACTTTAAAATAGGGGTATATTTTAATGGTGGCAACAGAAATGAAAGGAGAAATTGTCTAGTGGTTAGGGTGATTTCCCATATTTCTTAATTGGGATAGGTAGGGCAGAGGTCCCTACCCTAAAGCCAGGATCTCTACAGACAGGTATAGAATTACATTATTGGAGTTGTAATCTTGCTGGCCTCACAGAATGTGAAGTTCTTGTGGACAGCCTCCTTCCTATACCATCTAGCTTAACAGTATCCCTTAACTGCTAATATGATTAGACCTTCCAGTATTCTTCCTTTCCTGGCATCCTCATGCTGAAATTTCTCCTGAGCAGCATATTTCGCAGCTATGCCTACTATGGGCAAATATCTTCCTGCATATGCAAAGTGTGCTCTTTAATGGCTAAGTTCTTTATTAGACTACCTGAATGGATGTGATTAAGGTTTAATGAACTCTCTATTAGCACTAATGAACACAACTAAATACATGTTTTATTAAATGGCTTGTCTCTTTTTAAATGAAAAGTAATGCTGGGGTCATTAATAAAAATTATTTGGGTCATTTCAAAGCACTCTTTGGAAAAGTCAACACAGAGACTGGCTTGATACTGTGTGATTAACACCAACACTCATTGCCTTCATTATCAAGGGGTAATTTTGAAAATGATGGAAAAGCATGGAAAGAGCATGTGCAAGTGATTCATGGACCTTTCTGTACTTTCAGGCAAGGACGAATGTGCACATGGATGAATGATACATCCACTCTGGGGGCATCTGCATCTCTCCATACTCCCAAAGTGGCATGGAGATGAAGGAGTCATGAGGTATTGGCAGCATGGAAAAGATAAATTTCTTGCACATTGATCTTTTTAGGCAAGTTAGGGCAAACATGTGTCCTTCATGCATTATAAACTACAGTTTCCATCATTGCTGATCAGTAGCTTTGCCAGTGGTGGATGATGGAAGTTGTCATCTAACACATCTGAATGACACCAGTTTGTCTACCTCTTGCTCCATTGTCCCTCGGAAATCAAGCGCTCTCAGAGTAATGTGTGCAGATATTATGCAATATAGCACCATATCTGTATCATTGTTCTTTATTGAAATGAAGAATATTTATATTTTGCACTGAACTGTGCACATGAAATTTTGGTAGCATTTTCTTCTAGCGCCAACTAGTATAAGTATGGACGAAATTGCCTGGATACAGAAGGAAATAAGTTGTTCCAATTGTCCTTTTATGTATGACCTCATTAAACTGAAATTACTTTACTAATCATGCACAGCAATTATCAGTCTTCGCCCTTAATATTAAACATTAGTTCATTGTTTACAGTGCATCACAAAATTATGGAGCTGAGTAAAGTCCTTCCCAAATGGTGGTTTCTTTCGCAGTGAATGCACCACTTATTCTGTTGTTCCAGGTATGTGCAGCGGGGGAGGGCAAAACTCTTTCTGTTGTGCAGTACTATAAAGTATGGCATTTCATGTTATTGTCTGGATATGCAATCCCCACTGTAGCTAAGATTAACTGTGCTACTGTGTTTGATACACTATGCAGAGTATCACATGCATTTAATAGGTAGTGCTTATTATGTGATTAATCTTTAGTTACTGCTACACAAGATGTCAGCACCATATTGTCTACTTTAAAGATGCATTTTGTTTTATGATTATTTTTCTCCAATCCTATACATTCCTTTTTCACTTTAAAAATTCTTTCAGACAATAAATAAATAAATAAATAAATAAATAGCATATTTTTGACTTGGAATGCCAGATAGTGTACATTGTAATGTCTACGTGGAAACCCACTACTTATTTAGGAAAATCCCAAACACATTGCAAATCCAAAATGTGCTCTTTAGTCCACCATTGCATTTTGGAGGCAATGAACTGTGGAGTACAATAATAATGTAATAGCTCAAGTTGTTAGCATCAGACATGGTATCACCGCTATGTTACTTTTAACAATCTTTCAGTTTTACAATGAGAAACACTGCGGGCTATGCTTGTGAATTTTACCTTGATATTATAGGGCAAAGATGAAGGCACTACAGAAATAATAGTTAAGTATTATGAGGTCAAAATGAAAATAGTAATGAGACATCTATCAGTAAATTCCCCTATGATAAGTATAAAACACTAAATGGTGATATCATTTGTACAGGACATTATTGACAGAAGAGTAGAACAAAACACAATTCAGCCCAGTGACCATGTTACTGAATTTGCAAGGTTGATCATCCTCCTTGATGATGAAACCAGGTGAAACCACCACCTTAAACCTCTAATTAAATGGCACCACAATCTATTCCCCTGTTCCACAAAATAGATATATATCTGTAAAATACAGGAAGCTGAGGTATCTGCCAAGCTGTAACGTGATGATAATCCCTGTGGGCCTAAAACCAAGGCTCAGTGAGATCAGTATCTAGACACATTCATTCCAGCTGGTTTTGAAACAGAACTTCTTCGGACCCAGACATTACTTAGTTCTGTTCAATGTCATTCATGCCGTTTTGCTTTGCTTTGCTTTGCTTTGCTTTGCTTTGCTTTGCTTTGCTTTGGTATGTGTTTCATGCTATTCACAATACTTTGCAGAGTTCAGGAGGATAGCTTCTTATCCTGAGGAGGTTTTACAGTCTAAAATATAACATAGGGGCACAACAGAGAATGGGGAGGGAAGGCTCGACTAAGCAGGAAGAAAGATGTGCAAATCTGACATACATTTGAATAGACAAGAAAGATGCATTTTGTGTTTTGCTTTGCTTTGCTTTTTGGCAACAGAGTGTTGAATAGATGGAAGGAGATCAAAGTGAGAAAGGAAGACCAGAGAGGAGATGATCACACTATGCAAGAGATAACCAGGATGTGAACCAGCAATTTTGCTAAAGTGACAGAGGGAAAGGGTCTTATTTTTGCAATGTTTCAAAGGGCAGTGTCCTGAATAAAGAAGATAAAATGAAAAAAAAAAAAAAAAGAGTTCCAAGGCTAAGTCCTGCGTAAGAGGATAAATGGTTATATTTTCAATGGGAGAAGAAAACTTAGGAAGAAAGACGAGGAGTTTGGCCCGAGACATACTGCAATTGCATTGGAACCCATGTTCCCATGAAAGTTAAAAAAATACGACAACCCTCAGGTTTAAGAAAGCTGTGGCCTACATAGTATTGTGTGTAGTTTGGCCTTGAGAACCAGGAGGGTTTATATCTGCATATTCTTCTCCTAGACATAGTGGAGTGTGACAAAATGATGGAAATTGACTTTTATATCGATAGATGTGTGCCATAAAAGCCTTTGCTTTTATCTTCTTTTTAGGGAAAGAAAGGAAAGACAAGTATTTGGGATGATAAAATACTATGAAAAGTTCTGTTAAAAGCCCTGCAAGTTATGCTACTCTCCTAAGCATGCTTACATTGCTGCCCTACAAAACAACTGTGTGGGCATTTCTTTTGAATGGCTAGTCTCTTACCCACATTGCATTGCAGCCCTTTGAAACCTCCATACCGCACTGAACAAAATAAAAATGCATTCTGCAACTGCATAGCAAGGCTTGCCATATTCCTCCAATCAAACTAAATGTGATTAGCCATCGATTAACTAAACAAATGGCTGCACTGGGTTAGTCATAAATAAGCTGCCCCAACTTTCTGCCTTGCATACATTAAAAAGAAAAAAAGAATCTGTTCCGTCATTGAGCCTAGAAAAGGAAATGAACAGAATTAAATCTTTCTTTAGGTTTCATTAGATCTTGCTTCCATGTTTTACTCATGAATAATTAAAAATCTGATATGAAAAGACACAGCAAAGTCTGAATTATATTCAGGTTTGGAAATATAAGAATTACTGTGGTGTATCAGTCTAGCAGTTTGTCATTGTGTCAGAGGCAGGCGGAAGAAGTGTCAAATTGCTCCCAATGAATCTTGGAAAGGAATGGGCAAAGGGCAGACCTTTCTAGACCTTTACCCAATAAATTCAGCCATGTGACTAGGAGAATTTACCTGTCCAATCCTATACATGTTTAGACAGGAAAAAATGTCTTACAACTCCTAACATTGTCCAGGCTGTCTTACAATTCCCAATGTTGCCTAAATGGAGAACTCTTTTAAGTCTAAACATTCTTAATATGTAATACCAGGAACACTGTGCTGGATGGGGGAATGCTGGGTGTTCCAGTAACTTTCTTTTTCCTAAACATGCATAGAATAACTTAAATAATGCAATATTCAATACAAGAAATATCATTTGACATTTATGAACAATATTCACCTTAGCAGAAAAAGGAGCTTCCATGCAAATTTGCCTGGTGGCTTAGGAGGATGGGAATGAGAGTTCCGCAATGTTTTGAGAACCACAGATTTCCTTTTCCTATATAAGGTAGTCAAATCTACTGTACACCGCTGACAGCCAGTAGTATGGCCTCAGCACCAGGTTTCCTAAAAATGTGTACTCATGCAGTTGTCCTTGCCATATACACACAAATTTATCTCTACACATGGTCCACCTAGCATAATGATGGAAATATTGCTAGGAAGAATTACAAAGAATCATGCACTGGGCAGAAAAGAACCTTTCAAATAGCATATGCTCGCAATATTTTTATTTTGAGAAATTATGTTTATCCAACCTTCTTTATAACATTTTTATAAAGTGAGTGAGTGGGTCTATCAGAACAACATAAGGCAACTTAGAAATGGCAGAGGCCACATGTTGCAAAATCAGAGCTCATAATATTTAAGCAAGACCAGCAGTTCTTTGATTTAGCCTTTCAATCCCTGCCTGATTGAAAGCGCACAGGGTACATAGCACCTGTCTTTGATCTAAGAGTGGCAGCTTGAACATCTCCAGGGACTTTTTAAGTCTGTGACGCTGGCATCTGGGTCAAAATATTTACTTCAGACAACAAGCATGAAACCTCATTCATTTCTCTCTCTCTCTCTCCTCTACCCCATTCTAATTAAAGCCTCATTTCAAAGCATAGTGGAAATAATGTGTCTGATGTGGTTAATATTTAATCAGTATTCTAGTCTTCCAGCCATTTGGATCTTGTAATAGCCCAGGGTTACTGCCCTGTATCCCTTTGGGATAACAGATGCCTTGTCCGGCAGAACAGAAACCACAAGTGACCCATTGCTGGTTGAGAGATAATGTGGATCAATGAGGAAAATAAGCTTTTGGTTTCCAGAGCTGACTCATCTCTTGTGGGGGAAAGAAGGGGGGGACCCCTAACAGATCTTGAGTGTTTTATTTTTTAGAACATATTATTTTATATTCTATTATTAGAATTTCTGGCATAAGAAATCAGTGATAATTGCCAAAAGATTGATTTTTCTCATTTTCTTTAGAAAAGCAACCCCCCATGAAACTATTCTTCTCATTTTCTGATTTAGTAATACATCCTAGATTGTACCAAAATGGAAATGAAATGCAATTTCATTAAGGAGAAACTGTCTGAAAAATGCTTCCGGGAAATAGCATTCACCACGAAACTTCAAACACTTACTTTTCCAGAGAAAAACCTATAGTTCATTGACATGCAAGATAGTGTTAAATAATTCCACATCTGAGCTGTTCTGGATGTTATTTATTTTTCTTCCTTACATTTTTAATTCACATGTAGAGAAACAGTGTGTGTGTGTGTGTGTGTGTGTGTGTGTGTGTATTATTGTGTGTATGTGAAAGAGATGTTATTTTTGTCTAAGCATCAAATGATCCAGTGCAGATAGATATATGCCATATACCATGAAAAGTTCATGGAATTTTCCCTAGTAAGTTAGTGATGTTGCTGAACTTTGTACTCATTGGTCAAAACTAATCCATTCATAACATGTTCTTCTGGAAAAAGTCTGGATTGCTATATTCATTATTAAGTTTAGAATTGATTGTGAACTTCAGAGCACTCACAGTAAAGTTGTACATAGATTCCACATCCCTCAAACCAAACTTGCAGTGGTCTCCCACCATTGGCGAACTGACCTCACATGATATTATGGAACAGGTAAGCCACACAGAAACAATCTATCAGTAAGAGAACACATAACATGGTGATCCATGTTAGCATGCTAAATGGTGCAATTCTAATCCACATATTCCAGGAAACCAAGAAGAACCTTGATTTTATCTACATACAAAATCTCATTTACAGATAACTAGAGTTCTTATCAATATAGAGCTCTCATCTGAGCTCAGGTGGACAAATTCATTACTTTCTGAATAAATACCTGAAACCCTTGAGACAAATTTGCCCATCACTAGCATTTAGGCTGCACTGGACCATTCACATATTTGGGAAAGAGCTAAATTGTCTTTGAGCATACACTCAACAAGAAGCAACAAGAAATTGCTGTTGCCTGGTGTGGGTGTGTGCACATTAATGCAATTGCTAGCAAATGCATGTGGGCATTTGGACTGAATGTGTATGTGTATATGTGTGTCTGTTAATAATATGATCGGGTAAGTTGGGTTTTGCATCTTGACCAAATTTCTAGAAACATTTCTATGGTCGGATAAATTCCGGGTTACCTATATCTGTAACCCAAAATTCTATATATATTTCCCCCTGGGAACTAAAACGTAACCCAAAACTAAGGAGTAAACCAGATATGGCAATAAAGTTAACCCTTTTGCTCCCATGAAGTGGTCCTGTGAAGTGACTATTTGCATTGTGGAAATTCCCCAACTGTTGCAGAATTGCAAGATTGGAACATTCTTTGCATTTTTAGCAGGTTTCTGCTAAGTCCTCCCCTCCATTGCAGCAGCTGGTGGTGAATGCTATGGCCAAGGAAGGACCATCAAGCATCTCTTTCATGAAATTACAATCTTACAGGCAGGGAGAATGGCTTTCCTTTCAGAGAAGATCTAAAATCCACAGTTGGGTAATTTCTTTATTTATTAGAACCTTACCCTATTTTGTATCCTGCAGAATTTTTGGAGTACCACTCCGAACTATACCTGAGGTTTGGTCATGTTGGCTGGGGCTGGTAGGAGTTGAAGACCAACACATGGTGAGGAAAGCTGCTTTATTAGGAGCATCAAAAATTTCACAACATAGAGCAAGTTCTCTCTCTCTCTTTCCTTTTCTTGTTAAAGTGACCAAGGTTGTGTACAGGTTGCTTTCCAGAAATACTAATTATGCAAAGGAAAAAGTCCACATTATTTGGATTGCCCATGGCCATAAAGCCAATGTGTGGCCTTTTTCCATCTTTTATCAATTTTTCCCTAAAAATAGAGAAAATTCAATTGTGGAGTAGGTTTACTCCACAGGCATGGCTTTGTTTTGCTTGGATAAACATTTTATCAGTTGTGGAGAAAAACTGGCTAACTGTTTGGGGTGTTGTTTTCCAAGCAAATATATGAGATGTTTTGTGAGGTCTAAGCAGCCCAGAAGTGCCAGCTCAGCTCTTCAATACTTTTTTCCTTCTGTGTACTTTGTGGATTTTTTTCATTGCACCCATTGGTTGGAACATAATGCAGCAATTTCAAAAGTTATATGTTCGACATTGCATTAGAGGGTCATGCTGAAAACAAATCCTTTATTAGATCCATTTTGTTGAGAGAATATTAGGCAAAGATTTCAATGTAAATGCTGTTGCCTAGAAAGAGATGCCCCAAAGCTTTCCCACTAACATTAGAACATCCCACAAATTGTTTGTTATGTTAAAACTACGTTGAGGAATGAATGGGGCTGAGGATGGGATGAGGATCAAGATTAATATTATTGTGATTGTGTGTGGTGGTAACTGTGTTTGTTCACCACAACCCAATGGACTATAATCAACATGTGTCAGATCAAGACGAATCAGAGCTGTTATCACAATAGTGAACCCTTTATTTCTGAAAGGTTCATCCAATCCCCAGCTGTGTGCTATTAGGATGTCATGCAATTTACCCAACAAAAAGGAGGACCAGTTGCCAAATACCAACCAAAGGGAAAGGGACAAGAAGGGGAATTGAATCCCATTTGGTCATATGTCAAGTGGATGGAGTGAAACCAGTGGGAGTTAAGTTCGTCATAACTAATGTCCCTTTGATTTCAGTGGGTGCACCATGAGTGTTTCTAAATTTGAATCCAAGCTGAGATCTATTTCTTTTCCTTTTCTGTGTTCCTGGAGGCTCACAGGGAAAGCTGATAAGTTCTAGGTTACTTGTTTACTAGGTAAGAAGTAAATATTATTCCTAGGATTTGGGCTTGGCTTTGGCTTAGAGTTGTTGCTGTGTGTATGAATCCAGTTTTGCCAGTATTTAATGTTTGTCTCTGTCAAGCAGAAAAATGGTCACAATTTAGTTGTATAAATATAATGAGGGGGTGAATCATGCCGTATCACTACTTCCTGCCCTGCTTCAACATGTAAAAGTCCTTTGAGATTCCCCAGGAGGACAAATCTGCTGAGAAAGGTGAGGAAGTTATGAAACATAAAAGGCTAACATCTGAGCACTCTATAACTAGCTAAGCATCTGCTGTGAGCCGAGTGACACTCATTGGAACAAGGACAATGAAAAGGAAATATTCTTCAGTTCTCCACTGTGGGGAGAAGTACATCACTTGGTATGATGTGAACTCCTGTTCTCTTTTACCGCTAAGTCTGGTGAATGTTTAATCAGATTCTGTGCTCTTGCTATCATGCTATTTTAGAATCCATTATCAGTAGCAGGATGAAAGCCATAAAGAAGTTGACTAGGCCAGGGAGCAAGTGTGGATGTTACTACCTCCTGACTACTGAGAATATATGGCTCTGGATTTGAAGGTGCATCTTTCTTTTTGTCCTTAATATAATGTACTAATTCACTGCTTTGCATTTTATCCTAGGCACATTTCATTAAGGATAGACTATACTGTCTAAGTTGCTGTCTTTAGCATTCAGAGTCAAGAAATCTCACTTTTATAATTTCTCATATTAAGTGCACTTAAAATTGCAGGCCTGATTATAAAGAGTGAATCAAAATATATGAATGTGAACCTACCAAAAATGGGAAAGGGAGAGATCACGAGAGGAGTTGCTTCCAGGAGCTTGCTGCACCAATCCTTGTGAGAAGGAACATGAAACCCCGATTGACAGTTGTCCTGGGGCTGTGACCATTTTTATCACTTGTGGTCACAAGATCCACTTGGGCATCTCAAGAAAGATGAGCTGAATGTATTGCTATACATCAGCTAGAGAAGTGGATGCAGGGAGCTTCTTTCCTTCCTTCCCGACAAGATGAAGAGTTATAGCAACTCTACAGCCAAGAACTAAGATAGTTTTTCCTCCTCCCTCCTAATTCTTTTTCCATTTGCATCATGTCTTTTAGATCTGAGGCCTGATGATGGGTCTATCATTAGCATTTTATGACTCTCCTAGCACCTTAACATTTTCATGAGCCACTCTGGGGCCCTTTATCCTAAGGCTTTTTTTCTTAAAATTGTGGCCAGTTGCAGGAAAATCTGTACATAAAAAAGCATTAGCTTATCCACAGTGTTCCCCACAATTTTGAGAATCATTGCTTATTATACTTGCTTCAGGTTGAATGGTTTCCTGTACAATGCATGGACTGTTTACTTAGATGTAAGCTTCATGGTATTTAGCAGGTCATATTCACACAGATTTCTACACAGTACTTGTAGTGCTATTATGGTACACAGCAATTCAACACAGAAACACCCAGTGCTTTTCAGTAACTAATTCTGCTGCAGTTCTTTGCATATGTGGTCTACAAATACACATGCACACACAGGTCTGAAGTGAAACACAGTATAATGGGAAACAAAGCAAACCAAAGTCACTAGGAAGATCTGATGGAGACTGAGTCCAATAACAGCTTCCATCAACCAGATACATTGCATTTAATGTTTATATTTTTAATTATAATTATTTAACTAATTGTTGTGAGCCGCCCCAAGGCTTCGGCAAATGGGGCGGCATAAAAATGTTTTAATAAATAAATAATAAATAACTTCCAGTGGGCTTGCTCCTGGTAAAGGATGAGAGGTAGTTTAACGCAACAGGAAGGCACTGAATTAGGAAAAGGCTTCCTTAGGATATTTTAGGAATATTATTTCAGAATGAGTCAGGAAGTGTGAAGCCTTCATTTCAAGAAAAGAATGCCCTTTTCAAAATGGGAGATAATCCATTTACAAGCTTTTTAATGATTTTTGTGACCCAGTAATGCATATGCCAAACTTGAAACTCAGGTCTTCCTAATGAAGACACTCTCTTTTATTTGGTGTCTTTGAAAGAATCTACTGTTCCTCAAAACCACATTTACCCTAACAAGAAAATTTTGTCAGATTCCATGAGATCAGTTAATTAAAGGCTGTCTAAAGCACCTTCCATTACCCTTCCTTCTCCTATGGACAAATATTCTCATCTCTTGTCTGTGCAGTAAGTATTTCAGTCAACAGAGCTATCCCGATTTTCTCTGATGAATGATCTGTTGAATGATCTAGCTGAATGATCTGATGCTCTTGCCCTGAATCAGACCACTCTTACTGTACTGATATGCATCAAATAAAACATGAAACAGCATATCATTTTTCCCATGTTTCCTTTCCATGATATATTGAATAATAATGTTGAAAAATTATGAAATACATGTCAATAATTATTTCAGTCAGAAGTGAAGCATGCTTCTGTCTCTTTTTTGGCCTGCTTCCCAATCCATCCCAAATTAAATATTGTACAGATTTAAGATATTATTAAAACAGTAAGCCACATTTCTGAATTTTTAACACATGCTGCTTATTTTCCACCAATATGTATTCAGACCAAAATCCTTTTCTTGGCATGCACAACATGCCACAGAGCAGATTCCAACCAAAATAAATTCATTTCGTCTGTACATGTTTCACCCTTTCTCCCAGTGTTGAGTGGGTTGCTCTGAAAGGGATTTCTACATTACTTCAGCAGATTAGGGATCCTGTTTTATCAGGCTTGTAAGTCTCAGAAAGGCTGCAATATATATTCATATAGACACACATATATATTCATATAGACAACAAAGGCAGAAGCCTTATATAGGCAGAGTGGACATGGTGTTCTAATGCATGGGAGCAAAACTGGCAACAGTGGAGACATATATTAAAAACTGACCATCCTCATCTCCTATTTTAACTACCATTATGTAGGCATGTCTAGGGAAGGAGCCCCAGTACATATTTTATGGAAAAGGGGTGGTTGAGCAGGGAAACTGGAAGAAAAAATAATTTTCTTCTTGACTGGAAGAAAAAATAATTAGCTCAACTGAAACAATGGGTTATGGGGCCAAAACTAGCTGAATGTGCTCAGCAGAACTGACCTCCAAACTAGTCTCCAAGGGACAAGGCTTGGCTACACAAAGGCAAGTGTGATGCTTCAAAAGCCTTTTGTTTGTATAGATAGGCTGGCAACTAAGTAGGTGGGTCAAACAAGCAAGCGAGAGATCCCTTTCCCTTATAAACTACCTCAATTTTGTATCATGTTTGAGCACTGCGGCATGGTCCCAAGGAATAAATCAAAAATTACTTCCAATCCATATCTAGGAGCTGCGTATTCCTCCTCCCCCCACCCTGATTTTGCTATTGATCAGGTTCAAGGTCCCCAAACCAGATTCTAACAGGGGAAAAGGGGGCTTTAACAATCTGAATCAATTCTCATTGCAAGTCTTCTAGAGTAAAAATGAAGTAAAAAGATGTAAATGTTAAATATGGGTTTAAAGTAATTTCTGTGTTGGCTTATTGTTGCCAAAGGATGAGGATAGTATGCATGAGAAAGTTACGATATTGATCCCACCTCCTGTGTTTTGTGGAAAATCTTAGTTCTCTACTTCCTACTTTTTAGGAAAGTGATTCATTAAAAATACTACAATAATGGAGTAAGAAATATTGTACAGTATGAATTTAACACAATTTAAACAAAATGCTTAACTTGCAGTAATGTCCAATATAAAGTATGCTTTGAGGTAATGGAATCCATCTTCTTCAAAGGGACATGTAATCTAGAGTCCCATAATATGATGAAATTCACTTATCTTTAAAGGTAGCTAAAAATGATTTTAAATAAGTAAAATAAATAAAAATCTCATCAGCAAAAAGTCTTTTTCTTATGAGATGTCTTCCTCATGAGAATTGTGTGGGGGAATAACATTCAAGTTCTCCATAGTATATGTCCTTTAATAAGGTAAATATGATGTAGTAAGAAGCCAAAAAATATTCCATATCAGATATGAGGTTTTATATTATAGACTTTTGTTGGCCTTGAAACTAACATAGAGCCACAGCCAATGAAAAAAATTCATTATAAACTAAAACAACAGTAACATAGGCTCAGTATTTTGAGTGGACAGGCTGCTGGGCAAGTAACCTGATGTTTTCCCTCTAAATATCAGGAGGAAATCCACATTTCTTTGTCTTTTGCAACTGGGTAAACAACTTTCTGACCTGGCCAAATGGTCTGATTATTGGCCCCTTAGGGTTTCTTCCTCTTGTCCTATTTCTTGCTGAGAAATAATTTGAACTCCTGCTTACCAGGGACGAGGCGGGGGAGGTATAAGAGAGAGAAAAGAAAACACTCACTGATTTTTACATGCAAGATCCCTTACACTTAGATAATCAAGGCTCAGCAGGAAATATAAACTGAAAACTGAAATCTAAACTGGGTTTATAATGCATTTCAACTTCTCTGCCATTTAACCAGCATGGCAATTCTATACAAACCTGACTTGTAAGGTAAACGAAACATGCACACACACACACACACACACAATTTCCCTTATCTATGGTCATCCAGCTGGCTTGAATACAGAATAAAGAGGGCTCACTGATGATCTGAAAAGCTATTTTGGAAAGGTACAATGATGCAATCTACTAATTGTGGGAGTGGACAGGAATTATGCTAGCTTCACAATGGTTTATTATACAAACAGGAACTGCAACAAAATATTACAGCTGAACAAGACAGCTTTGTCTTCTAGAATACTTCATCCCATCCCACATTACTCCAGTTTTCCTCCATCCCTCTGAAAGACAAGAAGTGTTCTTTGCCTACCTCATTGTGACATACACGGATCTCCTTGGGCTTTTGCAAAAGTACACCTTTATTCAAATGTAGACTTGGACACATATATAATTTTTGGTCCACAAATTGCATTTCAGGCTCAGAAACATAGGAACTATAGATTTAATTTGAGCCAAAAAGTTCTTATTGGAAAAATGCAGGTTAAAAATGAACAGAATACATATGCATCTATTTTCAGTAGGGGATCCATTGGAACTACCATTCTATTGGCCCTGAATTCGCTGTTAGAGAGATTATTTCATCCCACTTTTCCTTCAAGGAGTGAAAAACATGTATTTCCCTTCCCCCTTTTATATTCTCCACAATGATGATGTAGGTTAGATTGGGACAGGCAAGCATTTGGGACTGTGGGCACATTTGGCAATATGACAAACTGTCCTAACCTTACCAGAAAATGACTACCATGCTAGATATGACAAAGGATAAATAATCTGCCCAAAAGACTGAGCACAAAGCAGTCATGGGTACATGCCCTAACTCACTGAACAACTCTTGTGCATCCATAGTTTTCAGTACCTCTCCAATGTATTTCACAGCAAACCCTGCTGCCAGTAAGAAAATGCATTATTTTTAAGCCTATGTGGGTGCCAAAAAGGTGTCCAGAGGGTGCACTGGAGTTCAAGGGCAAAATATTGCCTAGCCTTGGCAGAGCACACACTGAGATTCATGGCAAAGCAGGATTCCACTGCTCACTATTTGGCATGCTTTTTCATAAAAGAAGTTACCTGGCTATTAGATATATATGAAGAATCTGAAATGGAGTGAAATGACTTTATACTGCCCTGAATCCAAACTGTAGATGTTGCAGAAGACTGGCATCTTCTGAGTTGTGCACATTTCACTGAATTGTGGAGTGTTTAAAAAAGAAATATGGAATTGTACGTAAATTTAGTCATACAGAACTACAAATATTACTGAACAATACACTTGTATATAAGCTATTTAAAAACAAATAACCTCCTGTTATTTCCTACACATAAAATCTCTTTCCAGCCTCCACCATGCAGCACTCTTTTTATATGTATGCACAAACTTCTTACAGAGCTAAGAAAGATACACAATATGCTGCATGCCAGTGAAAGTTGCATAATTTATGGCATACCTTTTGTGGGTTTTTTTTTCCTTTAAAAAGGGAATATCTGCCTATGTCAAGAAATGGATAATGGCACAAAAGATGCTAGATAATCCACAAAACAAAAGCACAGACATAATGGATGAAAGAAAATATGTATATTCCATTGGCTATATACCAAGAACATAACTCTGTGGGCTGAAAGTGGTATCTGAGGGACCATAGGATGCTGGTGAGTGGCGAGTCACTCCCAAGCATCTCCCACAGAGAAACTGGTGGCTCCTGTTCTTGAGTTGGAAGCACCATCCTCAGGAAGTGAGTGCAGCAGAAGGAAGTACAGTTGGGTGGGCTGAGATGAGGCAAGAAGGACCATGCAGCCAGCAGATCCAAGACTTTCAGCCACCTTTCTGGCCTCCAACAAGGTTAGTACATTAAACAGGCAAAGACAGAGACCAATTTAATGCAAAAGTGTTGCTTGGAGAATGGAGAAATTCAAAAAACAGGGTGCTATGGAAAATGGAATTAGGAAGGCCTTCAAACAAGAAAGTGTACTTATAAAGAGAGATTATAAATTACCCCACATTGACTGGATAATTCAAACCAGGCATTCTAGCCATGGAAAAATGACTAAATTTCTTGCTTGCTCAAATGTCTATATCCTAGACCAACTGGTCATGGAACAGACCAGAGGAGACATGACACTAATCTTTTCTTTCCCACCGAAAATAGAAGTGCTGCCTAAATAAGAAAAACAAAAGGGAGGAAAAGCTTGCACGAAAGAGATGCAAACAGACAAGAGATGCAGAAAACCATTTTGCGGAGCATATAAAAAACAACTTCAAGGCTAACAATAAAGACATCTTTAAATATATCAGAAAAAGAAACTAGGAAAAATTTAAGGAGACACTTGGACCTTTGAAGGATAATAGGGTTGAAGGAGTACTAAGGGGGACAAGGAAAGCGCAGAGATGTTCAATGAATGCTTTTCACTTTTTTCTCAGGAAAAGATATTGAACTTTCCAGAAAGCAGTCTGATGAACTGAGTGAAATACTAGTAACAAAACTTGAAGAACTAAAATATGGGATAGCTGATCTTACAAAAGTATGTAACATATTCAAAAGATTAGTTTCTTTGCCAGACAAATGGAGAATAATCAATGTCACATTTTTCACTAAGGGAACCAGAGGGATTCAGGAAATTACAGGCCAGTTAATTTAATATCTGTTCTGCCTAAATTAGTTGAAAGCATGATTGAAGATAAAATCAATAAGCACACAGAAGGTCAAGCTCAGTCGAGAAAGATCAACATGGCTTCCACAAAGGTAAGTCCCATCTTACTAACTCTTGAGAGTTATTTGAAAGTACCAATAAACATGTGGACATGATTGGTCTGACAGACATTATGAACTTGGAATTATTATTATTATTATTATTATTATTATTATTATTATTATTATTACTATTACTATTACTATTATTACATTTCTATGCCGCCCCTTGCCGATGCCTCGGGGTGGCTTACAACACAATAAGATACATCGAAATACAATAGAACATAATAAATTACCACTAAATACAAAAATAGAAAAAATACACTGAGATACAATAATATAAAATTAAAATTAACAGTATAAAATAAGTAAATAAAGAATATAGGAGGAGAAAAGAGAAGGAAGAAGAAGTTGCCCAGGCCAGATCATATATTTTAACAATTAAAATGATGTTTAAATAAAAAGGTCTTTACCTGGCGCCAAAAAACCAGTAACGACGGTGCCAGGCGGACCTCTTTGGGGAGTGAATTCCATAGGTTGGGTGCCACCACAGAGAAAGCCCTCCTCCGGGTACTTACTCTCCTAATTTCTTTCATGGAGGGTTCCCAGAGAAGGGACTCTCCCACAGATCTCAAGGGGCGGTCGGGCATATACGGACGTAAGCGCTCGTTCAGGTAGCCAGGACCCAAGCCATTTAGGGCTTTATAGGTCATAACCAACACCTTGAATTGGGCCCGGGCTTCAATGGGCAGCCAGTGAAGCTGACGGAGGACTGGAGTCATGTGAGCATAACGCCCCGTCCCCCTCAGCAACCTGGCACCTCCAGTTTGAACCAATTGAAGTAACTGGACCGTCTTCAGGGGAAGCCCCACGTAAAGCACGTTACAGAAGTCTAGGCGGGAAGTCACCAGCGCGTGTGTCACCGTCACCAGGCAGTCGTACTCCAGGTAGGGGCGCAGCTGATTAATCAGCCGAAGCTGAAGGAAGGCGCTCCTCGCCATTGCTGTCACCTGAGCTTCCAAAGAAAGCTCTGGGTTGAGGAGTACTCCTAAGCTGCGGACCTTGCCCCTAAGAGGGAGTGTTGCACCATTCAGGACCAGGTCAAATCCACCATTTCCGAAGCCCGATCCTCCAACCAACAGGACCTCCGTCTTGTCTGGATTGAGTTTCAGTATATTTATAAAAGTATCTTGACCATATCTTTTACCAAAGACTTTATGCACAGATACTTTATGAGCAGAGATCTTTTTTATGGATTGGGAATTGGTTAAAATTCAGAAAGGAGACACTAGAAATAAATGGTGAGAGATGTAAAGAGTGGGGTTCCACAGGGATCTATATTGGGATTAATGCTTCTTCAATTTATTTATAAATGATCTGGAATTAGTACTGAGCAATGAACTTGCCAAATAGATGACATCAAATTGGTGTTTAAAATAAAAAGTACCCTGGGATCTTCCAAAAGGATTTCTCCAAAATAGGAAAATTAGTTTGAAAATAGCAAATGTGGTTCATTCTAAATGATACATGTAAACAGATGCATAATGTAGGGGAAAAAACATTTTAAGTAGAAGCTGATGGTATTGGAGCTAGTGGTGACTATTGTGTACATTTCTTAGCACTGTTCCTTAAAAGAGTTAGGCAAAATACAGAAGAAGACTACTAAAATAAACAAGGGGCTGTAGTAATTCCCCTAGCTGAAAAGGTTAAAACATCTAGGATTATTTAGCTTAGAAAAATGGTGAGTGGGAGGGAAAAAAGAAAAGGTATACAAAACTAGGCATGGTGTGGAGATATTGGATAGGGAGACATTTTTCTTTATTACACTCACAATGTTAGAACCTGAGGTCCTCCCAGGAAGCTGATTGATGAGGACAAATAAAAAGAAGTACATCTCTACACAGTGCATAGTTAAATTGTGGAATTCATTTTTACAAGATGTACTGATAACCATTGATTTGGATAACTTTGAAAGGGAATTTGATATACTCCTGGAGGATAAGGCTATCAATGGCTACTAATCCTGATGGCTATGTAATATCTGAAAGCTAGCATGTTTTAATGGTTAGAGTGTTGGGGACCTGGGAGTTCCAGATTCCAATCTTTACTCAGCCATAAAGCTCCCTGGATGTTTTGGACCAGTCACTCACTGTCAGCCTAAACTACTTCTTAAGGTTGTTGTGAAGATAAAATGGAGTGGGAAAAGGCCTATGTAAGCATCCTTGAGTTCCTCACAAGAAAGTGTTGGATATAAATGCAATACAATAGTAATCTCCAATAACAGAGACAGTGTACTTATATACACCAGTTGCCCAAGTACAGCAGCTGTGAGGCTTGTCGGTTTCCTATGGGCAGGTCTTCAGTCATTGATGTGTGAACAGAAGGCTTTGCTAGATGTACCCTTCATCTTATCCGTTATGGGTCTTCATATCTTTTTATGTTCTATCATCTTATGACCCTGTGATATCAATAGAATTTTATTCCATTTTCAGGATGCATAGCAAATCCTAATTATCCAGTGCTTTTAGCCTGGATTTTTTTAAAGGTGACCCAATGATATTTCAGTTATAAATGAAAAAGGAGGAAAATATACCAAGCATAGTTTATGAAGCATTCATTTGGGCTTTGTTTCATTGTGTTTATTCACTTGCTAATTTGCAAAACTCAGTAATTTGCAATGGGTCTCCCAGTCATTAGTGCAAATTAGCATGGTTCTACTGTATTTGCATTTAATTGCTTTTTAAATTAATTAATTTATTTTAATTCCTTTATAATAATTTGCTACAGGATATTACTTTTCCTGAGAGGGTTCATTTCCCTGAAAGAGTTTGTTCTGGTGTGTGGTTTATTGCATATTTAAGAGGATTTTTTTCAGTCTGTGTACTGTCTTGATTCTTTATATATTTGGCCTTGACATGAATATGTGCACATCTTGAATATCCTAGTTCCTTATACAGAGATAAGCCCCAAATTTTATTACAATGCAATCATATGCATATCTACTGAAGAGTCTCTCACTGAGTTCCATGGGGCTTAAGCCCAGGTAAATGAATGAACAAAAGAAGACTTATATTGAATTGTATGTACGTTTAAATAGTCCTATTAATCCCAGCATGTGTCAGCCCTCTCCCCTCCCACATGCATACTTGTCCTGTGTCTGAAATATCTGGACGTCTGGATCCAAATTAGGATCTGTCAGCCATGTGTACAATCCAAGTCTCAAAATGTGTGGTCAATTTCCCAAACATGTACAACAAATATACAGCAGCTTTGGTGCTGATATCTGTTGGATTTTAACATATATTCCCTGTTCATCCACACAGGGACATCTGGGGCTATGAGGAAGGAAAATCCACTTTCAGTGGCAGGAAGATTCTTCCACCACATATATGTCAAAGAAATAGCACAGTATCACTTTAAGAAGATATAGGAAAAATACTTTGTGTAATCAAATAAATAACAAAATAATAAACAATTCATCTAAAATATAAAGTCTATAGAGAATAGAAACCTCTGGGAAATCCTTTTCCATTCATTTTTATCAGTATTTACTAAACTTACATGCATGTTGCACTGAACACAAATTTGGACACAACCTGTCATCCAAGTCTGTGGGTTTCTGAGCTAGCCATGTGAGTTGCAGATGAAGTGAATTCTGCTGGACATCATTCATTTGAAAAATGTACATGAAAATGTGTACTTTTGAAACTATACTTTAAATAAATACACTTTAATGAATTGGAGAAGAATAGGTGCATTTCAAAGATGTGCACAATGAATACATACATTTGGAAAAAATGGACAGTTCTTCCAGTGTAAAGAAAAACATATATCATAATGACATGGACAAGGGTCCATTTAACAAGCTCCAGTATGAAATGTGGTGACCCTTGATGACATCAAGGTTTGTTGATTCACAAATTTCTAACTAAGGTGATCCTTAATCATTAGGATTTCATTGTATCCCTTCAGCTTTCAAGCTTAAGAAAATGGAATGGACTTTAGGCTTTACAGTAAGCAAGTAGTAAAGACTAAAACCTGTGGTAACACAGTTGAAGAGATCAGTGTGTGTTCAAATGTATTTATTTGCTGAATGTATCATTCAGGTAGCCAAAAGGACACCCAGTGTGGCATAAAAAGAAAAGTAGTGTGTCAGCTCCTGTCCAAATCTTACCATCTGAATTTAAGAGGTGAAAAATAAAGAATAAGCAAGAGGGATGGGTGGGGAATATAGAATTCAAAGCAGGATATGAAGAAAGTGGAAGCAGCAGCAGATGAAGAAAGTTTCACTGTCCTCTCCTGCCCACAAGCATCTGATCGCCTCAGTGATGGGATGAGAAGACCAAGCCCTGCTTAGAGAAGCAGCAGCAGCAGGTGGGAAAGAATAATGAAAGTTCACCTTACAAGCTTCTTCATTCAGCATTAGATCATTCTGGATATGACTGCATGTTAGCTTAATGTGAAGTTAGCCTTGGCTGTAGCTTTGTACTTCAGTACTGCAGTTTAAAACGTTTTAAAAAGTTATATTGTACTTTATCGAGTTGCTGTGTTTCATCATTTTAAACTGGTGGATCATACAGAATTATGCCATGTATTAACTTGGAAATATGCATGTCCAATTATATTAATAGTGGGACTAGAACTGATGCAAATTTATGGAAAATACTTAATCTATTCTGTGTGGCATAGAATGTATTCCTGATTCCTGAGGCAGATGATTGGAAGTAGGAAGGGAGAGTTCTGCATTTCAGAGAAGTGAGCATGCTACAGAAACAAATAGCATCTCTTCCTTCTCCTCTTCCAAACTATAGAATCTTCTATAACTATCAGAATGTCCAAAGTTTCTGCTTTTAAAACCCATTGTATTTATGGAAATATTTCCAAGGCCAGTTAAGGGAAGAGCCAAACTTCATGTATTGTATCCATTGTTCAGTTCTGACACCCAGTGACAGATGACTTTGTACACACCGAAGATACACACACTTTGTATCTTCTGGCTGTTTTAGCACAATAAATGAAAAAAATAAATAAAACCCTTAACCAGTGGGAGTACCAAAGGCAATGGTTTCATTTGTATCTGGAAATGCTTAGATTTTAATCTCTCTCTCTTTTCTTTCTTTTTTTAAAATAATCATACAAGACTTGGAAGGGGGAAATACCCTACTGCCTTGGCTTCTGTGCTTAGATGGCAAATTGGATGTTGGAGGTTCAGATCAAAGGATCTTCTTCCATCCATTTCTTTTGACCACACTTAGTATTTATAATTTTTCTACACTTAAAGACAAATAACATGGGATACCATTCCTAATCTCAATAAATCCATGTATGTATTACCCTTTGCTTCCACAGGGCAGATGAGACTTGAGAAGCACAATTCAAAGAAACAGAATGATTATGTCTGTGGACTGGCATTATTTTGTCAATCAGACAATACAATAATTATTTAGGACAGCTCAGACATATCACAGAAACTGGAGGGCTGAAAAACTCTTTGTTGGACATGACAGTAGATAAATGCAAATAACAAAGCCGCTTATGTAAGTTATTCTGCTTCTTTTACCATAGGCATACATTTGAGTAGGTCCTGTTTTTCTTATGGGAGAATCAAAGTTACTGAATTTTGTTTTAATTTAATTTCCATGGATCTCTGGAATTAATTGTGAAGACCTTGGGCCTTAAGGATGTGGTTCACTGTTAATTATGATAGACAAAGCTGCAATTCGGTCACTCAATTAATTTTAGTTTCTTGATTACTCCTGAAAAGTCAGCAGGAGAAGGTGCAGCTGAAACCTTTTATAGTAAAGTCTGAAGGAAGAGCACCCCAAAACAATTAAATTCTTTGAAGTAAATAGTTTTCACTGAAAATATCCCAAGTAATTAAAAGGTGCCACATAGAGAGAAATGAGTCACTTCTTGATTTGTGAAGAAGTTAAATTAAGGCCCATTTTCCATTATACCTTATGAATTCAAACTTTGAAAACCTGAATGAGTAACAGAAGATTAATCTAATAAAAATGGGATTGATCTTGGGATGGTTGATATAAATAAAAAATAAGTAATAGCATCATTTTAATCTAAATGATGAAATAAAAAAGAGGGACAGTCAAGATAAACATAGATAAGAAGACAGATGCCCTTGGGAACAGGACTACATCAGGATGAAATTCATTCCCATTAGACCATTTTGTTCACATCTCTGTCAATGCTTAAATTGGCAAAAAGCTTCTTTTTTAAAGTAAAAAAAATAAAAATAAAAATGGAATCATAGTATATGAATTTCAATATATTTCAGTTTCATCATTAACCACCTCAAAATGACCAAAATGTCCCTGACTTCCACAGGTCATGAATGAACACATATAAGTGGGGAGCAGAAAATATAGGCCAGCTCTGTAGTGATCAAATGGGAGTTTTCATGGTCAGCAGTAAAACACATACAGTTCCTAAATATAGCTCCATAAGTGGACATCCTTCCCAATAAAACAAAAACAAAAACATGAGAATGGCTAAAGAGATGAACTCAGAGAAATACGAAAGTTCAGATCTACCTTAACCATGAAGTAACACTAGAATCCTTCATTCTGGCATGCATACTTATTTTCTACAGGCAGGCATTTCTCACCATATGGATGCATGCCCTGGGAAATTCACTCTGGGGAAGAATTCTGTTTGGAACAATACCAATGAGATAATGCATGAATCATCAGCAACATAGTCAACAGCAATCTGATTTCATATAACAACTCATAGCATTTCCTACCAGTGTACCAAAACCTGTCCCCAGTTGCTCCACCAGTAGACTTCCATTTCCCTGTCTCGATTCCATGTGCTTTAGTTAGTTAGGGTTTTTTAAAAATTTGTATTAAATGATGCAGGTGATATTTTACAGCTTACCTAATTGTAGTAAGGTGATGAAGTGATGTGGTTCCTCACCTTTCTATTACATACCTCTCTATCACTGGATAGCTTCCCCAGTTGCCTAAGGTACTGACCTGAAAAATGCCCATAGGAGGAATTATCTCATGTTGTCTCCCCATGGCTTTAACAAAGGAAATAAAAGTAGACAGTTGGAATCTTCTGAAGAAATGATGATATAAAAGCAGGACGTGACTCATCTTTTAGTAACTGAGCTAAATAAAGTCATGCAACCCACCCATGAGGATTGTTTCTGATTATTTTCTAGAAGCAATTTATTTTGTATCCAATTGAATGAGAATGCCCAGCATGTTTACAAATAATGCCCAATCCTGACCTATGCCTATTTACCGAATTGAATATAAGGTCACAATGGAAATTACTTTTTGGGCACAATTGAGCTGCATACAAATGTTTTAAATAAATTCCCCTTCTAGATTCTTGAGTTCTCCTTAAAACTCAACCACTTTGAAGTCTCCTAAGCTTTTGATGTCTCCGTCTTAGCTGGAAGTGTAAAGTTAACATGTTTTGGTCTCCCATTAAGGAATGAGCTCTTTAGTTAGTGTAGGTGAGATTCTCAAAAAATAGATGCATTGGGTTTCTCAGACTGTACATTTTCCTACTGAAGGAAATCTCTCATCATACACTGATCTCTACAAGTTTCTGTGGATATTCATTGCTTGTCAAAATTGGGCATGCAGAGCTTGCTAGCATATTGTATAGTTTTTTGCCAGTCCAGCAAAGATGGTTCATATACACATCACATGATAACCTCTCTTAATAGCTAAAAGTTGCAGTTCAAATATTCTTATGAGAAGGTAATTCCTTTATCTGGTGGGGGTTATTTCCAAGTGATGATACTTCAATTTAATGTTCAATGATAAAGTGATTGCATCCTTTATTGAATTCACATCTGCAGCCTTCCTTTCTCCCATGATAAGATTCAGAGTGGCTTACATAGGATTCTCAAGCGATTCCCCATCAGACACTCACCAGACTCAGCCCAGCATGTCTCAGCAAAACCGTGTGGCTTCCAACCAATACCTAGAAGCTGTTCCCATCCTGATAGCTTTAGTCTCGCATTAGAACAAGGTCATGGAAATGGATAACAATTTTCATGAAGGGTGTCCTAAAATGAAGACACCAAATGCCCATTCTAATGCATTTGTTCTTTCTGAATGGCTACTGGAGATAGTTGAACCAAGGATTTTCAGTATTTTCACATCTTTCCTTCTCGTGAGGTCGCCCTACAGATACCTTGGTGGGTTGAAATAAGTTGTGGTGATGTACAGCTGGCAGCAGGAAACATGTAAGCCATCAGTATCTGCCAGGCTTGTACTATGCTTCTAGGCACCCTCGGACATGGATGTTTCCAAAGGGTTTTATCCTTTTTTCACCAGTACTATTGCCTTCTTCTCTCCCAACTTCCACTTGCCCATGAAATTGTCTGTGCCACTGGTTATCTCTTAGGTCACCTTTTACCTGTCCTCTTTTCTTCTGCATAAACAAAGGATAGCTGTTCCTGAAGAAAGCTGTCCTGAAAGATTGTCATGCAGAATAGGCGATTTCCTGGGTCTCCATAAAGGAGAACCCCATCAGAGCTAAGACTTGCATTTGGCTGGATTTCTGAAGGGCTGTGCTGACCATATCCTCCTGCTGAAGTAGCTTTCCAGTTGGTGACAGTGAGTGGATGGGGACATCTGAGCCTATCATCCTCAGCAGCTTACCGTCTTTGTCACGTCTTGTATTATAAACCATAGACAAGCACTAGAGCACTACAAGCATCAAAGTGCAGTTCAATTCTTACAGGTCCCTTATCCTTTGAGCATATGATGCCCCATCCATTCCAGGTGGATGTAGCAATATTATGCAGGTGCAGTCACACAGATGCAGGCAGAAGCTGGAGAAATGAGGGTTTGTTTTGATTAATGGTATTTCTCTGGACATGGCCGAACACTCATTGTTTCCTCAAGTAGTAAGAAGTTGTGCAGCCTTTATTTAGATTCCCTTTGAAGATAAGCACTAGAAATCTATGGCATGGCAACAACAGATATGTCCTTAAGGCAGAAGAGTAACTAAGAATGTTGCCAGACTCAAACTCCAGTTTCATCTAGATCAAGCTCAAACCTAGCAGCTTGTATGTTCCACACTAACACTTCTAAACTGTCAGGCACTTTTGTGAGGACCCAATTCCTGCAGGTGAAATACTCACTCAGGGACCTCACAAAGCCATTAAGAAAAATTACAATGCTTTTGTCAAATCATAGACTTCAATGAAAAATAATTTTCAGGCAGAACTGTCATGACAGCCCTATTCACAGTATTCAGACAGCACTGAAATGACTGTTTAAAAAGTCCATTTAAAAATAATAGAAACCTGATATTTTAAAGAAAATCCTTCCGTTCCGTTCCGTTCCGTTCCTCTTCTCTTCTCTTCTCTTCTCTTCTCTTCTCTTCTCTTCTCTTCTCTTCTTGCAACAATATATTCCTAAACCTTTGGAGCAAGTAAACTGGGATTATATAGTAACATTTTCTTACCTAGACCTAGGCTTGGGTTTCATTTCCTTTCTTAAGCAAATGTGATGATGTCACTTTAGCCCTTTAATGAACTCTGTCCCCAACATTCTTGTTTAGTGTAATTTAGTATGTGCTGGTGGGTGACACTAAAGTCTCTCTGCGAGAGGGAGACTGAAAAGGGGATTTCTGTGGAAGCTCTCAATGGCATGCACAGGCTGGTGCTGCTGGCTGGCACGGCAGTGTGCAAAGCTTCCAGGTGGGTGGTGGCAATGACTATAAACTCATGGAGGGTGTGACAACGGTTGAGGCCAGCTAACAAATACCACCCCATTCTTTGTATAAACAAAGGAGTTAGAGTTGATCATGAGGCATATCTCATGAAACTAGACAATTAGGAATAGGCACATAATGTGGTGATATATGACATCACAATGCATTACAGTTCCCAAGAAACAGATTGATTTTGTGCATGTACCAAAAACTGGTACATGATCTGAAATTAAAAGCTATTTGAAATTACAGCTAAATTGATTCTAAACAAAGAATGAATTTGTTTAGGGCAAGTTCTTAACTTTCAATGCTGGGAGGTAGGTAGAGGATGCTACCACAACCAACACCAGGGAAGTCTATAGCCTCAGACTGAGTACTTGCATTCAATGACAGCACTAGAAATGTTTTAAATAAATAAATTAGACTTCATATATGATGGAGCAATTGTCCATTTGGTCATGGTACACATTCCTGGTACACTTTTTCTGACATTTGCCACATCCATATCCATTTCTAGATGCCCAAATACAAGACTGGAAAGTTCCTTCAAAATCAGTCCCTACCCCATGACATCTAGTAATTTTCTTGGGTGAACTCCTCACCCAACTACCTCCTGTGGAATGTATATATAGAACTACATGCAAATCCTTGTGTTTCAGATTTTTGGCTGTTGATTGCTTGATGGAAAGGTCTTAGGCATGAGAAAACCATAATCAGTACGACACATAAAATGAGTGCTCTAATAAAATTGTCCTATATCTTAAACTGTTAAACTGTTCTGCATTTTGGCATTCTTCTTTGAATCCTAAATATGCTTTCCAGTTGTACTTAGTAATGGAGGAATTCAGATCCACTGAAGGAAACCAATGAGAGCTTTTCTACTGGGATGGAGCACACAGTTGTTGTTGTTTTTATTTCTGTAATGTCTCACAGCTGAAGCTTTCTGAGCAGTTTACAACAGTCCACAAAACAGATAAAATACAATAAAATACAGACAATCAGTAATATATTAAAAGTTTAAAATAGTTAAAAACAAACATTAGCAAAGAAAGACTCCATAAAAGAGCTGAGATGGGCAAATAATTCAAGCCTCTGAGTATCCATATATGTTTTGCATGCAAAAAGTCTCAGGTTCAATTACAGAATCTCTGGATGAAGCAGGAAAAACTGGACCCTAAGCTGGACCACTGGTCTGACTCAGTATAATACAGATGCCTGTGAAATCTAAATTGCTAGTACTAATATGTTTAGACATGAATGTTTCATGTTACATGCATTGCACACTTTGAATATATGTCTCCCAATGAATACTAGTTGCATATTATCTTAATTAGAAAGTCCCCTGTATTGGTTTTTAGCCATCATTTCCATTTATTTTGCCAACAAGACAGTATAATAAGGGTTGATGTGTTCTTTGCAAGTCACTTTGCATCCCTATACCTTTTAACACTCCAAATAAAAATTGCCAGGCTACAAAGTACACAGGTTGTTGTTTGTACATTCATCAGAGAAACACACAAATATTTATTGTATTTATCATACTCACAGCTTCCAGAGGGCATTATGTCATGCAAGGGCAATCATCGTTGTTTATTATAGTGCTGCTTTAAATAAAATCAGTCTGGAAAACAGGGATTTGCATGTGGTTATGGATGTACAATCAACAGAAGATGGTTGAACCAGAGAATTAACATGTGTATACAGAAGTATTATATACATATATATCAAGCAAGTCCTGTTTTTGTTTCTAAGATTTAAATGTATAAATACAAGAGTCTGCATGCAAATTAGTCTACATGTACTGTAACTCATCACTTTTCAAAGTCAGATTTAAGAAACATAAGGGAAGGCTTTCAGGAAAGAAGAAAGAAGGTCTGAGAAGCCCAGCTTTTACCACATGCATTCATTCCTTTGATCATTCAGAAACTTCTGCCTATGGCAACAAGCTTTAGATTATAGATCCATAAGAGATTACAAGAACCATATATTAAGAGTAAAACCCAATCATGCCTACAAGGTTATGGGGCTAGTAACTGTTGAATTAGTTTCCATTCCATGAAGACTATACAGAAACAACATATTTTGAGTGCTTGTAATCCATAGTCTAGGACTACTGCTAGCTATGAGTTTTAGTTTAATAGGAGACAAACCGAGTAGAATAGAAAAGGAGAGGAACTCAGTGAAGGCTAGACAGAAGACTCTTTCAAACTTTCACTCACCTATGTACTAAATGTGTGAAGGAGACAGTAGGATTATATCCACTAGTCCTGCTTCGTAGGCTATTCATAGGCTACGCAGAGAGCATGTAAGAATGCTGCTAGAGATGTAGACATTTCAGGGGCAAATTGAAAGTGATGGTTTTAATATATAAAGTCATACATAGTTCATTTCATCCTTGAAGGACCACTTTCCATATATGAACCTACCTGGCTCCTAAGTTTAGATTCAGAGGCCTTTCTTCTTTGCAGGTGTCAATAATGAGACAGGCCTTTTCCCTGATACTCTGATGTTTGTGGAACACTCTGACCAAGGAAGGCTGACTGACACCTCACTGTCATCTTTCAGCACCAAAGTTGAAGTTATTTTCCTGTTTGGATATCAATTATGGCACAACTCTTCTGTACAGCTTTTGTGAGATGCATTCTAGGCTGTGCATAAGAAAAGGCATTGTGCATTTATGGATGACCATTTCACATATTGTTTTCAGGTTTGTAATATGTATTATTGTTGCTGTTGTTTCTTGTCATCAGGTCATCTCTGACTTATAGGACCATTTACTACTTTTTCTTTCTTTCTTTTTTCCATCAGGAGTCATTTCAAGCCATTTGCTATGACCCTAATCCAGCTTTCCATATATGTTCCGTGTTCTTCCTATTGAATAGATAGGGAGAAAAATACATCCTTGATCAGATGCCTTTACCTAGGGCAACCATTCTCTTTCGCCATATTTTGTCCTAACTGTAACTTGTCCACAATTCAAGTAACACACAAGGACAATCAAGTGCTGAGGCATTCCCATTTCTTTCAGTACCAACAAGAGTTTCTCATGATCCACACAATCAAAGGCTTTGTTGTAGTATTCTGTAATGCATAGACTGATCTTTTGAAATTCTTGGGGTGCTCCAGTGGGCAAAACATATTTTCACTCTGATATAGAGTGCATCTTCTTGGACATCAGGCATAGAGGATAATACTCTTTCTTGCAACATCTTGAGCATCACTTTGCTTGCATGGAAAATTAGTGCAATGGTTCTATGGTTGCTGCACTCTTTATATCTCAAACTCCTAAGCTAGATTTGCATTTCCCTTTCATTTCCTGGATCTTTACAAAGAGTTGTCTCATTTTTCCTCTTCTATCATTTTCTTCCATTTCTTTGAACTCGTCATTCTAATAGTTCTTTTTGTCTCTGTTACATTCATTGAATGGTTTCATTCAGAATTCTGACCCATTTTTGTCACCTTTTCCTACTTGCTTTTTTTGGCAATTGTGAATCTTTCCTCCTTCAGCCATCTAGGACTTTTTCTTTCTCTTTGCTACAGGAATTGCTTTTTGGAATTCTTCCTAAATACTGTCTCTGGTTTCAGTCTGAAGTTTTGGCTCATGGACAATTAAGTTTTTATTACTATTTGTATTGGACTGGTTATGGTTTATACATTGATCTCAGGTCTCCTTTTTCTTCCTGTAATTTTAATCATAGATTTCTGTACTGTGTGTGTAACTTGCTTTTTGTAGTGAGACGTGATGTATACATTTAATAAATACATAAGAGATACTGTATGTAGGTGTCAGAGCCTGGTACAGAAATTAAAGGTGGAACAAGGATGCATGAGTTCATTTTCACCCTATGCATTCATTATACACACAACTGAAATGTTTCCCAAAATGATCATTTTCATAGCTTCTGAATGGGATGGCAACATCAGGAGGGGGGAAGCAATAGACTATCATTAGGATGGGTTGATTCATACTCCCCTCGATGGCAACTAATGATGAGGAGCATGATGAGAAAGCACAAATCACATAAGGACCTTCATCCTGCTTATTTAAAAGTGTGGAGGAAATGTTTACAAGTCCTATTTCCTCAGTATTTAGACCTTCCACATTGAGCCAGGAAGTCTGAGGGTGACTACCATGCCTGTTTACTTGAAAGTGAGTAGAAGACCCATTTAGAAACACTGACAGTTGGGAAATGAGGGAGAAATGTGTTGGCGGCCCACTGTCTCACCCCTTCCCACATTTGGCCGTCAAATGAACAGCCAAAGACTGCATAAAACCAGTGGTGTTGGAAGATAGGATAAGTTGAGCTAGATGGATAAGGAAGAGTATGCTTATTACATGGCTATAATCTGCAAGTTATTTGCAACACCAATTTCCACCCTTGGTTAATAACAACTGGAAAAAAACCAGACTGATGTTGTACTCTCTTAACTGAGATTCAGGCACCATTTGGAAGAACATCTGATTGGGTTGATTTTTCTCTCTTTTTCTTCTACCCAAGTATTTTTTTTCTAAAAAGTAATTTCTCCAGCAGCAGTAATTATTTTGCTGATCTACATAAAAGGAATTATCCTTTACTCATGCAACTTGGTGCTTTATGTTGTGCTTAACCTTGTTGACTTCTCAGTCTGAAGTAAAACCTAATTTATTTATCATTGCCTGAAGATGGTATGCACTCAAAGGACATAAGAAACTTCTGGACTGCTTATATACATTCCCTGAACTACCAAATTTGTTGTAAGTTATTAATCTGAGGGTTGCTTATTGCAGTTGTCAAATATAAGCAGAAAGTCATGACATTTTAATATTTAATTATGTGTACAAAAAGGCTAAATGCACCCAGAAGCTTAAAAGGTCTCAGGAAATACTGATATAATTTAAAGCATGCATTGGTTTTAATGCAGCGGAGCCAAAAGGGGAAACAAATATCCATTTACCTTTAACCATATTTTTCTTTTATCTTGATAAACTGAAAAGTGGCTGCATTTAATAAATTACATGAACAGTCCAGTGAAGTATTTGAGCTGCCATTACTTTTCCTCACCGTCACATAATATCATTCTGGAGCTTGATTGGGAACTTAAACAGAAGCCATCCACATGGCACTGCTGCTGCTGTTACTCGTTCCTGTCTGTCACCATCCACTGCCATGAACCCTGTTTGGCCTAGCAAAAGAAGAGCAGGGACACTGAGGGCCCTTTCATTAGGACCCCTCAATGTTAGAACTATCACTGAATGAGATGTATTCCTCCCCATCTTTCTCTCTGAATCTGTCTCTGTCATACTGGGGAAGGATTCATACCTCTTCAATTCTCACTAACATTTTATCAAAGCATCTCCTGAAGGCAAAGATCAGAACAAAATGGGGAAACAGTTTACCAGATACAAGAACCCAAAAAGGTACTATGCTACTTGGAAATGGTTCTTAAGAAAGGGATATTATATATAACCCCAGTTCTCCATCAGCTTCACTGGCTCCCTATTGAAGTCCGGGCCCAATTTAAGGTGTTGGTTATGACCTATAAAGCCCTTAACGGCTTGGGACCTGGTTATCTAAAGGAACGTCTGGTTCCATATATGCTCTCCCGCCCCCTATGATCGGCAGCTGATACCCTTCTCCGGGAACCCTCTGTGAATGATATTAGGAGGGTGAGTACCTGGAGGAGGTCCTTCTCTGCGGTGGCGCCCCACCTATGGAATGCGCTCCCCAGAGAGGTCTGCCTGGCGCTGTCATTATTTGCTTTTTGGTGCCAGGTGAAGACCTTTTTATTTAAAAGTTATTTTAACTGTTAATTTATTGTATTTATAGATTTTAATAAATACAGCCGAGATGGTACCAGTTTTTAAATTATTAATTGCATTTTTTATGAATATTGTGAGCTGCCCCGAGGCTTTGTTGCGATGGGGGCAGCATAGAAATGTTTTAAATAAATAATAAAATATTCTTCCACAGATAAATAAATATCCCAGATGAGCACTGGCAGAAAAGGGGTGTGGGGTGGAAAAGAAGCACAGTTCCCAAAATAGAACAATTTTTCTATGCATGCTTGCAGACTCAGTATCTGCTTGCCAGCCCCTTAAGCAGGACTTGCAGCTGAGATTCACTGCAGCTGAGCTCTCATTTCCCCTATTCTAGTTTTCTAAAGAAATGATTTTTCTTTCTCTTTTTAAAGGGAGTGTAGAGAGTTCTTTTCATCTGTAGATCCTTCATGTTTCCTTTAGAAGCAATGTTTTTAATTTGGTCCATCTTTTATTGTCTAATAATAGCACAAGGTTATTTTTAGCCAGCTCAGAACTGTGCATTTGGGCTAGTATCTGCATTAGGATTTTTATGTTTCTCTATATTTTTTCCTTTTAGTGACAGAAATCATAGAGTTTTAGAAAGGGAAGTAAATGGATGCCTAAAATAGCAGAAGACAGATTTTTAGTTCAGTATTAGTAGCTGTGGAAAACATCACAAGCTTTTGGAGTCACAACCATTATCTTCTTTAAATAACATGCACTTCAAGTGTTTAAATTGCTGCATATGGCAGGTGTATCCACCCAGTGAATCATTTATGTAGATGAGGTAGCATGGGGATAGTGCAGATCATGGTGTGGAGAAAAGACTTCCTCAATTTGCCTGATGAGGCATACCACACAAGGCAGTGCGGAGACAGCCACTAGATGGAACAATAAAATTTGCCCGAATACAAGGATGATTTAAATACAGAATATAAATACCGTAAGTATATTCTGTGTACTTTTGGCCCTGGCATGTTAGTCTAAAACTGGAAAAGAATGTGCTGCAAACATTTCAGTTAACACCTGCACAGCACAGGTGGTCAAACAAGCAGCAAAGTTCTGCCATACAGGTTTCTGACAGAGATGGTCAGTGTCACAGACCTCTCTTCTAAGCAAGAGCAAAACAGGGGCAGAAGATGTGTAACTATATATCACACACACACACACAGAGGTTCCATAGAATATTTTGCAAGCCTTCAGATATCAGCCTGGACTGAAAGCAGATGTCATCAGTTTGAAAGATGATGTAGCAGACACCTATTACGAACAAATCTAAAATTGGGCCAACCATAAGTAAACACATTGGATGACATCCAATGTGACACTCTTAGTAATGTAAATCATGTTGTACTGCTGTAAGCCACTTCTAGTGCCATGCCAATACTGTTTGCTGGTGGGACAGCTTCCCGCAGAAAGACTGTTGTACCAACAAGCGCTCTTGCAATGGAGGTTACAATGTAAATTACAGTGCAATGTACTTTACTTAACAATAGTGTCAGATTGGTGGTGCAAATTTCAATTAAAATATCATACTATAGATTTTGTACAAATTGTGGCATTGTAGAAGCCATAAGCCCAAGTAACTAAAATGTACTTGCTATATCCCCTGGGGATAAGCTATATCCCCAGATTATCAGTAACTATACTGAGAGAGAAGGGTAGGCGATTTCACATAGAGTCAGCTTGGCTTGGCTTGGCTTGGCTTGGATTGGCTTCTCTTTAACCTTCAACCCTGTGTTCTTCATCACATCTAGGTTTGCCTACTGGATAGTCTCTGTTTTATCATTTATAGAGAAGCTCAGACAAAAAAGACATTTTCAACCATGGCATGTATTAATCTTTAAGGCACAATCCTATGACCTCTCAATGATCTGAGAGGCCACAGGTTCATTCTGCCCAACTACACCCTCCTGTGATCTTAGCGTTGGAACTCTGAAGGCTGATTCCAGGCCAGACCAGGCCAAGTTCTGCCCTGGTCTGCCCTGGCTCCTTGCAATTGATACAGAAAGAACCACACCAGTCGCTCCTTCCCACAAGTTCACAAATGAGCTTCAGAAGGAAAACGAACATGCCAGACATCAGGAAGGTAGGATCCTGATTTGAGGACTTATGCCAATTCCTACCAGTATCCCAGCTCTCTCCCCTCCCCTCTCTTCCCTTCCATCTAGATGGCCAAAACAGCCATCTAAACAAAAGACTTGGCATGAAGTACAGCACTGATGGTGTTCACTGGTCTGAAGACTTACGTGCATTAAGGGTACAAGGCACAGGGCTGCACCTTTTCCTCATGTAAGTTTCTTTTTAAACTCATGTAAAATGTGTGCAATAATATAGACTGAGCAGCCCATTGCCAAAATTATGGCCATATACTTCCCAAATGCAATCCTATGAACATTAACTCAGGGGAATGTTCCATTGTGTCTAATGCATCTTATTCCTAAGGAGGTTCACATAGACTCTCAGTCTTAGACAAACATGAGGATAATTCCAGTGAGGTCAGGAGAGCATTGGCATCACAAACATAACAGTTCATTTCATTTCATTTCATTTTTTTAGACTTATTTTTTGCTAATTGGTCCAAGGGCCCTCTAAGCAGATTACAATAAATAAAACATACAATAACAATAAATAACAATTAAAATGCAATGAACACAAGACAATAAAACAAGACAGTACATATCTGACAGCAATAATTAAAACTGCACGTATTAATGAACACACATGTTAAAATTATGAGAATAAAATCAATTATTAAAATGAATAGAGAATAATTTTTTTTTGCCTCGTGCTAAAAATATTGCAGTGAGACTTTTTGGGGTGCAACTAAGAGGAAGGCCCCTCTTCTATTAGCTATCCTCCTTACCTCCTTGGAGAACGGCTCTTTCAGAAGGGCCTCTAAAAAAGTTTACAGGGTGACTTTCATGATGGTAAATCTTGTGTCATGTTTTGAGTGCAACCATTGGTATCAATGCTCATTAAATGATATTGTATTTTTCTATACTAGCTAGTATATGTGGACAATGAAGAACATTAAACAAACTTTGGATCCATTCATCCAAGTCAGTAAATTTTTCAACATGCAGCCTTTAATAGCCTTTAATAGATATTCTTGAACAAAAAAAAGCATTAATTGGTACTTATTAAAATTTATCCATTTTCTTAGTCATAACATTTTGGTTATTTTGATGAAAGACCAATAACCTAATGCCTAGCAAATGTAAATGGATGTTCTACACCACTTAAAGGGGGTTTATTCTTCCTGCATAACAGCTTAATTGATATATTTTTCAGTGAATGCTCAGAATAGATAGTTCATGCAACCACTTCTAAAATGCTACAGTCAACTAATAAGCTAAATGAAAAGGCTGAATATTGTTTGTTTGATTTTATTACACTTATGTTTCACTGTGTTGCAGTCAAATCACTTGATAATGAAGTCATTTTTCTGTTCCCAAGCCTGGAAATTGAAGAATGGTCCATGCAAGATTCGATCTGGTTTCTTTATCACACTACGTATTATACAAGGTGTATTCTAAACCTGCTTGTGCTTATCTGCATATATCAGATATCAAAACAGGGATGTGGGGGAAGCCTAACACACAGCAATGAAATATAGCTACCTTTCAATAGACAGGGAGTGGATAATAGAATAGACTATATGATTCCACATGTCCTGACTTCTTCCTCCCTCCCTTTTTACTATTATGCTCCCTTTTCTCCCCCTCAGATATGTCTTACAAAACTGCAGTTACAATTGTATAAGAGTAGCTTTCTATGGCATCTAGAATAAAGGGAGAGAAGATCTATGATTCGATCATCCATGACTGTATCATCTCCTTCAGGCTAGTAGTTCTGTCTGTGGACATGGAGAAAATCAACATCTCATGATTTTTTGGATACTATCTGGGAGCTATAGGCATAATGCTATGGCATTATGCTCCCTAATAGTATGATGCTATGGCAAATAGATCTTGGAAATTCAGAGGTCAGAGCTGTAACTCTGAACTGGAGGTGCCCTTCTACTGTTTTGTGCTGGTCTTCTACATCTTCTTCTAAGTGAATTAGTACAAAAGTCTTTCTAACTAGTCTTTATTATGTAAAAACTAACCAGCTAGATTAGCTTTGTGATACAAGAAGAGAGTATTGTAGATGTTAGTAACAAAAGATATAAGCAAATTTAGAATACTGGCCTCTAAGGAAAAATGGCTTAACAATATGAAATTGAGACTAAACTGAATAGCTTTCCCTCCTTCCAAATCAAAAAGAGCTGACTGTGCCTTCAAAATGGATCGTGTGCTTACGGGCCAATTGCTTAGAATGTCTGACATTGTTCTATTGGTCCATCCTCTTAATCTGATACCGTTACTGCACTGACAACATTAAGTTTGCCTCCACCCATCTCAACTTGCCCACTAGACTTTCCCACTAAACTTACAACTGCCTGGTTCTCAAGATACGTCTTGGCTTATCCCTGGACCCATTATCATTAACATTTTACTGTGAATTCCAGCTTTGAACAATATATTTTAGGAATATATTATAGTCCCTACATCTCCACCCTCACAGCTGGTAAATAAAGAACCAAACCTACTATTATTCAGAACTTGCAAAAACAATCCTGGAAATTGAATTTTGTGGGTGGCGAGGGGTCAAGGAGGGAAGGAGACAGGTGCTCTTAACATATGCAGGTTTTTTTGTCATGCTTTGACATATTCCTTTGTACTATAGGCCAATTTTTATACTTTTTTTGCAGTGTGTTAAAAATGTGGAAGGAAACTTTGTGTCTATGTAATGTTGCAACAAAGCTCCCTGGAATCCATCCATCTTCAGTTCATGGACCTCCTCTTAACAACCTGTTTCTGTGTCATGTGCAGCACAAACAAACTCTGCAAGTCATCTGCATGGAAGAGCAACACTGCTTGTGCTGGAGTTATGCAGAGCTCAGTTCCTGGCAAGAGCCATGCAAATATTTGGCATTCTCATCAGGACTGTTGAACTCACAGGCACATGAAAGTGGACAGAAATACACTCTGAATTTATTGCAGTTATATAAGATTCAGGAGAAAAAAGCTATGAAAGAATCTATAAGCACCTAAGAAGGGCCATGCTGTATCAGGCCAAAGGCCTATCTTATCTAGCATTTGATTCCCATAGTAGCCAGCTAGATGCCTATGTGAAGTCTGCAAGAAGGACAACATAACAGACCTTCACACTTTTGGCCCAGCAGCTGCTGTTGAAAGTCATTTTGGAGGTAATGTATGGTTAATTATACCATGTCGTATTCACTCTTAATTCTCTCACTGTCTTTCCTTAGCACAAGCACGCAATGTACATTTCCATTGTCACTACACTAATGGTATAAGCATATCTCATTTAATGGCAATGTAGACATTCAGTGTGCTTCTAGTACTACCTATTGTCTGGTTAGATTAAACATCTGTTGACATAAGTATTTAATAAAGTACATGGACTACCCATAAGGAATTTTCTATCATAACAGGTATTCTATTTCATTACACAAAGGAATAGATTTCTTCTGCAGAAGAAACATGACAACTGAATTTCATGAGCTAGTCAATAAAGTCACCAAGATACATAAATATAAAAACCCAGCCATTTAGTAAGGACATACATTATAGTTTTCATTACTCAAATTAGGAAATAACTTTCAACTCTCATTAATGAAAACATCATTCATAAGCAGAGAAATCTTATTGTAGTAATAGACATTAATCCTCCTACTTTTCTTTCTCCATTTCCCTCCTACTTAACTCCTGATTATTTGAAAACCAAGGATATAACCCAATTCGATCATTGAAATTGCCACCGGCAATACATTTTCTTATGAAAACCATGTTAAATATCCAGCTCATAAAACATGATGCACTGACATAGATGTTAGCAATGACCTTATTAATGAATTGGTTAATAACATGAATGGGTAGCCTACTCCTTGGCAAGTAAGACTAATGAAAAGGTTCTTGTCAATAATACTATATTAAGTTTTCATGGATTCTTAAATATCAAGACCAAAGGAATTGTCTGATAAGAGAACTTGACCTTCAGGCAGAAGGAGACAAGAGGGCAAAATATTGTTAAGACCTTCATTTAAACTCAGCTGCCTCTTTAGAAATTAAAGATAGCGACAATAATGTATCTCAAAAAAAAAGAATGATATTCAGCAATGTTCAGTAACTATCAACATTGAATAATGGCTCCATGAGATATATTTCCATTTCATTCATGGTCCTAAACATTGATCATTATCTAGTATTACTTTATGATCCAATTTGGACATACCAAGAGATCATAGTTTAGCATTATGCGAACAAGCAGCAGCAAACTCTAGCTCATGCACTTCCCTGTGCCCCTGCCATTTGACCCTGAGAAAGTGATTTAATCTAACCAGTGTTTCTTGTTATGCCCCTACTGATAACTCTTGCTAAGTTCAAGTGTGAATTATTAAAGCAAGTCAAGATTACAAATCAGTTTTAGATTGGCTTATTTCATTAAAACATGTTAAATTAAGGTCAGTTTTTCATTTTAGTTGGACCAATAACTGACCAGATGTAGATAGTTTGAATATCTTACTTCCAACTGTGCTAAGGAGGGGTCTGGGAGTGGATATCATGCAAGCTCAGGACTACTTTAAATAGCTCTTAATTAGGCTGATTTCTTATTTGTACAAAGTGTTCAGAGTGTTGTCTTAATTATTTTTATATCTACACTACTAATTATCAATGTCTTTTGTATAATGAACAATAAAAATAAGAACCATAAATGATTAACTTATGGTTGCAGATTTTGCTCCTAGTTTTTAAAGCACATGAAGCAGTGTCACCCCATTTGTTACAATTAATTCCAGTTAGTGACACCACTATGTTTCACAATTAATTAGCATGTTTGCTGAAACTAGTGTAATGTATGAGAAATTAAGTCTGTTTATATCAGGATTTACTCTGTTTGTACATTCTAGACTCAATGTAATCTGAGGACCAAGTCCATATATTTTGAACTTGTAGTGTGATTTGTGCACCAAAAATATGAATGAAAACATTAGCACATTTGAAAAGACATGCATGAAAATATGTGTAGTTTAGAAAAATCTGCAGAAATATAATATAACCAATGGGAAATGTGTGCACTTCAAAGATTAATACAGTTGGAAAAATACATGTAAAAAGATGAACAAATTTGAATGTGAAAACAAAAAGATGTAATGTTCACAATCTGATAAGTTCTCAGGTCAGAACAATCTTCAAGGTGAAGCTCAGAGTACTTCAGTGGGCTTGAGTTTTGCTGATTTGCACATCCCTAGTTCTGTATTTCACTTTTGTAATGATCTTGGATCACTGTCTTATAAATAAATTATTTTAATGGATTGTGATCTTTGGAATATGCAACATTTGCACCTAAATTATGTCAATTCTGTGCATGACTCTGTAGGACTTAAACCCTTAACACTAGCCTGGGTCCTCCATCCAGGCCTCTACTTAGAATATTCTTACTTTACCACTGTGAATCTGACTCTGTGAAGAAGACTTGGTGGCACCATGCGCCTCTCCTCTATGCTGAACTGTCTGGAGCTAGTATATAAATATTATATAGAACATTCATACAAAAGCAAGCAATCAGAAGATATACTGAACATAGAGATGCACAATGGCATTGCATTGTTTCAAATGATAGTTCCCAAGTTTCATGTTATTGTGCATGCGCTCAAAAACTCAACCAAACAGAACAAGGCCTCAGATTAAAGAATACCTATCATCTGAAATTAAGGGAATGGGTATTGTTTTATGAGAAAATAATGAACTCACTGGGAGCATGTTCACCTATAGCTAAGCATGCATGCATGCCCATGCTCCCCCCCTCCCCACACACACACACACACTCCAAGTGTTAAAACCACAAGGCCGTATGGTTTGGTTAATATCCAAAAGCAATGTCTTAGATCCCCTTCACAGAAACACACAAGAAAAGTTCAAGGAAAGAGTATAGACATTTAGGGATCACGGAGACTTGTTCATGTAATGTGAATTCTCTCATTATATATCCCAGTGGAATTTGTCTCTTCCACTCTATCAAACCTGAGCATATTGGTTTGAAAAGACCATACTGGGTGCCAAACTACACTGAAAGCACAATTCAGTTACCACCTTAACTTTCATAGTCACTCCATATGCTGAAATTCATGAAACAAAGCCACCACTAAACTAAGGACTGGATATTGCATTACAAATAAACAGCACAAACAGTGAAGCTCAACAGTGTTTTGTATAAGGAACAGTGAACAGGGTGGCATGTTGTAGAATAAATCTCATTTTCAAAAGTCATTTTAATGTCAAGTGTTTTTACAAACTGTAGCTGAAAAATAATACCATGGATAATAAAAGCATTGTAGATAATATGGAGAAAATAGCCAGGGCTAGTAAGCTGTTTTCTTCGGTCATTTCACTCCAAGAACCAGTGCATGAGAAGAATCAGAAAGCAAATCAATAAGTAGACAGGTTTGTGTATACTTATTTTAAGGAGGCTTAACTGTGAGGAACTAATAGTCAAAGCCCTTTGGAGCATATGCCAGCCAGTCATGGCGGAACCACTGCAGAATATTCTCAGCCAGGGATTCTGTGTTACTGAAAACAGATTGCTTAGAAAAGAAGTGTGTGAAAGGCATCCATCAAGTTTATATGAATTCTGCAGATTATATTCCTCTGCCTATGGAACTGCATTCCTGTTTGCTCCATGATTCCCTGAGCACTGACAAAAACAACAGATACCCTCTCTATGCAGTGTTCTGGCCTGGATGCACAGATTGTTGGTGCCTACACAATTTTCCTTTCAGCAAAATTCAACAGCAACTGCTGATCTCTGCTCAGGGAAAACATTGAAGGATTTCTGAGAGCAGTCCAGGGAGGTAGTGTCTGGACTAGTAAATGTTCCTGAGCCTTTTACAGGGACAATTTCAGTGTGAGAACTTTGAAGATTGCCATTTTGTAAATAAATATGAAATCATGATGGAAAATCTAACCTGAAGCATACACAAATCATATATGATTGAAACATTACTGCATAAAGATTCTCCTTTGCTGTAGCTCTACAAAATTCTGCAGTTCTACTTTAAATCAGCTTGAAGTACAACCTGAATGTACTAACAAGCACCTAATCATATCTTTTCTTATCTTCCTAGCATGAAAATTTGAAAGCAAATTTAATAATCTCATACCTGAATTTATAGTAGCACACATTAAGATCTGAATTAACTGATAATCCAAAATCTTTTAAACACTGGCTTTGTGCAATTTCCATTTTGAGATTACAAAGAGCAATTGACTTGGTGGAGTTTCTGCACTGATTACAGAGGAAGAGAAACTACAGTAGTTTTTCTGTAATCAACATACCATGCAACTAGTAGAGGTTGATCTTGGAGACCATCTTGTAATAGGGTGCAGAATTTATTGAAGGTACCCTAAGGACTACAGGCTGCCTGAAGTGCAACTGCCAGGCCTTGAAATACACACTTTTTGTTCTATGTAGAGATTTATCTCTTTTGCAGGAAACCATAAGTTGAACTATCCATACTATAACTTGTACAGTGCAATCCCATAGCCCCTAGGCAGCCTCTAAAGGGCTATAGGTTTTTCAGGTTCCCTGAACCAATGCTGGTAGAACAGCACCAACATCTGAACTGGGACTCCATGTTTGTGTCTGTCTTGCTGAGTTGCAGGATCAGAGGATTTTCTGAAGACCTTCATCTCTGTGTTTCTCTCACCAGGATTCTCATAATCCTGGCATTCCCCCAAAATTGCCCATTTAGTCATTCTCTCACTTTCTCTGTTGCTCATGTTTCCCTTAGGGCAAATTCCCTAGACATGTACAGTCAAAAAACACAACCTCCTGCTCAAAGCTCTCTGAGTGTCTCTTTGCTCAGAAAAAGGAGTAGATGATTTTAGAGGAAGAGGCAGATTTTGGAAGGTATATGGACCCTGATATCATTTGGCCAAAAGAAGTGCCCAGAAAACAATCCAGTCTCCAGAGAAGAAACAGATCACCGCTAATGCTTTAGCGCTTTCTCATAAATATACCTCCACTATGTGTGATGTATATAATTCTACAGAACCAAAAGATCATTTTCACTCATGTCTATTGATATATTTCCCTTGGGGGGGGCACTGAGTTCAACAATTCAAAAGTAAAGCATCCATACTGTGATATCTGCATGAGCAAAGGCAGACACATTCCACGCCAGTTCCTAAATAAGCTGAGATTTTCTTGTGCTATTTTCTCCCTTCAAAATGCAGCCACTCCAGACTATGACAGTTTCAGTGTTATAAGCAAGGAAGTGTCTCAAGGCTCCCAGAAGTATTGGATCTAGTTCACACTACTTTTCTCACATTTCTAATCATTTATTGTCACCATTTCTCAAGCAGCTTAGATGCTGCTGAATCTTTAGCAGAGATGCAGGTACTTCATATGATGAAGCCAGTTTTATTGCTGACTGGTAAACCTGTACTCAGATTTAATTTGGAATTTCAGTATGAAGAACCATCATGGTACAATCCTCCAGGTGTTCTTGGTTGCTCAGCAGCAGTAGCAAGGGCTAGTTAAAGAAGGAAGAAAGGGAATCAGGACAAGGGCTCTTTAAGTAGCTCAAGGACTCTGAAGTGGTAGTAAAGGACAAGATAAAAACCTGAAACCCAAAAGCTCAGGAAAGACAAAAGAAGCAAGAATAAGGAAATTGAGTATATGGGGGCAATGTTAAAGGCTGGGATAAAACAAAATGGGTTGAAACAGACAATTCATAAAGCAAAAACATATCAAAAACAATGACATGTGTTAGAGATATTATAGTACGATATTTTAGTAATAGTATAAAATTATGTTATCATTAACTCCATAACATCCAGAATCCTGCTGGGGCAGAACAGAATGATCCAGAACACCAGTCCGCAAGTGAGCCCAGTCAACAACTCCTTGGATGGGAGTTAGGCAGTCAGGCATGAAATGTCTACAGAAACCATTTTTGAACTCATTTCTGACAATAAATTATACTTAGGGAAAATGGACCAGAACACATACCAGCAGGCGAGTCTCACCTTCCATCTTGAGGTTTTGCCCTGGACTGTTGCTGACTTCGGCTATAGAAATGATCCTTAGAAATGGAGAAGCAGAAAATGAAAAACAAGACTTCCCTGGGCTTGTAACATAAATCAGGTATCTTGATTCCTTTAGGTCAAGCAAAGAGTTAAGACTCTAACTATTAAGTATAATACTTATGGTGCCAGCTCAGCAGGATTCTGACGCTCAAGGTTCCAAGAGTAATTTACTCCCTTTGTGATGCACTCCTGGGAGTTATCGGTATCACAGACTCAAGGATGCCAGAGATGACAAAGCTAAGCAGCTGGAATAAAAAGGTAGTCTCAGAGGATTGGAAGATGGGCCATCCCCTCTGCCCATGGGTCAGCTGGTCAGTCATGGGTAGTAATAAATATTGGGGAAAAGAGAGACTCATTGTTCATCTTTGGTGGTTCTATTTTGCTTCCTAGCTGCTGTACATGTTGAACAATCCAGTGATGGCCTGCATGCTATATACATGCTATAATAGGTAGCTATTCTGTGTCTAGATTAGAGGGGATTAGCTTTGTTGTTTTCAGGTCCGAGTGATACAACAAGATGCTAGGACTGGCGGGTCACTTGATTGCTTCTCTTTGCAAAACTGCTGCTTTCTAACTTCCCTATCCTGTTTTACCCTGTTTTAGCTTTTTTAACATCTGATTTTTTTTCTTCCTCCACCCCTATGTTTTAAGCCTTAAATAAACATGTCTTGTTCCCAATGCTTGGGTGATCATGTGCTGAATCCAATGTCTAGTCCAGGAATTGAGGGGCCAAGCAATTTCTAGACAGAGTTGACCCAGTTGGCTCAGAAAGAACAGGGAATCCCTGACAGCTTTCCATTATAGGACTAATTGCCCAGTAAAGCCAGCTAGCAGAAAAAGGCTCTTATTTGGAGTCTTCCAACATGAGGTGGCATTTACTTCAAAGGGGATGATGGCAAAGAATCTCCCTTTGTAGCAAGTTCTTTGGGGAGAGCAGCAAGGATGAGAGCAACCCAAAGGGCCATCTCCCTTAACAACTAGCTTTTGAGTTGCACAGAACTCTTGATGGGAGGTATTATTTCTTCCCTTCTGAAAGCCTGGATATGTGCCTTAGAGGGAAGACATGGGATCAATAGGGGAATCTGTTGGGCACTAGTTAGCGTAATGAAGGTTGGAAGGGGATATGGCATTGGAAGGAAGGCTAGCTAGGTGATGGGAACGTGGCCAAGACAGCTAACAACTGTGCCATTCCCATGTTATGCTTGCATGTGCAGGTCTAGTGGCTGCCCTATCAAGCCTGCCCTTGAGCCTCAAGATGCTGCTTTTCAATGCCATATTGGCCCAGAACAAGATGTTCCTCATGCATGACTTAACAGTAGATGGTACAGCTGAACTGACATGCATTACCAAGGAAACATGAAAGACTGAAACTTTCCCAGTTGAGACCACTGGGGTACTTGGTTCAGCATGAGGGAAGACATGAGTGGCAGGGACAGGATGTTTCCATGCTCTATAGAAATTCTCTTTCTCCTCAGGCTTCTTGTCTAACTACTACTTTACCTTGTACCTGCTGCTGGGCCAGCAGGACAGATTAGGAATCCTGTTGATATTCCAGAGGCTCCTTACTTGAGCTGTTGAAGGTAACCTCAATTGCTATGCTATCATTTCCCACACTGTTGGTTGTAGAGGTTGTTCACATCCTTATTGAGGCCACCTTATTTGGAGCATTTAAGGTTGTCATGCCCTCCATGACAAGCATGGAACTATCTCAAGATGTTATTGAGCTGATACATGTAGTAGGGCATGCTCATTTTTTTTTTCCAGGTCATCATGGGGATAATGATCTAAGGTGAGAGTCCTAGAATTAGTCACCTTGTCATGCTCAAATCACAGCCCGCTGAGATATAAACTAACAGCCAATTTTTCCTGATTAAGGGGGATTGATTAAGATATTCAGCCCCTGGAGGCTAATGGATATGGAAGGTTTCCAGGGGACACTGGGGGACTTTCCAGCTGATATGGCAAATCTCTGGTCCATCTCTAGAATGCAGAGATGTCCTGAGTGGTTGACATGATTGCTCCCAATGTGTTCTCTGTAGTAGTGCTTGCATGGCTCTGTGGCATACCTGATTGCTGAGAGTAATGAAACAATGCAGGAAACAGAACATGGACAACTCCTAGTAAATACAATTGGACCCTGGTATGTACTTATAATCAGGTATATTTGGGAGAAATGAGGGCAGTTAAGAAAGAACATTTGAACAGAAGGTCTCCAACCACCATTGTTGGGCTGGACTGCCAGGAGCTTAGCTCAGTCATCACAACTCATACAATCACAATAAGAGAGAGGAACTGGGATATGGGAAAGAAGAAGGAAAAGCCAAGAGGGTAGCAGCCACCCTACAAAGTGCCAAGGCAGTCTTGTGTCCTGATCAAAGGCACATGGACTCCCTGGTGCACAACTCACCATGCTGGTCTCAGAAGCTTGTTTGTGGGAAATGCCTCTTAATATAGCAGTGTCTGGCAGCATACAAAGATTCTCTAGAGTCAGGGTTTTTGAACCCCCTTTCTTCAGTAATGAGGTGATGCTACACAGCCAATGTATGGGACCCCACTGCCCTCTACTCCCCCAGCAGCCAGTCATTCTTACTGTTGTTGTCCAGCTCAATAACTCTAACCTGATCTCCTCAGCAAGGATGCACTTTTGTGCACTCAAACCTTGATGCACAAGTCTTTCCCTCCTCCCTGACATCTGGAATGTCTCCCAAGTCAACTAACTCTTTTAATAGCCCTTACCTGCTGAGACCTCTGCTACAAATATCTCACTACCTCTATCCAGTCTTCCATTTGCTGCCCAGTGGAGCAATTTAGGATCATCTGGGGCCGATTCCATGGTGGCCCCAAAGACATCTTAGACCCATCTGAAAGTGGATAAGAAGTCCAGTGTATCACCGTACAAAAATAAATCCTAATGAAATCATTGCGTCAAAGCATCAGATCGTATTGCATTTGCATAGTGCATTCCTCACACTTTGGGAAGCTATAAGGGGTATATTTAGGCAAAACACCAACAAAAAGCTGCAGAAAAAGAAGCATGCAATGCTGTAAATATCAACTGGAAATCAAAGCAGAAGAATGGCACTTTTCCCAAATAAGAACCATAGGACCCGCAGATTCCAAAATAATTTTTAATAGGAAATATGTTCTATTAATCCCTAATCTCATGCTATACCATATGCATATCTAAATATAAACAAAAATGTTACCAGAATATTGGAAGCTATTTCACAAGCATGTCTTCAAAAAGGAACTTAGCATGTTTTATCACACCTGCAGTGTGTATACTTGACCTAATAAGACAGAAAATAAATTAATGGTGGTCACTATGATATGGTTCAGAAATTATTAGTAGGAAACATCTCCTTGGGACTTCTGAAGAAAAAAATAAGTGGTAGAGGAGACATGAAAAGTAATGTTTAAAGTAAGTTCCAGAGGAACAGAAGATTTTTTCCTAATTAGAGATGAACTTGAACTGGAGCACTTACTTATTTACCATAGTATTTGGAATTTTCAGACTCCACAGGAACAAACTATACAAGGAGGTATGATTTTGTTTGTTCCAACAATCTAATTGCTTTCCAGATTCAACTAAAAAGATATTTACCATTTCTAGCCCCTTAGCCTCAGAGATAAGGTAGGAGGGACACATTTATTTCTATCCATAAAGGGAAAGCTGCTATTTTATATTGCATTTTGCCTTAATTCTAAAGGAAATGGTATTTTTAAGTAAGGCAATAATGTTTATTGAGTGCGTTTCTTGGTTTACAATAGAAGCAATGTAATTGAGTATTTATTGCTTGTTGAAACAAGCATGCACAGAAGTCATGTAACGGTGAATGGAATGCTTTTATACAAGGTCACATACTATGCATCCTGTGAATATTTTGTTGTGTTTTGTTAACAGCTGTAATGTTGAGATGATACTGATAAAATTTTTATTAATCACAGTAGATGGTTGCAATTGGCAGCTTGCACATTCATCTAGTGGCATGAACCCAGCACTGCAGTGTTACTGTACAGTAAATGGGATACAATACTGTACATTTTACCAAGATAAATAAACATGTGTGCTTTCAATAAACACAGGAAGTATAGGGTTAAGAATCAGGTCAGGGTTGCCTGATGGCAGATTCAGGCATTTCACAAAAGACAGACCCAGAAAAAGTGCAGGGGAATCTTGCAACTTCTTCTGCTACTTCTTTAGCAATTTCAGAGTAAATTTCCCCACATATATGGTAGAAAGTTCATAGGGCAAGGAACATGAACTATACCTGCCTCTTGAGCTCACATATTTTTAGAATACCCATTCTATCTCTCACTCTGAACCACTCCAAGTGGCAGAGATTATGTTTAAAAGAATCAGGCACTAACAACAAACAGAATAAACGCAGGAACAGAATGGCCACATCAATAATAGCAGTAAAATTCAACAGAATGCTTAGCTTCCAGTAATTTTCAATGATTTTCCTTCAGAAATTCTTCCAACACAGTTTGCTTGGAAGAGTGGCCCTCATTGCTTGGACAACAGCAATTTAGTGCTTCTGGCACTCAATCCAGATTGAGTGCTATCATATCTATGCTCAATCTTCTCTTCTCAAAGCTAAACCCAGTTCTTTCCAATGTTCTTCATAAGGCTTGGCTTCCCATTCCTGGATCATCCTTGTTGTCCTCTTCTAAATCCTTTCCACATTTCTCAAATTGTGGGCCCCAGAACTGGACACAGTACTCCAAATGAGGCCTAACCAGAGTTGAGTAATGGAAAACTAGTACTTCATGGGATGTGGAAGTGATACCTCTATTAATGCAGCCTAAAATAGTATTTGCCCTTTTTGCAGCCACATCACATTGTTCACTCATAGGCAACTTCTATTCAGGAATTATTGATCTACAACAATGCCTAGATTGTTCCCACTTGCAGCATTGTTGAAACAAGTACTCCCACTCCATCTTGTAATTATGCATTTGTCCCCTCCCCATGTACATAACTCGATATTTGTGCCTGCTAAATTTCATTCTGTTGTTTTCAGCCCAGCACTCCAAGGTGACTCAGAATCTTTTTTGAGTCTCTCATGGTATTGTTTATCCCACCCAGTTTTGTGTCATCTGCAAATCTGATAATCATTCCTCACACTTCGTCATCTAAGTCATTAATATAAATGTTGAAGAGCACTGAGCCCAGGACTGAACCCTGAGGCACCCCGCTTGTTACTTCTCCCAAGTTTGAGATGGTACCACTGATGAGCACTCTCTGAGTCTGATTCTGTAGCCAACTGTGGATTCACTTGATCATTGTTCCTTCTAGCCAGCTCAGCCCAGACAAGACATCGGTACTGCTGCTGAGTGGAATGACTGATAAGTTGGTGGGCCTTCAACCTGTTTTGGATGGAGTTTCACTTCCCCTAAAGGACAGAATTTGCAGCTTGGGGATGCTCCTGGAACCAAAAATATCACTCAAGTTTCAGATAGACTTAGTACCCAAGAACACCTTCCTTCAGCTACACTTAATTTACCAACTTTGGCCCTAGCTGTACAGACAGAACCTTGCTACACTGATGCATGCCGTGATAAGCATGGTTGGACCACTGTAATGCATTTTTCCCCATCTGTGGTGGCCCTAATTTAGATCAGTAGACTGTAAAATCGCTTGTGAATAAAATAACACCAGTACAGTGCTGAGCAGAAGAGTGGAATGAAGTGTTAAGAGTGGTAGAAGAATGTACAGAAATATACATTGACAGAAATGTTTTGATAACACTTTAACAGATATGTTTTCTAATACGAAAGGGCCTTATATTTGATAGAATTTACTTTAAACATAATATTATATTGTGCTTGCAATGCTATCAGCATCCTGCCATTCTCAGATAAGTGACTAATTGATACACTCTACTGGAAATTATCAATCATTGAAAATTTAATTGATTTTCTAACTGATAGCAAACCAACAACTTTTTCTCAAGGGAAAAAGCAAGAAGCATACAAAACTGGGAATCAAGTTATTTCATTGACCCCAATCTATCACATAGGTTTGCCTAACATTACTGAAAGTGTTTGATCATGGTCACTGTGTCAGATCATACTGACTGAATATCATTCTAGTAATCACTGAGTATACTGAGTAGCCTAGATTTTCATTGTTGTTCAAAGTTAGAATTTGCACGAAAGAGACTAGCTTCAAGTCCACACATAACCAGTAAGATCTTAGATGAAATTGGAACAATCAGTCTCCTGTAGCCTACGTTACCCCACAGGGTTGTTGTGAGGATAGACGAGAAGGGTGAATCATATATGTTGTCTTGGGCTTCTTGGAGGAAAAGCTGTGAATGAAACATAACAAATGAATAACCCACTATAGTGATGGTTAAAGCACCAACAAGACTGACTTCTAATTGAATCAGGCACAACTTCAAGCAGACACAAAGTAGCCTTGGCCATAAAATAATTGAAGTATGGACCAGCTGTATTCATGTAATTTCTAGCCCAGGGTAAACTGATCTTATAACTCCTTTATAAATGTCTACTTTCCCAATCAACTCACCACCAAGAAGTTGCAGAAAAAGGATGGGGTGAGTGACCTTTTATCACATATGCAGCCATGGATTATGGTGAATGTAGCAATAATTGGAAAAATAAACTAAAAGTATGCCAAGAAGTTTCTCCGTGGAGAAATTTTGGATGAATCACTCCAATAACATCTTTCACTGAATTTCAGTCCCATCAGGGTGAAGGTGGGATACACACAACGCACACACCTTGCCTCAGGTTTATTTGATTTAACGTGAAGAACTGGAAAATCTTCTGAGTATAGAGCCAGTGGACAAACAGGTAAATAAAATCCCAGCATACAACAAAGGCGAATTGGTTTAGGTTGGAAGCCCCAGTTCAGTAGAAGAAAATAAATCATACCATAATCACATTTTTATAAAGGGTCATGAGGTCAGATGTCAAGAAATTGGCAAATAAATACAGAATGCTTCCAGAAAAGTGAGTTGTGGGGGGACAGGACTAAGAGATTTTCAATAAAAATGATAATGAGTGGGATTTTATAAGCCTACGAATAATAAATAAAATAGCTAATCTGACAATAAATATATATTTGGCACTTACTGAAAACAAGACTGGGGCAAGACTTTTCTGAAATATTTGGAATAAGAAATAAATATAACCAAGGAGAGGTAGCAAGGTGAATTTATCAGCAATGAAGCAGAATTGGACTTGCTGCTAGTTATACTGCTCTAGGAGGGCCTCCCACTCTGGACTGTTATTTTCGTTTTCTTTTTCATTACTAATTGAATAGTTTCCCTGCCTTAACAGAAATAGGAAAAAGGCTTCTACAGAACTAAACATCACAGTAGTATATTGGGTTTTCAGTAAGCAGAGCGAATATCTGGCATCTTTGGACAACTGGCAGAACTCTAACACCCTGGCATAATCCACCGCTGATGTTTGCCCTGCACTACTGCCGCATTTCAAAAGTTTCCATGTGGAACTGCAAGCAGTGCTGGGTAGCTTGGTCTATTGGCTACTTACATTTCTCACAATAGCCAAAGTGGCACTGTACTGGAGCCATTGCAGGAAGTTTAGACACAACAACCTGGGACTTTTTGGAAGTGCCGCAAGGGCCAGCAGATAAGATCATCTAAAGGTTTCGAACAAGGAAGAAGCAACCAAAGGGAAAATGGTCCACCCTAATCTGGAGATGACCCAGAAATGGAGACTTTTGCCCTCTTCAAAGAATATTGAGTTTGGTCAGCATTGTTTTCCATAAATAGTAATGAAGGGAAAAAACTTGTCTTTAACTTTACATGGTGGTATGGGGGATGCAGAAGCGGCCTCCCTGAAGAATGTGATTAAGTTCAGATGTTTTCTGCACAATGACAATATTCTGGTGCCTGACCCTTGCATTCTAGAAACACTGACGCAAACAATTTAAGACTTTTTTTCCCTACAAACACCATTGGACAAGCAGCTACAGGATGTAGAAATTTTATTTATTTATTTATTTAAAACACTTCTATGCCACCTCCTTCGCAACAAAGTCTCGGGGCAGCTCACAACATAAATGCCCCATAAAGGAACACTAATAATGAAAGGACTATTATTAGGGACAAATATTATAATAACCTCTTTTACTATAGAGGACCTGTCAACATCTAAAGAGCTACTGCATCAGACAGATTCTACCCTACTCTTCCAGACTCATAATTACAATATACTTTATATTCAAGAAATTCACAGAAATAATTGACAATGATGCCCCAAAATAATGAGTGTGGGACTTGCAGCTTAAAGACCCCATACATTATAGAAATGCTATTTTTATCAAGTCTGACCATTAAATACTGACCATCTACTGCCATCACAAATGATGGGTTCACATGGCACGGCAAAGAACTCTGCACTGTTTCCATGGTGAGTGACTTTTGGCCTTAACTTACCTGTCAGAGAATCATGTGGCAACGCAGGCAGTGCAGTTTCTGTGCATTTCACTCCATCTTCCTGCTAATGGCAAGGTAGCAATTCTTGACAACATTCAGGTAGAACAGACCTTAACCAGAACCTTGGATTTATGTTATTATGCAGGTAAATAGGTCAGCCCAGTGTGGTACAGCTCAACCTATGGAAAACTGGTATATACAGCATTTAATGAAAGCTGCAGAATCATTATGGGATGTACAAAGCCATATTTTATTGATAAAATTAATTGCTTAGCTGGTATTTAGCCTAGTGACATGAGGAGAGAGGTAGTAGCCAACAGTGAAGGACTAAAAACATCTACATCAAACATACATCCACTTTTTGGCTACTACACTGCACTCCCCACATTAAAATCAAGAAAAAGCTTTCTCAGAACACCTATGAATGGTGATGAACAACAGATTACCCCAGGATTCGAATGAGAGTAGAGAGAAAGATGCAGTCATTTTCTAACATGGAGGGAGTCACAGGAAAGTTTAGTCACCAGTCACAAAGTGAGCTTGGTTATGTGGAAGTTGCTGAATAAGTGAAGGACTGGTAAACCTAAGATGAACCAGAAAAAGTGGGGTTGTGCAGGGACCCATTCCTCTGTGGAAGCAGAAAAAGCAGCGGGTCTCGGAGGCGCCCTGCGGAGTCAAAGCCGCGGCAACGGCCGGGGCCGGCGGCCTCGGGCCGGCGGCCGAAGGGCGGCGACCAAAGGAGTCACCGCCGTTTGGGGTGCCGTTCGGGGGGACGAGAGGGGGGTTGGGCTGGCCATGGACTCTTGTTGAAATAGGCTTGCCTACTGCTGATTCTCAGGGAAGAGGAAGGATCCCCTTTTTTTCTTTTTTTTTTTCTTTTTATCGTTCTTTTTCTCCTCCTCCGACCTACTTTATAATCTTACCCTGCTTTAATTAGTGCTTTGAGTCATTCCTGGCCATGTCGACGTTTATATATCCTGGGGAACCCACGGGGGCTGCTATTGGCGTGGTCACGGGCAATGGTCGTTACAACAATAGGGGCTTAACGTGTCCACGTAGAAGAAGGATGGACAGATGGCTGACACCTGTCCCTCCTTCTGATCCTGCCCCCAACCAGAGGGCGCCAGGTAGCCTTGTCAACCACCCCTCGGGTCTGACAGTGCTGCTGCTCAATGCCAGGTCGATCAATAATAAATCTTCCCTCATCCATGACTTGATTGTGGATGAGGGGGCTGACCTGGCTTGCATAACGGAGACCTGGGTGGGAGAGGGAGGGGATGTTGCCCTCTCCCAGTTGTGCCCGCCCGGGTATCTGGTTCAACACTGTTCACGCCCAGAAGGGAGGGGAGGGGGAGTCACGTTGGTTTACAGAGCCTCCATCTCTCTCACGGGTCTTCCGGTCCCTTTGAGACCAGGGCTGGAGTGCCTCTACTTGGTGTTGGGCAAACGAGACAGATTGGGGATTCTATTGGTGTACCGTGCACCTTTCTGCCCAGCAGTCTCCCTATCTGAGCTGACAGAGACCGTCTCGGACCTGGTGTTGAGGACCCCCAGGATGTTGGTCCTGGGGGACTTCAATCTCCATGCCGAGTCTGGACTGACCGGGGCGGCTCAGGACTTCATGGCCTCTATGACGGCCATGGGCCTGTCTCAACACGTCACTGGCCCTACCCATGAACGTGGACACACTCTGGACCTGGTATTCACGACGGGGCAGGTAGAGGATGACCTGAGGGTGAAGAACTTATGTTTAACTCCCCTGTCATGGTCAGATCACCTCCTGGTGAGGTTTGTGCTCGAGAGCGGCCTCTCCCTCTATAAGAGTGCGGACCCGATTGTATGGGCCCGCCCCCGGAGCCGGATGGATCCGGATGGATTCCTGGGGGCCCTGGGGGAATTTCCGGCTGACAAGACTGGTGCTCCTGTCGAGGCTCTGGTCGAACTGTGGAACGGAGAGATGACCAGGGCTGTGGACACAATCGCTCCTAAGTGTCCTCTCCCACCGGGCAGAGTCCGCTCTTCCCCTTGGTATACACCTGAATTACGGGCGATGAAGCGAATTGGGAGATGGCTAGAGCGTAGGTGGAGGAAATCACGGGATGAATCTGACCGAACACACTTGAGAGCCCACTATCGGGCCTATGCTGTGGCGGTGAAGGCGGTGAAAAAGAAGTTTTTTTCTGCTTCCATTGCCTCCTCACAATGCCGTCCAGCGGAGCTTTTTCGAGTGGTGCAAGGCCTGGTTCGCCTGGGTCCTAAGGAAGATGCGATGCCACCCTCAAAGGCCCGCTGTGACGACTTTGCCAGGCATTTCAGGGAGAAAATCGCTCAGATTCGTCACGAGCTGGACTCCACTAATGAATCAGAGGTCTCTGAGGAGTCGCCAATGCCACCGTCTGGTCCAAAATTACTGGAGGAATTTCAATTATTGCGGCCCAATGATGTGGACAAGGTGCTTGGAAGAGTACGTCCCACCACTTGCCTATTGGATCCTTGCCCGTCTTGGTTAATAAATAACTCCAAGCACGGGATTGGGACCTGGATTTTGGAAGTGGTTAACGCTTCTCTGAGGGAGGGTCGAGTGCCTGCCCCTTTAAAGGAGGCGGTAATACGACCGGTCCTGAAGAAAGCGTCACTGGATCCAGAGATGGCCACTAACTATAGACCTGTGGCCAACATCCCGTTTCTGGGCAAGGTGCTGGAGCGAGTGGTGGCGGGACAACTCCAAGCACTCTTGGAGGAAACTGATTATCTGGATCCTTTTCAGTCTGGCTTCAGACCCGGGTACAGTACTGAATCTGCCTTGGTCGCCCTGTACGACGACCTGTGCAGGGAGAAGGACAGGGGGAGTACATCCCTGTTGGTTCTTCTGGACCTCTCGGCGGCTTTCGATACCATCGACCATGGTATCCTTCTGGATAGACTTGCGGGATTGGGGGTTGGAGGCACTGCTTTGCAGTGGTTCCGCTCCTATCTCGACGGTCGATTCCAGAAGGTAGTGCTGGGGGACCATGTCTCTACATCATGGCAGCTATGCCATGGGGTACCACAGGGCTCCATTCTATCCCCTCTGCTATTTAACATCTATATGAAACCGCTGGGAGAGGTCATCAGGAGGTGTGGGCTGCGGAATCATCAATACGCTGATGATACCCAGCTTTACCTCTCATTCTCCACTAATCCAGGTGAGGCAGTGGCTGTGCTGAACCGGTGCTTGGCCGAGGTAAGGGAATGGATGAGGGACAATAAACTGAAACTCAACCCAGACAAGACGGAGGTCCTGTTGGTTGGCGGATCGGGTTTCGGAGAGGGTGGATTTGACTTGGTCCTGAATGGTGCAACACTCCCTCTTAGGGATAAGGTCCGCAGATTAGGTGTACTCCTCGACCCGGAGCTTTCTTTGGAAGCTCAGGTGACAGCGGTAGCGAGGAACGCCTTCCTTCAGCTTCGGCTGATTAATCAGCTGCGCCCCTACCTGGAATACGACTGCCTGGCGACGGTGACACACGCGCTGGTGACTTCCCGCCTAGACTTCTGTAACGCGCTTTACGTGGGGCTTCCCCTGAAGACAGTCCGAACACTTCAATTGGTGCAAAATAGAGCTGCCAGGTTGCTGACGGGGACGGGGCGTTATGCTCACATGACTCCAGTCCTCCATCAGCTTCACTGGCTTCCCATTGAAGCCCGGGCCCAATTCAAGGTGTTGATTATGACCTACAAAGCCCTAAACGGCTTGGGTCCTGGCTACCTGCACGAGCGCTTACGTCCGTATATGCCCGACCGCCCTTTGAGATCTGCGGGAGAGTCCCTTCTCCGGGAACCCTCCATGAAAGAAATTAGGAGAGTAAGTACCCGGAGGAGGGCTTTCTCTGCGGTGGCGCCCAACCTATGGAATTCACTCCCCAAAGAGGTCCGCCTGGCACCGTCGTTACTGGTTTTTCGGCGCCAGGTAAAGACCTTTTTATTTAAACATCATTTCAATTGTTAAAACATATGATCTGGCCTGGGCAACTTCTTCTTCCTTCTCTTTCTCCTCCTATATTTTTATTTTATACTGATAATTTTAATTTTGTATTTGTAAATCAATGTATTTTTTGTATTGTTATATTTAATGGTAATTTATTTTGTAGTATTGTATTTCAATGTATTTTATCATGTTGTAAGCCGCCCCGAGGTTTCGGCAAGGGGCGGCATAGAAATGTTATAATAATAATAAAATAATAATAATAATAATATCACACTTCTACCAATGTACCCTGTGCCTATCCATCATGCAGGATGGAGGACCTGTTGCTAGTTGCTGCAAATGTCCTTGATGTCACCTGATACGAGATAGGAATCGTCTATTATGATGATTCCATGATTTCATTCTTGCATTTAAGCTTTTATACATAGACTCATAGAAGAGTAGTTAGGAAGGGCCATGAAGGCCATCGGGTTCAAACTCATGCTGTTGCACATCACCAATTTATTCCACCCCACTCAGATGGCTGTCCACTTTCTGGAGCTCTGTAACATAGGAGAGGTTTCACTGTTGTATTGCTCTGACACTCAGGGAACTTTTCCTGACATCTAGTCTAAACCTAGGTTGTCGCAACTTGACTTGTTTATTCCATGTCCTACACTCTGGCATTAGCAAGAAGAGATCTTGACCTTTCTTTTTGTGATGGCCTTTGAAGTACTTATAGAAGGATATCATGTCTTCCCTCTGTCTTCTCTTCTCAAGGCTGAACATGCCCAGTTCTCTCAGTCTCTCCTCATAGGGCAGCATTTCCAAACCCTGGATAATTTTTGTTGCCCTTTTGTTGCCCTTTCTAATTTTATTTTGTATCTTTCTTAAATCTTGGTGCTCAGAACTGGACACAGTATTCCAGATAGGGTCTGACTAGTGAGGAGTATAGGGGAACTACTATTTCTCGTGATTTGAAAATAATACTTCTGTTAATGTATCCCAAAATATCATTTGCCATCTTGGCAGCTGCATCACATGTTGGCTCATATTCAACCTATTGTCCACAATTACTCTGAGATCTTTTGCTTTTTCACTTCTGTTGAGCCACATATTCTTCATCTTCTATCAATGCATCTTTTTCTTAGGTGAAAGACTTGGCACTTGTCCTTATCGAATCTCATTTCATTGATTTCAATCCAGAGCTTAAGTTTATCAAGATTGCCCTGGATCTTCATTCTGTCTTCTAGGGTTTTCACTATTCCATCCAGTTTGGTATCATCTGCAAATTTGATTATTCTACTTTGAACTGCCTCATCAAAATCATTAATAAATATGTTGAAGAGTACTGGGCCCAGAAATGAACCCTGTTGCACCCCACTAGTTACCTCACTCCAGTTTGAGAAGGTGCCATTGATGAGTACTATTTTCCATCTAGTCCAGTTTTTGCTAATTTGCTTAACAGGATGTTGTGTGGCACTATGTTGAAAGCTTAGCTAAAATCTAGGTAGATTATGTCCACAGTGTTCCCTCTGTCCATTTGGGAGGTGACCCAGTCAAAAAATGAGATTAAATTAGTCTGACATGATTTATTTTTGATAAATCCATGTTGGCTTCTATTAATTACTGCATTTTCTTCAAGATGCTTGCAGACTGATTTTTTAAATAATTTTCTCCAGAATTTTTCCAGGGATTGATGTCAGACTAATTGGTCTGTAGTCCAGGTTCATCTCCCCCCTGCCCCCCACTTGAAGATAGGGACATTAGCCCTTCTCCAGTCATCTGGCACTTCTGTTTTTCAAAGATAATAGCCAGTAGTTCTGAGAGTTCCTTTGCTAGCTCTTGTATGACTCTGGGAAGTCCAGTATATGTGTTTGGCTGCAGTTAACTTTTGACTCCTTTCTACCTGAGGATCTGAGTATCACATGGTTACTTTGTCCCAGAATTCTCATGGCTGCTATTTTGTCCACCAAGTCATCCTATTAGTTTGTATTAAATCAAGGATAGCTGTTCCTCTCATTCTTTTCTCTACCTTCTGCTGGAGGAAGTTTTTGGCAACGCATGTCAGGAATCTTTTGGAGGGCCATGTTTGGCAGAAATTGTCTCCTAGTATATTTTAGGGAAATTGAAGTCCCCCATGATGACTATATTGTTCTTCTTGGAAATGCTGGCAAGATGCTTTTCGAAGGTCACATCCTTGCCCTCTTTTTGACTGGATGGTTGGTAATAAGCATGAACAACTATATTTTTCTTATTTTTGTTCCCTTTAAATTAAGTCAGATGCTTTCTCTTCTTGTAGTGTGACTCCAACTCCCTTTTTGTCCTTTCTGTTTTTCTTAAACAGGTTGTATCTATCAAGAATAGAGTTCTAGTCACGTGAGTCATCCCACCAAGTTTTAGCTATTCCTATAAGATCCTAATTGCCCTTGTGTACTATTTGCTCAAGTTCATGTTGTTTGTTTCCCAAACTCTGGGCATCGGTGTCGGGACATTGAAGTTCGTTCTCATTGTGCTCTGCTTTTCTTCCTACATTTTTTGGAAGACTGGTGTTGGGCTCCGCTTGAGGTTTTCCCCCCGTCAGGATATATAAGACTTTGTCAGGTGATGGTATGCCATGCTGCACAACTCCATCCCCTTTATGTTGTAGTTTAAAGCCCTCCTGATTAACGTTTTAGTGTACTGGCCAAACAAATGCCTTCTGTTCTTTGTGAGGTGCAGTCCATCATTTGGCAAGAGTTGTTTTCCAGGAACTTTAGCTTGTGGAATCTCTTTACAGCACCAGCATCATAGCCAGTCATTCACTTGAAGGATTTTTCTTTCCCTAAAAGTTCCTCTTCCACGCACTGGTAGGACTGGGGAGAAGATTGTGTCCCAGTGTTCTTGATTTTCCTTCCTAGAGCTTCAAAGTCTGATGTATTTTCATCAAAGCTTCTTCTGGCAGTGCCGTTAGTTCCTAGGTAGAAGAAAATGAAGGGGTATTTGTCAGCTGGGGACCACAGAGAGGACACAACACACGGGAAAAAGGAATAGGGAGGGGGCAGAGTTTAAAAAAAGGCCTTCCAGCAAAGGTGGTCAAACAAACAAACAAACAAAACTTCTGAACCTCCTCTACTTGCTCTGCAAGTAGCAATGGTTCTTTTTCGGATCAAGAAACAATGCACAATATTCTAAGCTGGTCACAAACAAGATTTGTAAAAGGAGACTATGACCATGGGTGTTTTATTTTCAATTTCTTTCCTAATTAAGTCTAAGATGGCATTTGCCTTTTTCACAGCGGCTGTGCACTGGGTCAGCATTTTCAATGAGCTGTTCACCACATCACTAAGACCCTGCTGCTATTACGGGTAACCCAGTTTAGTTATTCTTCTAGTCATTAATACTAGCATGTGCTGATCCCCTTTTGTTCCTCCTTGTCTTAATTCCTTTAATGTTGCTTTTTTCAGCCACAGCCCTTGAGATTCCTTATTCCTACCTTGGCTTCCTTCTTCACTTGTAATTCCAGCATTCACAATTGCTTCTTTGCTTCCACTCTGAGTTCCTAAAGCGATTTAAAGAATTTCTGCCCTGGCTTCACTTTTGCTAGACTACACTTGGGCTTTGTGGGAATTGGTACTTGTGTATGATGCATGTTCCAGACCAACACTCCCTTTAGAGGCACAGGATCTTTTGATGGAGTCTAACATGCACTCAGCCTAAGTGTTTCTATGTTTTCTTATCTCCTATACTAAGACACACTTAGAATACAAAGAATACTTTTATTACAGGGAAGATAAAACAGCACCAGCCTTTTAAACAGCAGCTGAAATGTACAAGTTGGATAGGGAGGCAGCAAAACATACATCAAAAACATTTGTACTCCTTGATTCTTAAGAGGGCAAAGGGCCTATGGAAACATGACAGTATGGAGACATACTGAAGGAGGAGAGAGTCCATAAACATGCACCTGTCTCTATCACTCTTCTAGTAAGGGCTAGCTTGTAAGGCTTTTGCACAGACACAGGTGCAGTTGATAAGTGAGCTGTGATTTGAATGAGTCAGTGAAACTCTGGAAACCTCATGATCTCATTGTGTCCCTTAGTTAGATATTTTAACTCAACTTAGAATTGATTGTGCTGGTCCTGATAAACTTGTGTCTTCCAGCTCTCCCAGGACTAATCTCATCATTCTCCAAACTATTTACTAAACCTGTGTTTTCTCCCTTTCCTGAATACTGGAGCAATCCCATCAAGACAGGAATCCACTGATAGTATATCCTTAAGGTCACCTCTCCTGCAACACAGTCATCATTTTTGTGACTCCACACATCTAATTCTTTCATATTGTCAGTCAGTTAGATTCCTCTGGACCATTCTTCCATCATGCTTAGCAACTTTCATGCCTTGTTTAAATGCTTGCCTCTTTCCTGCATGGGTTTCCGCTATATTGTAACATACCAGAGATGATTTATTAAATCATAAAAGGCATAATTCCTTACAGTTCTGTTCAGGTAGCCTTGGCTGTTTTTATCTTGTCACTGGCTCATTGGGGAAACTCAGGGGCCTGCATGGTAACTCCCACCAGTTTTTCACATTCCAACATCAATTTTGATTAAAGTTTTGGATGAGTTTCCTCCAATTCAAAATATCCCCCTAAAGATGGGCTACACATAGCACCAGACACTTTGGAATGGTGGATATTTTTGCACACCTCTAGTAGTCAGTCCTGAAGAACTGAATGATACCACCACCTTCCATTGTAGCTCAGTCATTTAATAACAACAGAATATCACATACCACAACAAATCACTTGTGGCAAAGACAATCCACAAAAGCAGTCCATGATACTAGATGGTCCTTTGTGAAAGCCTCTGCACTTCTGACTGCTGCTCCTGTTTCAGTAAGCAAGAGATCTCAGGTTCTATGGGCACAATCCTATGCATGTTTAGGCAGAAAAAATCCCTACACCTCAATTGCAGCACTTGCAGGAGGAAGAGTTTACATACAAAGATCCAGAATCAATGTCTTTGTATGAAAGGGACAAGGGAATATTCATGTTTTGGTTCTGTAATGGATTCTGAGGGATGAATCAGATGCAAACTTCTTTACTTTTGAACAAACCCATGTGTTCTCATGAGTGATTATGTTCAGACGACGTATAGGACAATATAGAAAATATTGTCAAAGCAATGGAGGACATTAATATTCTGAAATAAAGGAATGCAAAATTGATTATGCTGCTGTGGTGCAGAATCTTGCTGTATCATACTAACAAAATAATCACCAGAAACGGGAAAGACATATAATGTTGAGATTCTGCATGGGATATTAGGCAACCATTCATAGTAGTTTATTTTTCAGGGTTCCAGGAAAAATTATTCTTCAGAGACTCACATAGTATGAGAAATGACTAAAGGAACATTTCAAAACCACTATTATGTTATCAGCAATACAATTCATTTTAAGTGCTGACAGCATTTCCCTAACAAACTACTTCTTTTTAAACACAGATTATAATTCAATTATAAAAACACATCCTTCCCCCTGCCATCCTGAGTGTAAATGCACCTTTAAAAATAAAGAAAAGGGTAACCAACCTTGCTTTCAGAAAGTGTATATATATGTTGTGTGAATATAACAGGGTAATGTTACTCTTTTACTCCTATCAAAAAGTAAGAATTTGCAATATTTATGATGCAACAGTAACTACCTAATTCCTAGAATGGTTTTATGTGTCCTGATCCTTTACACACCTTGATATATGGAGACTTTGTGGCAAGGAAACCAATTTAAATTGCAATGTTATTTTGTTGAATAATTGCTTTTACTGTAGTTTATGCTAGTCTTCCCCCACCTGGAGCGCGCCAGATATTTTGGATATTTCAACATCCATTAGCCATAACTAACATGACAATTGGATGGGAATTGAATGGGAATCCTAAAAACTAAGCACCTGGGGATTCTGAGGCTGGAGAATGCTGGTTTATATTCTTTCTTTGTGGATATATTTGTGTGAGTGTTCATCCATAACTCCCTAATTGATTTCAAGGTCTACTTTAAAAATAACATTGTCAGCTGAATCTTTCTGCAAATACAACTTAATTATTCAGTTAATCCAGAAAATTCAGTGGGATTGCTATTATTGACTTTTATATTAAACCTTGGATAGTGACCAGCACCCACATTCAATTTAAAAATATGGAAAATGTAAATAAGATTTTCTTTAAAATGGAGCAGGGTGTTCCAAAATTGACCATATCTGAGCATTGGCCCATTTCTTATCTAAAATTATTTTTACCAGCACCATGTTCATGGGCTATTGATGTTTAATCCCTTTTTAATTATTTTTGGCAAGGTACATTCAGCTTCCAAAGAACTGATCCATTTTGACAGTAACATCTAAGTAAGTCCTGGCATGTAAAAAAGAGAAATTTAAAAAATATAGAATAAATAATATTTGCTTATTTCTTAGAAGTATTTAGCGACATGCATTATAATTTAACCCAGAAATGGTTTTGTTTTGGGACACGTCTTCTATGTCCTTTAGCAAAGGATGTTAAAAATAGCCAAAAGAACATTCTTAATTAGATGAACACAGAGGACTGCAATTATTACATGGTTCCAAAATTCTGCATACCATATTTTTTATCACTAGATGAAAATTCAGATAGCCAGCAATCTTGCCTGTGTGTTCTTTTTGTATGATATCAACAGGTTAAAAATCAATTGCTTTCTGCACTTATTTACCTTCCATATATACATTTGTGTATGCTTGCTTCTGTCAGGGCTCAGAGACTTTCCAAATCATCATAAGTATAAGAATAAAAAGAGAAATCAAGAGAAAGAGTTAAGAACATTTAGCATAACTTAGTATTCTACACCCTTGAATGTCACCACCTCGCCCAATGAATACTCCACAAATGACAGCTTACCAGCCATTTAATTGTATTTTCAATGTTGTTGTGAACTGCCCATACAGCTTTGGCTGCTGAGGGTATAGAAAATAAATAAATAAAAAAACAAATAAAGCAAGCAAGCGCAGATAACCAATCCCTGAGAAATTACTGGAGCAAATCATTTTAAAAAAAATCAGTATGTATGCACTTTGAAGAAAATGTAGTGATAAATACAAGCCAACACAGATTACCACCCAATGTACAGAGGAAATGCAGTGAACTTTATTTATTTATTTATTTATTTATTTATTTATTTATTTATTTATTTATTTATAGCATTTGTATGCCATCCATTACTTGTGTCTCTGGACGGCTTACAACATAAACCAGATTAAAATAGATAAATTGACTATTCCATGCTGGCTGTAATTAATAAAATACAAACAATAAAATCAATTACCATTAATACATATTAAAATATTGATTAAATAAAAAGGTCTTGACCTGGCACCAAAAAACATACAGTGATTATGCCAGGCGGACCTCTCTGGGGAGTGCATTCCATAGTTGGGGCACCACTGCAGAGAAGGCCCTCCTCCAGGTACCCTGTCTCCTAATGTCTTTCACAGAGGGTTCCCAGAGAAGGGCTTCTGCTGCTGATCTCAGGAGCGGGAGAGAGTCTATTTACTTAGACTTTAGCAAAGCCTTTGACAAAGTGCTCCACAACGTCCTAATAAATTAGCAAAATTTGGACTTGACAGAACTACTACTGGCTGTATCCAAAATAAATCACAGAGAGTAATAATCAGTGGTAGCTTCTCTGGATACAACTTACAAATGGGGTGCCGCAGGGCCTAGTCCTGAGACCTGTAATCTTGGTGAGGACATCCAGGGAATGATAATTAAACTTGCAGAAGATACTAAACTAGCTGGAATAGCTAATACCCTGGAAGACAAAAAGAAGATCCAGGGGGACCTAGACTAGCTTGAACACTGGGCAGAAAACAACAGAATGAAATTCAACAGGGAGAAATGCCAAGTTCTCCACCTAGACAAAAAAATCAGCTGCATTGATACAAGATGGGGAATATTTTGCTCAACAGTACTTAGAATGAAAGGAACCATGGAGTTGTTGCAGACAGCAAGCTAAATATTAGCCAGCAATGTGATGCAGCCACAAAAAAGTCAAATGTTATTTTGGGATGGATAAATAGAGGCATCACTTCCACAAAAAGACAAGTACTCTTTTCTCTCTACTCTGCATTAACCAGACCTTGTCTGGAATATAGTGTTCATTTAGGGGAATCCAGGTTTTAAAAAGATGCTGATAATCTGGAAAGGATTCAAAGAAATAAGGAAAAGACATATTGTCACTCATCCCAGACTGTAGGAAAAGAACAATGACCTTAAACTGCAGTACACCAGGTGCAGGCTAAACACAAGAAATAATTTCCTCACTGTCAGAACAATATGGTAGTGGAACTGGTTGCCAAGAGAGTTTGTTGCTCTTCCACACTAGATGCATTCAAGAAGAAAATAAACAGTTATCTGAGTGGGAGGCTGTAACTAGCAGGGGGTTGGACCCAATGGCCTTCTTGGCCCCTTCTGATCCTATTATTCTATTCTATTATTCACTTAGTCTCCCTCTGCCTTCTAGTTCTCAAATAGCCACTGCTCCAAAATTAATGTTACTTTAAAATTATATTGTATTGGGAGATATCTCTTGAAACCTGAATTTGACAGAACATCTAAGAACCTGGAGAATGCATATAGTTTACAAACATCAGTTCAGCTTGATTCAAGACTGGCAGAGAGAGGGAGTTATAAAAGATGTTTTTCACCTTATATCTTTAAGAATGGGATAAGTGCCTGTGCATCAATTAATGCGGGGTGTGTGTGATATTTGAGAAAGGAGGTTGAATTTGTATTTATGTAATTTCTATTTGTATTTATTTTGCTTGTTTGTTTACAATATTTGTATATCATTCCACAGCAAGCAGATTTCAGAGCAGTGAATATTACAGAGTTCAACCAAGTAAAATAATAAAAACAAAATATTGAAAACAAATCAAATAATAACAATGGCTGGTCAACAAGAATGTCTCTAATAGGCACCAAAATATCACAGTGCTAGTGCCCGCCTGACCTCTCAAGGCTTAGAATTCCATAGAAATAGACCTGCCACACTGAGGATCTTCTCCTGGTGAACATCATTTTGGGCAATGGATCCATGGGAACCACCAAGAGAAAATCTTTCAGTGATCAGGTAGGTTGAAAAGTGAGAATGTGCTTCCTCAGGTATCCTGCTGTTCATTGCACACTGATACTAAAACCTTAAACCTGGCTTGGTAACACATAGGTAGCCAGTGCATGCAAAACAGCAACAGCTTCCAACAGCAGCCAACCTGCTCCATTCTTTGCTAGCTCCAGCTTTCTGTGCAGCCATAAGTTGCATACACATGCACTACATTGCAGTCATATATTCTTAAGTTTAACAGTGCTTGTATCAGTGCCTGGTAACTGGGAGCAAGCTGTTACTGTGCAAGAGAGGACAGAACCTCTTGCTATAAACTGAAAGTTGTGTTTCTGTTTATTGAAGGTGGGAGAATTTCCTCTGTGTGCCCTCTCTACACCAAGAACATTGTTGCTTTTTTCAACCTGCATTGTAGTTGAACAAATAACATCCAAACCAAACTCCACAGCCTCTTTAATGTGACTTTAAAGTAGTGGAAGCAGAAGTACTACCAGCATGAAATGTTGTAGTTTGTATTGTAGATCTCCTGAACAGTGAGATGTATAAACCCTCCATATCTCTGTATGTATCGCACCATAGGGTTCTTGGGGGCATGATGTGGAAATGGGATTCCACAGATTGAAGGCCTACCCTGATCCACCAATGCCACTCACCCTGACCTGCCCACTTTCTGCCTCTGTGTTCTTTGATGTTGTGAAGGGGAGCAATGCAGAACTTTGCACTGAAGGGGAGATTACTTATTTCTGTGGTCCCCAGGATGCCGCTCAGGGGCCATAGGATCGCAAAGTTAGATGTTAGATCCTGTTTAAGTGTGCATTATTTCAGTGTTCTTTGGAGCAGCTGCGATCTCATTGGCACATTATCATGATAATGTTTTATATTGTACAGTCTCATATATCCATAAGGTACATTAATGCAACAGTATAGCTTGCCTCACCATTGCCGCCAGCAACATGTTGAATAATGCAAAAGGGCCTTGCATGCAGGAAAATTAACACATTTTTCTTTTCTCCTTGTGAAGCAAAAATGCCAATATTAGTGTCTGTCAAGATATTTGGCTTTCATTTATATTTTGCAATTTCAGTATAAACAATATAGGTGTCAAGCAGTTGTATCTAAAATGAGCTTCAACACAAGCAGCATGGGCATGTGAAAGTGAGTTGCAAAAAATCCTTAAGACAGAAGTGCAAGAGGAACTCTTTGACAGTCGTATCAAGTTTCAGCAGCAAGGGCAGATAAGGAGATATTCTTGGTGGCTGGCCACCTGCCATGAATTTCTTCTCCCTGGGCAACTCACCAAAATTCCTACCTGCTGCATTGTCAAAAGCGTATTCAAGTGTAAGGGTATTCAATTTTAGGGTTCATTTTTCTTTTCATCTACCTATGCATTCCTATCTATTTCAAATTATAGTTACTCTCCCCTTCCATATCTTCATGTGCACATTTAATCATCCTTCATTGTGAGGGAAATAAGTAGACTTTCAGTTTGGTCCTTCTAGGATATTGTCAGATTAATTTTGGTTAAAAGAATGTCTCCAAATGCCAGGCTTCTGGCTTTTGAAATTTTATTTCTACAAACCAAAGCACAGCTGGGGTACATAATTTCTGCATAAGAACCACATGAGGTTCTGAAAGGACACAATTTTAAGGCACAAAAGGAGGTTGTCATGGTCTCTTTGAAAAGTCAAGAGTCTAAGCTAAAACTTGCAGAAAAAGGAATTAAGATCAAGAAAGGGAAACTATTTTATGCTGATTTGAAGTATGGAGGCTATTGTTATGCTGACAGGTCACTATAAACCAAGCATTGCTATAACAAAGTTTAAGTCCTTAATTCACTGTACTGACTGGAACCTGAAATCCATTCATATGCTGGTTCAACCCCCCAGGGGAACATTAGTCACCCAAAGTCCTTTCCTAGGAAGCATTTGCCTTGCCTGAGTTACCTTTATCTGGGGTCATAAAATGACCCCAAGTGTGAACAAGGGCATATATAAACCTTGTTCTTGGATGAATTAATCCAACAAGTTTATCTTTATGGTAAAGGTATATTGTATGTCTAAGTCCTGCATACATATATAATGAAAACTGAAGAAAGAACAGTAAAGCACATTAACAATACTTTCAAAGCTACAACATTCATGGGTAGCAAAAGTATATCTGCTGGTCAAAAAACACAGTAGAGCCCATCATCTCTTTTTCTTCCTTCTACTTCTTCTTCTTTTCACTATGTCTTCCCTTTCTGAAACTTCAAATAATAAATTTAGATATAGTACTGTGTAAATTGTCTATATGCAAGTCTAAGTAGATTGCATGGAAAAGAAGCATCACAATATGTATTTACATAATGTGTTTTGAACATGTAATTTGTATTGTCCTGGTGAATAACCTGTGTCTTCATCCAGCCAATATAAGCAATATTAAATGTACCCTGATTCTTAGAGTCATTTAAACTACCCAAATGGTAACAGTGGATTGTGTATGTAGCATTGTACCAACATTCCAGCGGCAGGATGCATTTTATGGTTCTAATGCTATTTTATGTGTTTTATTGTCTCAGTCTACTCATTAACTGTTGCTTTCATACATACAACAGGTTGTACAAGTAGATAACTTGGATTTTCATCTCACTATAAATTTAAACGGAAGCCATTTAAACTATGCTATTTTCTTTTTGCCTGCTATAAATGACAGAGGTTTGTAAAAATATTTCGCTTATATCTAACTGTGATTTATGTATGTGGCAGTTTCTATTTATATGTATATGATGTTTGTTTCCCTTGCCTAGCAAAAAGATTATGTTACAGTTTTGTCTTACAACATTGCTGTACATTGCTTTCTGAAGAACCAGCAAGTGTTTGCTTGTTTTAAATCTAATACAGACACCTTAGTTAGTACATGTGACAAGTACACTGTAAAACATTTACCTCAAAGGTGGAAGAGAGCATTCAGGAATATTGCAGCTCTAATGAAGACTGAAAATAAGAGAACAGTGTGTTAGAAGAGCTCAAATGTAGCACACACTCTATAACAAAGAAGTCTTCAACTTTTGGGTTAAAATGCACCAGACTACTTAGAGTTGTCCTATTAAAACAAAGGGACTTTGAAAGCTACATTATTCCAAGGGCTTTTAACCTGCAGAATTTATTAAATGTTTGTGATTCTTTACACATATTTATTTATGGGGTGTTAGACAATATCATTATCCTTCAGTTATTTCCCATCCCCAACTCCACCCCACTCCAGGATGGGGAAAGGAGATATTAAATTCCATTGGAGAAAATGGGGTTCAGTCTTTTTGTGTATTTCTGCTATTCCACTATGGCAATGATTCCCAACCCCAGATACATGCACCCCCGGAGTATGAACCAAGACATGTAGAAATATGCTTTAAAAAATTGAATAATGGCAGAAAAACACATGTGCATCATCACTGTAAGACAACATCCAAGTAAAAAGTTGTGAAATTAATTGAACATGATGACTAGAGATGGGGCAGGTTTTCTTCCTTGAGAAGAAAGCCCTGTTCCCTCACTATGTTATTTTGGTGAATGGTAGGGAATCTCTCCCTAAACAATGTGTTGGGGACATGCCAGTACAGTGTACTTGCTCAGCAGTGTACCCCTCACAGGCTCAGCTTTCACTCCTCTCCACAAACATTCAAATGCTGTAGTGCTCATACCGGTATATATTTAGCAGGCCTCTCATTCCATAAATGAAATATTTGTTGCCTATAAAATATTTATTGTGTGTTTTACAAATATCATTTCAAAAGATATTCACATTTTCAACTACTAATAAATTAAATTAACAAATGTAATGTATTAGTGAACATAATGCAATTTTTGTGTAATCTGTGATGTATCTACTCGAATTCATTGTACCTTTTGAGATTTGAATGTAAATATATAATTAACATATAATGTTTTTAAAAGGATTGGTTTGTTGATGGTTTCTTCCCCCACCACACACTTTTAAATTGTGCTTGGTACTGGATTTGTCATTTTAAATGTTTTGTGTATGACTTTGGATTCCAAGTGAATAACCATTGCTCTGTGTGTGTGTGTGTGTGTGTGTATGTGAGTGAATGAAGGGACAATAAATAAATAATTGTGGCAAATTTTTAAAATATTTTTCTATACTGTCCAACTACTGAAACTCATTAGGCATTTCACAAAACAAAATTTAAACCCCTACAGTGCAGTTGTGTAGTAAAATACAATGTTAAACCCACAGGTTTAAAAGGGAATAAAGCCAAAGCAGAGAACAAGAGAAAAAGCAGCTGCAGTGCAAACATCAAAAAACAAAAGGCCAGTGATTTTATTTTAAAGTCTCTTGTTTCCAAAAAGACCATGAGGTAGGCACTAGAAAAACCTCTCTGGGAAGAGGTGTTGCAAAGCTAGGGAATCATCAGTGAAAAACCTCTTTCTGCACTGGTCTCACTTCATTCTGCACCCAACAGCACCCAAAGAAGGCCTTCTGAGTATCATCTTCGGATCCAGGCTGGTAGGAAAAGAAATGATCCTTCAGGTAACCTGTCCCCCAGCCATTAAAAGCTTTGTGAGTTAATAGGAGCACTTTGAAATGGGCCAAGAAATGCTCTGTCAGTCAGTATAGGTCAAAAAGCACTGGCATAATATGGTCATATTTGCTGGAACTTTAAAAAAACCAAGTTGCAGTGATGATAAAATGGAATTTCTGTAGTGTTGAGAAATGCTTTTGGAAATACAGTATTTAAACCTGGTATCTTGATGTGCTTTAGAGTGCCAAATGATAATATAAAAATGGACTTATTATATGATTCCTTTCTTCCTGTTTACCATTACATTGAAGTTCAAATCCTTAGCAGCTTAGCAAAGGCCCTGTGCTTACATTAATAGAGGTAAAGATAGAAAAGGAAATAACAAATAGTTAGAACATATCAGAGCTTAGAAGAGGAGCAAAGAATGACTCTAGTTCTACACTTTATTTGTATGGAGCACTAATGTTTACAGCCATAGGCCAATAGTCAGGGAGCTGTCTGAGGTCTCTAAAGTAAAATAAATGGAGATGAAAGTGTGCATTCCTTTGAAATCATAAATGAAAACACAGGCACACATTAAAACCAAACCTGATGTGGGCAAGTCAATCTGGATAATATTTAGGAGTGTGCGGGAAAGTGTCTGTCTGTTATCTATTCAACAGAAAATGAAAGTAAAATAAAACAAGAAATAGCCACAATGAAGTTGATCATCAGCAATGTTTCAAATTTCTTACACAAAAGCCACATCAGTGTATGAAAAACTGCAGGAAAGCTGTACACAATCACGTGTAGCATAAATTCAAATTCAAATTTACACAGAGTTATGTCATTGCATATATGTGGGACTAGCAGAGAAACAAATTGAAAGAAGCAAGGCTGTGTTTTCAATGAATTCTTAATGGGTATATGTTGAATACTTTGTCAGATCATGACTGGATAAATTGTTCCAAAGAGTTTGTCCAAAGAAATTGCTTTTGAAAAGAAATTAAACAGTGGAAAACATTCTGGACACATTCTCATGGGTTTGGTTTGAGTTTCTTATTTGGGTTACTTAGGAGGTGGCTGCAGAGTATGAGCAAATGTCATGTTCTTCATTGCAGAATCATTTCCCCACAGCCTGTAGTTTCCTGGTTTCCCAAGCCTCAATTAAACTCAAGAGGAGGACTTCATTAGATAATTCCTCCCATGGGCCTTATTCAGATCAGGAAGCACAGATGGCCTGGGAGGCTGCAGAGCAAAGGAGAAATGTGTAATAGAAAGAAAGCATGCATGTGTGCGCGCGCACACACACACACACACAGAGAGAGAGAGGGAGGGAGGGAGGGAACAAGCTCAACTGCCTTGAGTGATTAGGTACCTAGCATTGGTTCTTCCTTTTACCTGCAGCTAGATACAACTCTGATTGCAACCCTCACACCTGGTTGAGCATGAAACAAAATGATGGCTAGCCAGCCAACGAAGTTGAAGTTGTTGCCCCTTGCAGTGGCAGCACAAGAAAGAAAGAAAGAAAGAAAGAAAGAAAGAAAGAAAGAAAGAAAGAAAAGCCCTCATGAAGAAGAAACTGTGCTACGACCCTGTGTTCATGTTGTATCCTGCCTTTAAGAAATCCTCTCCTCCTATCAGTCACAGGCTATTCTGGCCAAGTAGCTTTTTGGTTCTAGACTTGGGACTGTATGTTTTGTTCTCTGGTTTGGGCAACACAACAAGAAACTGTAGTACTGAGAAACTGAAGAGCAGAGTGCTGTTTTTGTTGGTTTGTTTGTTTGTTTGTTTTCTCAAAACCAATGTGTCATGCTGGAATACCACAACAGGGTTCAGACAACATGAAGACCAAAAAAAAAAAAAGTTAGCAGCAGCAGCAGCAGCAACATTGCTTGTTGTGTTGTAGGAACCTGCCCAATGTATTGAAATAATTAGTGGGCACATCATAAAGCAAAATATACTGTGCAAATTATCTATCACGTGCATGGAATACATTTTGTTTTTTCAGTTTTCACCTCAGGAAACAAAAGGCCTGCTCATTCAATTGAATATTATATACTTTTTTTTCCTATTTGTTCTTCAATCTGATATTTTTTAACAATCAGACAATCTGCGCTATTGGGATATAATTGGTTGGGCAAATAATTGTTCCTTTCCTTTTCTGCCAGCTGCAGCATTGATACTGCCTTGCAACTCCTTTATATTCAAGTAGTTATGAACCTTCCTGGAATTACTAATGAAGGCTGGTCTCAAAAATAAACAATCATTGTGAGTACATGTGACATTTTGCATTCTAATTGGACTTTTAACATTCTTACCTATTGCTTCATGTAACTCTTGCTATGAATATAATAAATGAATGCATACTTAGAGTAGGGCTATCATCACTATTACCATTCAACATCACTGGTGCAAATCATACCAATGTTCACTAGTGAAGTGAGAGTCACATGTAGGCTAGCACAGAACAGTATCCAAAGCTAATGTCAACATTTCTGTAAAACAGTTCTAGTTCTAAAGAAACTGGACAGCCATCTGAGTGAGATGGTATTAATTGGAGATGTGCAACAGCAGGGTGTTGGACCCAATGGCCTTCATGGCCCTTTTCAACCTACTATTACATGACTGATTCGATGAACTCTTTGAAGTATGTTTTTATTTTGTACATTGATACATTGTGGTTTTTTGCAGCAAATTGCAGTGGCTCACTATATATTAACTTATCTAAAGCCACCCCATTTACATGGATATTTTCTTTTATAAAACATTAATAAGAAGGTCAAGTACAAAAGTGTTTCCTTAAATATAAAATAAGTGTATGATTACAGGGAAACCTGATAAGGCAAGGTCTGTGAATGTGTTTGAGAGTTCTACCCATATTCAAGTAAAATGAGTATAATTTCTCTCCAGACCTTTCCAGTCCCATATGACAAGGTCTGAACTGAGGTGGTGAGGGGCCATGCTCCTCAAAAGGAAGAACACAGGGTCACTATCCATGGCCCAGCTCAGTACATACTTTCAAGACCTCCCGCTTTCTCTTTAATGCTTGAAGAGTGCTAAGCAAAATTAAATCATGCACCCTTCCCCACCCCCCCAAAAAAAACTCCTAATAGAGATAGATATAGATCGGCAAAGCGTAATAAAAACACAGTATACTGGTCTTACTACACCCTGAAGACCCATAGCAGCCTGGCTAAATAGAGTTCAGAGGATGTGGGGAGTTTTCATTAGGATATATGTCTTTCAGATCTCTCACTCATCCCTCTCTAGAGGAAAGCGGCCACACAAAGTAGAAATAGCTGAGAGCAGCAATAAAAGCATGTTTTCCTCCCCAGGTGTTCTGACTGCTAGTGTTGATCTGTAAATACAGCTTTAGGAAACAGTTTACTTCACTGGCCATTTTGAATAAAATCCATACGAGCTTTATGCAAGTGCAGCCCTTATGGCTGTAGTGGAAGCTGGAACTGGTGAAGAATGCAACAACATGCTTATAAATGTGCTTAAAGTTAGCATTGATATACCAGCACTTCTCCAATAAGGGTGTCTATTTATTCTATACATCTTATTCAGGTTTAAAGTCCTTAAGCAGTACAGATATATTGTTGAGTTAAGGGGTTTTTTTTCTTATATTTAGATATAACAAAAAAGAATGGAGGTGAAAATTGTTTTACAGGCAATTTATTTGCATTTGTTTTGTAAAGTAATTTTAGTCACTTTTAAAAGAAGTGTATAAAACCTAGATAATGCACTTTCCCAGTATAATCCAAAATCTTCAAAATCTCTTAAATTCCAAAACGTATGCAAACCTCCAGGAGACGTGAGATTCTCAAACACAACATTGCAGTGGGGCAAAAGAGAGAAATCCTTCCCAAATGAATTATAATCTATCTGGATCAACATGAGAGTTCTCTACATTTATGAAGCCACAGAGTCATAACATATATGCAAAGTGCATGTGTCACAGTCAAGGCACATGCTAATCAATATAGAACAGTTTTCATTGTGCTAAAACAATGGTAATTGTAGGCAAATAGGAGGAGTTGAAAGGTTGAGGCATGCAGGCACATGGCTCTTGAAGGTTCATTTCTTTTTGCATTTTTAGATCAATTAGTTGTACATGGTTATACAGCAGCAACGATTGAGAGATTTAATTTAAAGGAAAGGAATTAATGGATCCTGCCTACTCACAACAAATCATGGAGTAGGAGAAGTGGGAGAATGTGGTACTTCTTACTCCTGTCTTTCTACAAGGTGAAGCCAGTAAGAGTAACATCCTCATTCCCCTGCACCCAAAAGCAATTCCCCAAAGCCCTGGTTCAGGCATCTGTTGGTAATATAACTTATTTATTTTTAAAGGATTATATAGAACTCTTAGGCTAGGCTCAGCACTGTAGTAGGGATTTCAGACAAGGGAAGAGGCTGCCTAGAGACTTAGTTATACTTGAGAGGATAATCAATTTGCTGCACCTAAAGTAGCTGAAGTTCGAAAGATGTCTGTAGTCCTTGGTCTGGAAAACAACCTTCTCATCATCTTCACCACAGAAATTTGAAGGGTTGTGTTTGTTTTGTTCTCTCTCTTCTCAGAGTATTTGCAATGCCTTCTTATGTATTACAGAAATGATGGAACTTTTAAAGGTGCAGTCTTATGTATGTTTAGACAGAAAAAGTTCCTACCACTCACAGTGTGCTCCAGCCAGCCATGACTGCAACATGCTGGCAACTGCAGGACTTACGTTTATGCATAGGATTGCACTCGTTGTTGAGAATGCTGCTATAAACATAGGAACCTAGATCTTTTGGCAGAATGAAGCCATTATAACACAATTAAAATGTATACCTGTGTCCAGTGTGAATTTTAAAGGAAACATTTTTCGAAGGCATTTGTTGCATTCTATCATGCATATCCACCTTTTCTTTGCAAGATCATTATAGCCTTGTTTGTACATTGACCCAATAATTGCATCAATCAAATTTGCTTCCTTCCCTTAGGGAAAAGTAAATATAACCTATGATGAATCATCCACAAAACTGCTTCTTGGTATTTTCAAATTCACCAGAAAGGGAAAAGGCATTGGCTTTGACAAGTAAAAAAAAAAAAAAATTGGAGTTATCCAGTCTTTCTTCATTCTGTTCAATGCTTTTTGTAAAGACTGAAATGAAAACACAATATTTAGTTATTGACAATTGAGCTGAGTGGTAAAGGACACACACACACACACACACACACACACACACAGAGAGAGAGAGAGAGAGAGAGAGAGAGAGAGAGAGAGAGGGAGACTTTTGAAAACCTATAAAAATATAATTGATGACAAAGAAAGTCTTAATTACCATGCATTATCCCATCCTTACTGCTCAAGGCTAAACACACACAGAATGTAGGCTGCCTATGACATTTCCTTGCAAGAGAACTCACTAATGAATATTTCACTCCAAGGTGACAGAAATACCCCATAAGACCATGTTCCCTGATGCTACAAAAGACTTTCCACATCAGCTTTATCATTAAACTACACTTGGGAAAAAAATTCTCTTGTTGATCATTTTACTTCTTGTGATAAGGCATATCCCTATAATTCAATCCTCAAACCAATATTTTAATGAGGTTATTTTTCCCATTTTTACATATATCTTTCATCACTAGTAAGAAGCACAACTGAGTATGAGTGAATCATATATACACTCCATGTGCTTCCTCATGCATGTATCCATATGTTTCTGTCTCATTTTACTGTACATCTGCTAAATAACTACAACAAAAATCACATTAAATATGAATTTAAATACCTGCTTTTATATGTATTTTCACACAAAATCTGCATTTCTGACATTCTGTGATCTATGGGAGGGCATCCAGAGGTCAAGAAGGCATTTGGGATCCCCCTTTTCAAAGATGGAGAGAAAAGACCTTCTCTTTGAGACTGCAGAAGGATTATGTTTCTTCAAAATCTTAACTCCAGTGCTGAGAGTCCAAAAAAGAGCTGTTTCCGGGGCATTCCGGGGCATTCTCTAGACATTTTGGGACAGATTGCTCCTACGCAGGCCCCAGATCTGTCCAATACTGATGTATACTTGAAACAGGGAACAAATTTTGGTATCTAATGAACAAGAAATGTTTGTTTCCTTCCCATGGGAAAAAGAAACACACACTGTGGAAAAGCTTTCTTCCGCTCCTTCTTGCATGAGTGGATCAGGTTACTTTTCTTCCTACAGATCTCACTGCTCCACCAGCAAGACGGCTTTCTAGATGGAGTCATTGTCAGTGCATTCTCTTCTCTCATAGAAATGGGTGTGCCCTCTGATTTCAGGGTTACCCCTGAAATGCTATGTCTCCAGACTGCAAGGAATGGAAGCAGTGGGCATACCACAGTGGAAATGTGATAGACAATTGTAATTCTGAGGAGCTTGTGATGATATTTGCTCCTTCTGCTGTCTAGACCTCTGCTTGACTGTGTCATATGCAGTCAGCTATGCTTCTTTTTCCAGTGCCAATTATGTGTTTGAGACTATTTCAGATAAACCTCTGGTAAGGTCTCAAGTTGGGCTTGGACCCAGTTGTACTTTTGTAGGAAACCCTACCAAGGAAATTCTGTAGATGGAAGGCTACTGAGAAGAGGGCCTCTTCTGCTGTTGATACCCTGGTTGTGGAGTGAATTTCCTAATGAGGCTTTCCTGGCAGCAGATATTTCTGGCACCTGATGAAGACATTATTTTCCCAGAAATTTAAGTCTTTCTGTCTCTGCTGCTTTAAATCCTTTGCAATATAATATGTAGTGCTGCTAGATTATGCTTCAGTTTTTACTTATTTTTTATACTGTTGTTTTAAGAATTTACATTTTTATAGTGCATTTTATCCTGTATTTCATGTTTTTAAATTATTGGGAACTAACTATCCAGCAAGTTTCAGCTATTGAGTGATATAGAAATATAATTCATCAATAAATGATATAGATATTTTTTAAAGTTCCTTCCCTGTCCCACTACTCCCTTGAGTAAGAAACTTCTTCGAAACATTCAGGAAGTGGGGAAGCCAATAGCTAACTCAGTTCTGATTCACACCATTCCTAGGTCTAGTGTAATTTGTAGTGATTTTACACAAATCATGTTCAGTCTTGTTTAGTGTTAGCATTATAATTCTGAATTTGAAAACTAATATTTTTGGATTGTAGGGTTGTGGGAGGCAGGAGAGAGTAATTCAGAGTTTTCTCACATAGTTTCATATATTATCTGCTTTGTTAGAAGATTATGCAATGTGTAGTTTTATTGGAAATTCCCACATTAGAACATTTAAAAACTAGAATGCTGAATGAACTATGAAAGAGGAAGGGTATTTCAAATCACACATACATTTGCACTGTTTTCACTGTAAAGGAAGCATAATGCAAGATAATATATAGATAGTATTTCATTCACAAAATATAAATTTAATTGATCGAATCAGTTGCTATGGTTATTAGAAACGTGGTAAAATAGATGCAGATGTTACACATATATAGTCATTGTGTCTTGCAGATGTTGAAACAAGGTTTGAAATATATTGGAATAAGCTGTGAATAGTATATTTCTGCTAATATTAGAATTTTATGTAATTTCTACCATTCTATTGTAAAGTGTGCTTTATATAACTGAAAAAATAATACCACATTTTTAAAAAGTTCTACAGGTGAACTGGCTGAAGTTGCAACCCTGTGAGTGCCTATTTGGAAGTCTATCTCTTTGAAAAATCAGTGGACCTTATTTCTAAGTAAAAACAATCATGACTGACTTACATAAAAGGCACAAAATTCTATAGGTCAGGGGTAAAGCACATGTTTTGTGTCATGAATCCAGGTCCAATGGACATCTCTAGTTAACAGGGTCAGGATAAAAGAATCATCTGACAAGGTATAAGGCAGCATCCTGTATTAATAAATAATATAGCATTCTGTGCAAATTATAAATCATTGTAGAATCTTGAGCATTATCCTTGTGCTCACAAATGGCCACCCTGCTGATTTCCTTCAGCAAGCGGAGCCCACTGCTTGCAGCATGATGATTTACCATTTCTGGCGGGTAAGCCAAAACAAGCACAGAAAGCTGCTTTCTGGAATCGAGCAGGCCAGCAGGTCTCTGAAAACCTTTCCCATTCCAGAAATGAGACTGCCCTCTGATTTCTGAGTTTACCCTAGAAGTGCTATATCACCAAACTGCAAGCAGCAAGTGCCACTTATGGAATGGACACTGCTGCGGAACTGCAGACAACAGTTATTTTGAGGAATTAGTAGTTCACAATTGCTCCTTCAAATGTCTATACTTCGGCTTGAGTACGTTGAGTGTGAGTCTTTCAGCTATGAGTCCGTCTGACTGTCTGACTGTCCAACTGACTAACTGTCTGACTGACTGACTGATGGACTGTCTTCTGTCCTTCCATCCTCCCTTCCTTTATTTCCTTTCCCAGTGCTGGTTATCTGTTTGAGACTCCTCAGGCTGGGAGGCTAGCATTTATTTTCAGCTAATCCTTTGGTGTGGTCTCAAGACTGGCCACTTCATATGAGACTATTATGGTGGCTTTCAACCAATGTCATTGAGAATAACTTCAGAATTAGAAGTGATTATTTCTATGAGCATAATATTATAATGCACAGATCTGGAAGAATACTTCTGTGAATAACCTGGACTGGCAGCTCCTAAATGAAATCAATCCATAACCTTCTGTGGAAACAAACAAACATGATTAAACTGAACCTATTATATTTTGGCCACATCATGAGAAAGCAAGTCTTCCTGGAGAAGATAGTCATGCTAGGGAAAGTCAAAGGCAGAAGAAGAAAAGGAAGATGAATTATGAGATGGATTAATTCTATAAATGAAGCCATAGCCTTGACTTTATAAGAGTTGAGCATTGCTGTCAAGAGCAGGGAATTTTGGAGGATAGCTGTTGCCATAAGTTAAAGATGACTTGATAATACATAAGGTCAACTACCGAAAAGTCTCCAACGCTCCCCCACACATCCTTTTCCTTGGTCAAAATTCATGGAATGTATAGCTTTTCAACTTGACAGCATGTAACACAGACAGCAATATTCTATATGAATTCCTGAGACTCACCCTCTAGGTGCAGGCTGATCCAGAAAGGAGCTATGTGCTTAAGGCCGTCATGCAAGTTAACATCCATTGCCATATTTTGTTGGTGTTCCTAACCACTGTAGTGATGCAAAGGTGTGAACTTCCAGCATTCTCAAGTCAACTTCTGCTCTGTTAATTTATTCATGCTTAATTAAAGCTCTAGTTTTTGTCCATTAGTATTTTCATGGTTTTCTGAACCCTAAAAAGATTATTGCTCTTGGGAGACTCAGGCCCCACTAAAAGCTAGGTAGCACTGGATACTCTCTGTTGTCTTATATACATGGGTCATTATACTGAAGCCAGTGATGCAACTGTATGAAGATATAGTTCATCATCGGTGATGATTTGCACTCATGATGAACTATATCTTCTACAAGAGGAAACTATAGCTCGAGAGAGATGAGAGCTCGGAATATTACGCCCATTCTTCTTTAGCCCACTACACACATAACCACAGGCTGGTCATAAAAAAAAGTGATGAATACTAGTTAATAACATCAAAAATGCTATGGAGTGGCCACGGCAGATTCCTGTTTAGTTATGGGTGCCTGGTTAATAACCAACGTGAAATGAGCAAATGTTTCCCTATCAAATCTTGAAGTATGCATTTTTTTGAGTTCACAGCTACATCCCAAGCAAAATTTTCAGGTGAGGCAGGAATGGGAGGAAAACAACTGTGCTAGTTCTAAAATATTGGACATTTTATTGTTCATTTGTAGTAAAGGCAGTCAATCATTTCCAGAGTTTTTAATTCCTTGTTACTTTGGATGCCTGCCTTTTTAAAAATTACATTTAAGTATGCAAGTATGCATGCTCAGAAAATGAAAAGAAAATGTAATCCTACCATCTTCATTTTAGCATACTCCCAGATCTAATTAATATGGATTTAACTTGAACAATTGACTTAACACCTTTAAAAGGGTTACCTGCATGCGTGCAATCTCCTGTATTTAACTGTACTAAATTACAATCCTTCTTAAGTATTTTACTACCCCTCATAAAGCATCATCACTTACTTTTAATTATGCACTTTCAGGCTTTAACAAACACAGAATCTTTAGTGTTTTCAGCAGGGTGGCATAAAAGCACAGTGAATTCTAAAAAATTGCTTAATCCCTACTAATCTTTTTCCAAGTACTAGATTTCTAAGCATTTTACATTGCTATATCATTATTTGAATAACTTTTTATGCCTGATATAATAATATTGAGTTGAGGCAGACAGGGAAATTATTTCAGATGACATTTTCCGGGCATCTGTTGTTAATTGCTGCCAAAGCTTGTTTGTCCATATAAAAGAAAAGATGGGAAGGTGTCTCCTTCTCCTTCACTATACCATACCTGTAAGTAGTAGTGCCATGTCTATATTCCTCCAGAAACTTTACACCCTAGCATTCAATAGTACTTCAGCAGTGTTAACAGATCTTAAGGAAGGAGATCGATACCCTCTTGATCCAATGTTTCCAACAGATTTGCCACAATCAGTAAGTGTTTTGAGACAGACTTTATTGAAAAAGACTGTCCTCGTTATATTCACTGGCAGTCTGTTTCAACTAAAACACAAAGTGATTAGCACTTTATAGGCTCTGACATTCGAGGAATGGATCTTTTCCTCCATGGGAGACAGTACTCATGGTATTGATATTTGAAGAAGGGATCTACACTACCTGAAATTGAATTCACACACATCCCCAATTAGAAGCCTTTAGCACTTCTGAGTCGGAATGCATGAGGAATCCATTTTGGGAGTGGCAATCCATTGGATTCCCTAAGCTCAGCTCCCCAGATTCCAGCTTGCTTTCCTGCACCTGTGAGTCTGACTTTCTGGAAAGTGTGCTTGCTGAGCCTGTGCAAGAGGCATCAGGACATGTGAAGTCTTTGTGTTGCATGTGCCCATGAACAGTCTTGTAATGGAAATTTAGAATCAAATCCAGTCTGGTTATAGAAAGCATGTTTTAGATTGTGGTTTTCAGGCAGCAAAGTTCTCATCACTTGTCATGGTTTTAGTAGCACTTTAAAGAAATGGGAAAACAGAAAAGCACAATCATATGGCAATGTGTCAGCTAGATTATCTATTATGCCTGGTTGTGCAAATTATGTCAATTCCAGAGAAAAGAGATATTGTTGGAAGCAATGTAAGTCTGTCTGTAGTATATGCTTTGAAGTTATTTACTATTGCTCTATAGAGTTTAGTAAGGTAAGAATCAGTCAGCTTTCGATTAAAAAAAAAAAGATGGTATTTTTCCCTGTAAGCTAAAGAACCTCTTCCTGAATTGAGATTAAAACATCCATGTAAACATAAAGTCTTATTAATTTTTTCACATTTTTTCCAAAGAACTACATTCTTAGCACTAGATTTCAGTATTCAATAGAATCTTTGCAAATCCTTGTACTTTCTTCTGCCTTGTTCGTTTTCCTCTCTCTTGGGATTTTATCCACCACTTTTATTTAGCCCTCTCCTTCTTTTCTATCTTGATTTCTGGCCAGTGTTCACCTTCCCGTAAGTATCAGCCAGATGCTGTAATATGAGGAACCTCTGAGATTATATATATACTAATGAAAGAAATACGAGAAATTCTACAGGAGCAGAGAAGCTGCAGTGTAATAATGTGTAAGATTGGAGCCAGGCCTTCAGATTCCAGCAAGCAAAGCATTATGTTGCCAACTGAAATTACTTGTCCCCAAAGATTAAATTTATTTAGTGCAACTGCATATTTACATAGCAACCACAGATTCCCGCAGACATTTTATTGCCGAGGGATATAACTACAAGCCACTATAGCAAAAGCATCTTTTAAAAAAGAAAGAAAAGAATACAATATATTAACCAGGTTAACTCTGTGAATATGAATTTGTACACAAAGAACACCTGCAAGAGGGAGACTAACAACAGAATGCAATACATGTTCCAACACACACACACACACGCACACATCTGGCAGTGTTTTTCTTCTATCTGAGATCCTCCACGTATTCAGGAAATATAGTCCATAGTCATTAGTCAGCAATGAAAAGAAACAAAGTATAGTATGTATTATGGCACAATTATTTACATTTTTAGAATGAAAGTAAGTGCTATGATTCCCAACATTCTCCAGCCAGTATTGCTGACTAAGGAGCTCTGGGAATTGCAAGACCTTTCCCTTTTGCATTGGATTCCTATATACATCTGCAATCCTATACACACTGGCCCCAAAATAAGCTCTACTGCAGTCCTCAGTATGGATAGGATTGCACTGTAAGTCATTCATTTCAAGTGTTGTTAATATCCTAAAGGACATCTTCCTGAACTATGTTGTAGATTACCGAGGAAAACTGAGAATCAACTACATGGGTGAAATATTACCAGTGTGGTAAGATGGCATTTATGACCCCAGAAATTCTGTTGTTATTTGTACAATCTATAAATCTGTTTGAAAATGTATGACCTTCCTTAAAGCATTATCTGAAAGGCAGGTGACATTCAAACTGATGAAAAACCAAAATACCAATGGCTAATTCTAAAAAAGCATTGCTCAAAAGAAATTTTCAAAATGTCAGTTTATGTTGTATAGATAAATAATAATAAAGTTTATGTTGTATAGATATATAAATCAAGATACTGACTCTGTGTCAAATAATACACTTTCAGCTCTAGTCCGGAGAGACATATGCTTTCACCAGACATTGATTAAACTTATAATAATGCAATAGTATTTACAGTTAGCAAAATTTCCAGCAATGCTATTAGCAAAGTGTTGGGAGGACAATATAGAGAAGCATTTTTTCCTTAGTAGTCTAATCAAAAATCAGGCAACCAGGAACAAAAATAAATTAATGACGCAGACCTTTTCAGAGGGTTCATACCATATGTGAGCTATAGCGTAAGGGATTGTGTAGAACAGTCCAGGGCATTTCACAGAATGGTGCTTGGCAGATGAGTCATACTGCTGATGAATGGTCAGGTCTGATGTGACCCTTAGTTCTGGAAATAATCTCATGGGATTCAAGTTATCTCTACCTTAGAAGGGCAGGTAGGAAACAAAGAGAAGAAAAAAGAAGGCAGGAAGAGGGATAAGCCATCCTTATTTTACTCTGCTTTTCTTCCTGGAGCCCAAGTAAAGGGAACTTGAGTCAGTGGAGGGTCCTTTCCTGCTGTAGTTTGCCACCTTGTTCATAGGATGCTGAAACCAGTATAGGTATGCCTGCCCCATACCTCACTTTGCACCTTGTTCTCAGCTGCTCTGCTGGTAGGTTGTGACCAGAAGTACCTTAGATTTAACACATTCCATTATCATCTTTCTTACTGACAAAGCACCTTAGCCCGTCCATCACCATAGCCTCCTCTGCATATCAGGATCTGGACTGTTTTGGTGGCCAGAACCAGAACAACCACCACTATATTTGCAGGATTTGTTCCAGGCATTGCTGGAGCTCTCAGTTTATTGATGAGTATCAGCTGAGTCCTGGAAGAAGAGCTACATATATAAGAGCAAGAACTTTTTCCCAGAACTGGCACCAGCAGTGTGGATCTTCCTGTTTGCTGCAGTGCTGTGCTTCCTGCCTTGCCTTGTTGCCAGTACAGGGCCTCTTGTTTGTTGTTGTGCCTTCATCCTGCCTGAAATTTCCTGCTCCTACTCCTGGTTGCTGCTGCGTATCCTGCATCTTGCCATGTCCCTTGCATCTTGCTGTGTTGCCTGCCTTCCATGTTCTCCCAGAAACAAAGGACTTCCTCTGAGCTGTGGTTTAGCTCTTTGCTTGATGCTGACCGCATCTGATTCCTGCTGTCTCGTGTATCTTGCCATGCCATGCATCCTGATGTACTTTGACTCCCACCATGTTATCCTGTCTAAAGTACCTGCACCTCAGTCTGTCCTCCTGGTTTTCAGTCCTTGGCTTGTTCCTGACCATGTATTTGTCCTGCCCTCATGCATTTTTCTGGTTCCTGACTTCATTACCATGCCTTGGCCTTTCCATTAATACCTGTGTTTGGACTTTGTCTTTCCAGAAGTTCTGTTGACCTGCTTTAATACATCTTGTCTTGTCTCTGGCTTCCCACATTCCAGCCGTGGACTCCAACACTACACCATCAGAGTGGGACTGCCACAACCATTTCCAAAAGTTGTTCAGCAAGTCAATTTCAGAGACAGAATTACAGAATATAGCAAAGTAAATTCAGCCAAAGTTACAGCTTTACATTTTCTGTCCATTTATGGTTGGAATGAATGTGTCCCAGAGTTATATATTAGCATATGTTTGCACACCAGATACTGCACACTTATTGTGTAGCGAGAACAGCCAGCCTCGCTATTTACAGACAAAATAACAGACTTTTATTCACTTATCTGGAAAGTTAACAAAAAATCAGTTCACAAAAGATTTATTAAAAGACAACATTATGCCTATGACTGATAAAAATATAATAGAAAGAGAGCGACAATGAGCCCTTCCCAGGCTAACACAACCATCTAAATTATTTAACAAAATTTTTCATGGGTAGTTTGGCTGCTGGAGTTTCAAAGCAGAATGTAGTAGCTTCACCAAAAACAAACAATTGAATAAATATTTTTTAACAATTACGTTCAGGCCACATGCTTTGCAGAAGCTGTGAAGTACCAGTCTGCAGAGTTAAGTGTAGGTCTTTCAAGAAATGAGACTAACTAGCCCCTGGCCCGGACAGGCTCCACACACTTGTCCTTCCACAAGCAGATACAATAAATCTCAAATGTCAGGAGTAATCACCCATCTTTCTGTCTCAATAAACAGCCCTCTATCGATTTCAGTTCTTCTTGATTCAAAGATCCTTAAACAAAAACTAGAATAAGCAACACAGTGCACACACACAAACACACACACACCTTTTTCCAGGAAAATGCCTTCATTACTGGGAATAGGAATGTGTAACCCTCTTTGATTCTCTTGGAATTGCCAATACTATCACCCATGTTAGTCTTCCAGGCAAGGTAAACTGATATCTGGGTTGGCAACTGGAGACACTGCATAGCAGTTATTTCTGCAAGTTAAGCTATTATCTATGCAAGGTAATTGTTAGATCATATCTGTCAGCTTTAAGAAATAAAGAAGGAAAAATCAACCTTTCTTCATTGTTGGTGCAGTCCTTTGAACAGTTTGCTCATTGTTTCCTGTGATTTTTCAGCTTGATAACACTCCATTTTAGGTACAGCATTCAAAGCTGTGCTGGACAGCAGTCAACAGGGATCCACGCCATAGATTTGTATAAGAGCAGTATGATGTTGGCAATTTTATTTTGAATAGAATTTGTTTTTGTCAGTGTCCCCCAGCTGCCTGCTACCACTTGAAGATCCCTCTCTATGTCAGCCTATAAATTTGGAATATTGCCCAAATTGAAGTTACCATGCTTTTCTGTATATATGCACACTTTTTCACTTGTACAAATGGCTCTTGCTAATATAAAGCATGTGTGGCTTTTATTTCCCATGTCCAAGATTTTGTTTAGTTTTAAAATAGAAGGCTGTATGGACTGCCTGATCCTGCTGCATTTCACCCCTATGTGATTCTGCATGTGAGATTAGAAGCACTTTTTCCTTACAGAAAGCCACAACTGGTTGTATTGCCTTTTGTAGTCTTCACAACTGCCTGGCTTTGATCCTACTCTCCCACTGAAATAAATGAACAGTAATGTTAAAGCTGATCATGCTGACTGTGGAGGTGCTGGTTAGCCCTCGAATACTCTCCAGCTGTGGTGCTGGAATTCCGTCTCCTGCATAATGTTACAAGACTGTCCTTTTGGGCTTGAATAATTTGCATGAGTTGTAAACTTATTATACAGCTGAGGATTACTAGAGTAATCACAACCTGCTTCTCTTGCTGCAGGTTGTAGTAGTTTAGGTCCCCAACAGTCACAGAAGTTCCTAAATATTCTCTTCATGACTGATGTGTGAAATTTTAAACAGGGAATTCCTCATACTGCAAAATGATTTAAGCAAACTTCTAATACAAATATTGTCCAGAGAAAATAGAACATTTCCCCATACTGAAAAATGCTGTAGGATGGTTGATGCATCTTACTTACTATTTTCCATAGTGCCATAATTTGAGAAGCCAACATGAATAAAATTGATATTCGTCAATTTAACTGTGACAATTATTTTAAGCATGATAATTATTTTGCAGCATGGCATAGCTGGCCAAAGAGACATCCTGGCTAATGGGCATGGTGTAAATGCAATACAAATAGATAGATAGAGGCTGGGTTCAGACAGCAAATGATCAGACAGCAAATAAATAAATAGTGGCGGGGTTCAGACAACAAATGATCTTGCATAGTTACCATTATTTGCAGTGTTTTGTTTTGTTTTGTTTTACCATGGTCTGCCTGACAGGCTGGCTTCACACAACATAACTAACCTTAGGGAGTGGGGTAGCATTGTTAGTCTGCCATGTTGTCTGAATCCAGCTACAATATTTTTTCATTGGTAAATTTGCTCTTTGGAAGCTGTGATAAGAAACAGAGGTTTGTTCTATTGTTTATCTGTACTATGATAGCTTGTTATGTTGCCTGAACCTTGGATTATATTTTCCATTGTCCTGACATACAACTACCACAGAGTTGTCTAGAAAGCACAGCAACTTGGTCCTGTGTGTGGACCAAGAAAGAAGATGCAGGTGAGTGATGCAGTGGCTGAGGGGGTGCATGCCAACAGTGAGAGGATGAGAGGGAGGATGGGCACCAGGATAATGTAAAAAACACTTGATTGTCTGTCAGGTAGATCAAGGCAGAATAATCCATAAATGATGGTAGTCATGTAAGGTTGCTTGGCATTTGTGTGAGCACAGTTTCTGGGGACCTTAGGTTTGGAAAATTGAAGTGGCATCTAATTTCATGTGACTTCATATTATACTGTGAAATGAAACTGTGGCTTCAGTCTAATTCCAACACCCATCCAAAGATGACTTTTTTAAAATCCTCCTACCCTGTTGATGCAAGTAGAAGATTTAACTGCAACTTTCCTGCAACACAAGGACTATATGTGCTTGGAAGGAAGGAAGGCAGAAGAATGATCATTCATAATTCCATTATTCATGATCAGCTTCAAGCTTAGTTTGTCCTGTTTTCAACCTTGCACAAATATGAAATCTAATCACTTGATTTGGCTTCTGCATGTGTTTGAGCAAACTGTAACTCTTTATGCCTTATATAAGACTACAGCTGAAAGCTCTATAGACACGTAAGTCCTGTTTGTTCCAGTGGGACCTACTCTCAAGTGCTTATTAAATTGGAACCTTCACTTTTGGGCTGTGACCAGTCATAATTTAGGTCTATTAGTCTATTGTGTTCTGTTCCATATGAATGCCAAAGAAAAATGGAAGCTGTACTGGTGGTTAGTTCCACCATACTGTGAGCTTGCTGACAATTTATTGTGACAGGCAGGCTCATGTTTGCTGTGGGTTAAATTAGCAGGAAATATTGTCACCAAAGAAGTGAACAGTATTATTGATGGAAGTAATGCAACCAGAATAAATTTGTATAATAAGAAATTATAATAAATTTAAAATGACTAAGAATGAAGAAAACAAGAAAAGAATAACAATTAGGCAGAGAGTTGAGCCAAAGTAACTGAAAGTATTTCTTTAGAAAAATAGGCAAGGTCTTTTTTTCTTCTTCTTTCTTGAATAAGGACAAGAAGTACTTTTACCAAGCACTCAAGAAGCCTTTGTAAGAACATTATGCTTATTTCTCCACTGTTAGTTAAGTCATCAATAAAGGATGAAAAATATTTCATTTTCTAAAAGGCATTCAGATGTACAAGATTTAACAAGCCAGAAAAGGACCTTTAGAAAAGTGGAGCAAAAGAGATTATCAGCAGCTAAAATATCAAAGGTCTTGCAGTTGGAAACACTTTGTGAAAAGATATACCAGTGCAATTCAGGGCAAGGAACAAACATTTTTTAATAAAATAAACAACCAAGTATAGATCTAGAGAGATAATGAGTCATGATGCTTTTTTCAGATTTTTTTTTTTTCACAGCAGCAAGGGAAATATGGGAGAGAATTTTGTTCTGTTTACATTATATGTGAACCCACCAAAATGCACTACCATACATGAATCAGAATGTAGTTAAGAACACACGCCTAAATGATTGCCCTTCTAACTCTGAATTTAGTATCTTCCATTCATCCTATGCCCGGTAGCAAGAGCTGGGACTGGCCAGAAGACTGCAAAAGCATTTCCCTTTGCAATAATTTTTTGCTGGATGGGTTTCTGAGCTTGTCCACCTGCTACACACTACCAAGGGCAGGGCCAGATAGCTCTGAGGCTTTCTGTGTTTTCCTACTGTATAGACATAGGATTGTTTTGCCAACTTTTCTACCCATACTGGCCAGAGTTCAAAAGTTCAAAATCAAAGCCCTCTCTCTCTCTCTCTCTCTCTCTCTCTCTCTCTCTCTCTCTCTCTCTCACACACACACACACACACACACACAGAGAGAGAGAGAGAGAGAGAGAGAGAGAGAGAGAGAGAGAGAGAGAGAGAGAGAACTTTGATAGAAAATGCATACTGTACAGAAATGTGCACACTAAATGCATCTATTATAAACAAGAGCACTTTCTCTTAGGAAGGATTGTCTGCAACAAAATTAATATGTTTTTAAAAATGTAAACCAATAATGGATACAAAATTCATACATTTGTAGAAATGGATAGAGCCTTTTAAAAGTGTGTGGGAGCAACTGATGCAGAAATAGAATCCGTTATGTTTGGAAAAATGACAATAGGTCATTTGCAAAAATGATAAGACCCTAAAATAACCTATAAGTTGCTAGGTTTGTGTATCCTTACTAGTAGAAGCCCAGGATTCTGTTGTAGCTGCTTTGAAGCAATTATCTATGATTAAATATAGTAGGGCCTGCCTTGCCCCAACATTATACTCTATATTTATCTTTTAAATATCTTGATGAAAATGTTTATCTAGAAGTCACATCTTTCAGCAGAATACAGTGGCAGTTGAGATGTGATTGAAGAGGTGATGGTAGATGATAGAATCAGGGAGCTTTTCATCCCATACCGTGCAAATATTTAGCTACTAATCACTGCAACCATCAGCCATCTGCAGTACAAATTGCTACCCAATCATCAAGTGTGCACTGAGTTGTTTCTGGTCTCCATTCCTAGTTCCAACTAGTTTTGTGGTCATGGTAGGCTTCCCCTCTTCCTTGATCACCCGTCAGTAACAGTGGATGGTTCTTTCACAAGAACCATCTTCTCTGCCCTTGAAACAAAACAGAAACTGTTATTCTGAAACGGCTTTCATTCAGTTCCGTCTTCTAATGGAGTGATGTACCATCAGAACTGGCTCTTGAGAAGATGGTGACGCACTTGAAGGCTAGTTTTCTAGAAAAGGCTAAACATATGACTTACAGTATTCCCTGCCAAGTTCTAGAAGTGAGGAGAGGGAAAATAAAAAGGCAGAGAATAGCAACCATAGTACAACTACAGGATGACATAGACTATGAAAATGAGGATGTTTCAGATAAAACAGTGTTTGGATCAAGTCAGATTTCCAACCTTTCATTTTGAAGGAGGGCTATTGCTCCATGGTACAGCACCTGCTTTGCACAGAGATGGCCCCACACTTCCTTCCAGGCATCTTCAGGCAGGGCTGGAAATACTCCTGCCTGGAACCCAGGATGCCACAGCTAGTCAGCATTGACAGCATGTAGTCCAGTGACTCGGGATTAGGCAGCTTCCTGTGTTGTTGCCTCTTATCCAGATCGGAAAATAGTGATACTATTTTTGCAGTTTGCACATGAAAAGTAGGCTGATCTGGACTGCTTAATACTGAAGCTTAATAATCAAAGGCATAGTCCCGTGCTATGCACCTTCAAATCACATAAGTCTCTGGAAGAGGCACAGTGGCAGCCAACACTGACACACATTGCACTGGGTATTGCACAGGTATTTTATGAAGACGATAATATCACTGGATCCTGGCACTGGGATTCTGAATAATCCTAAGGCCTTCCAGTGGGTTCTTGGTAATGCCAAGCATCACTGTGCCCTTGAGCTGATATTTCCAATCAGCTTTCTGATCATTCCTGGGTGGTTACAGCCATTTTGAAATGCTTCAGTAAGAATGTGCACTTGGTTTTCCTGCTAACCTAAAGCGCATCACTTAGCACTTACATTCAACCTTACTTCCCATTCTGTTGTCTAGTTTGTAACTAAACACACATTTCCATATGGTTGTTATGTTTGTAAACTTCCCAGAGAGCCGAGGGAGACATATAAGTGTAATAAATAAAAAATAAAAATATTCAGTTCTTTCAACAATGATGTAGCATCTTGGAACATCATTATTCCAAAACCCATTTATACCGAATATTCATGATTATCAAAAATGTTCTATATTAGCGTAACACTGTTATCTTGTTGCACATTTGAGTAAGAAGATTTTTTAAAAGAAATAAAATAATTTACTTAACATATGTAAATTACATAAATGCCAATAATTAGAATGATAGGGTTTCTGTTGATTTTATATCCCATTCTATGGCTATTTGAAGCTATACTTTAAAATTATGTAGTATGAAAAGCAGATGTTGTTTGCTTAGGTGTTTGCAATACTTTGGCAAGTCTTCATCTCTGGATGAGCAAAACTGCAGTCTTATACATAGTGGCCTGGGTGCGAGTCCAGAGTAGTACAAGAACCCAATTTATCACTAAATGCACTTAGAATTGCTCTTAAACTAGTGATGAACTTGCTAATCACAAAGTAATGGGCTTTGAGAACCTGCTTTTAATTGTCTGTCCCATCGCAGTGTGATGATATTAAGCATACTTGTTCTACTTACACTTATCTAACATTGGAAATCTCTACCATAAAAACAATCTGCCAAATGATCAGAGTTAATTAGTTAGATTGTATCTTAAAATTCCTGTTTCTTGAACTTCTTTGTCACATACAGGAATCTGGTATGTGCATTATTACTAGTTACCTGGTGAATATTCATTTTAATGTCAACATGTTTACCAGACATGAGTTGTTCTACTCAGTTCTAGTGGCCTTCGTGATTTATCCAGCTTCAATTATCCCAGCACTTGGAAGTGTGGAAGTATGATCTCATTGCCAAATAGAATGACATAATTTCATCATCATCATCTTAGGAAACTCATTGCTCACAATATTCTTTCTTTCCTCAGTTGCTATATGATAACTGTGTGTGATTCTTGAAATTCCTCTGCTTTGAGGTTGGGGTACTTTCTAATGCCACTGCTAGCCAGCATTCTAATCTCTATCATTAGACAAATGCCATGTCAACCCCTTTGGGATATCTGAGCAATAGATCTCCTGGAATTTTTCACTTGGGCTTGGAGCATTTCAGCATCCAAATCCTACCATCTCTGCCACTGCTATTTTAATCTGCTCATGCCCTGTTTACACCATATCATCTGGGTGCCTCTTTGGGGAAAATGCCACTCACTTCAGCACCTGCAATATACCAAAGACGCAAAGATATATAAGTTCCAGTGATTCATTAATGACAAAACACTCATACTGCGTACATGATTTTTGTTTATAACATGCCCTGGATTGTAGCACAGGATTTTCTAGTATCATTGATCTCCAATAAAGCCTTTGAACAAATCACAACATGACATGAATTTAGGCTGGTTAACTGATAGCTTCCACTGACCAAGTAAATCCTAAGCGTGATTAACTGTTCTTGAAATGTCTGGTACTTTCTGCTACAAAGATAGGCACCCATTTTGCTAAGGCAAGGCTCTTGCATCCTGAACTGTCTTTTTACATGGTCGGTCATGACAATTAGAGGACAAAGCCTATTTTCTTCTCAAAAATAAAATTTCTTCTGTATCTTCTAATACATAAGTGAATAATAAATATATCCTTTGTGTGTGTGTGTGTGTGCATGCATGTGTGCATTTGTGTGTGCATGTGCGTGTGAGGGAGAGAATAAGGGAGGATCAAGTAGGGTGGGCTTCAGTGGGATAGAAGAGATTGAAAAATCCGAAATTCAAATGGGAGATACATAAAATCAGAACATTTTGAATTTATTAAGATTGAATTGCATTTTATCCTGATCTTTTATGCATGTTGTAATGTTGTTGATACTGTAACTGGATTCCATATTGAGCCATCAGAATGTAATGAAATAAAATGTGAACAACCAAAAAGCTTTGAGTTAAATTGGAATATTTTTACAGTGAGCTGTAAAGAACATTGTGAATAGATAAAGTTGGATAAAGTTTTGGACAAAGTAGTTATTCCTGTATATCATATCTATACATCTATTCTTTCAGCAAGTATTTCCTTTTTGATTATGGAAATTTTGCAATATGCAAAGAGAAATAGAATCCCACCTTTTTTTAAAAAATAAAAAACAGGGAAAACTTTCTTTTCCCCAATACATGATAATTTAACCATCTTTCCACTTGATCCATATCAACTCACAGGAAAACATGAATCAATCCTATTTCTATCTAAAGGGCACAACAGCAATAATTGTTGTGTGACTTTCAGCCCTTGAAAATGCTATAACATGTGAAATTTCTTTTTTGACCTTCGTAGCTTCTCAGTCCTGAAATCCATACAATATTTATCATTGGGGAAAGGTGCCTTTCAGGCAGAATACTGCATGGATTAAATATTTGTCACCATTTTGTTGACTAAATGGTTCCTGATCAGGTATAGTAATATAAATATTTCCATTTATTTTCCAACTTACTTTAGTTTTTATAAAAAAGCAAAGCAAATGAACATCTATTCTTAGTCATCCTGTATGGGAGTTAGGCATTGAATTACCTTTTATGCAAGGCAAACCCTATTCTAATATAGATCTAATACAGGTGCTCTAGCAGAAATAAAGGTGGCAACCTCACACAATCCTTAACAATGCTTGCTCCCGAACTTCAACTGCACTTTGACCAACAGAGCAAGGAATCACAGAGAGCCTTGTGACACATTAAAAAGGTAAGATATTCATTATGGACAAGTTTCTTTGTGGCTGGTTCACTTGCCATGCTCTATGGGAGATCAGGTATTTTCAAGCACAGCGCCCTCAGTGATCCCCTGAACCACTATTCTGGGATACATGGAAAATGCAGCTGATCTTCTTGGCTACTCTATATCAAGTGGAAATGGTAGTACTGCAAGAACAAAGCTATACGTTCAGCTAACTGCATAGTCTGCTCCCAAAACTTGGAAAGTTTCATGTAACAAGAATGTAAACCTACAACAAGAAAAAACCAGAGAGGTTACATATGTTGGGACATACAATCAAAAGAACATTCACAGTTTATTCAGACATACAAGAAATATATGCAGCACATAGCTAGCCCCCGAAGGGACTACAAAGATTGAGTCTATACAAGATGCTTGAATAAACTTTATAACAGGTTTGGGGGGAAGATGCGGGACCAGGTAGGCAGCTTGCAGGAGGCACAGGAGAATAAAATAAACAGGTTGAATGGATTAAGACACATGACAGGAATGGAAAAACTTTTAGGGCAGGCAAACAAAGAGCTTATCTAAGAGTGCACCTGAGCAGGACAGGCTAACATTAGCTTTTCTACGGTGCGCATGAGGAGCAAGACTTGCAACATGGATTCCTGATGTGAATCAGGAATCCCTCTTAAGTCTAAAGCTGTTTTTACAGTGTTGGGCTTTTAGCAGCCATATTATGGCAGAACTTGTACTCATTTCCTCCTGACACTTGCATAGCCCTGATTCAGAGCAGAATGATCATATTTTAGAAGGGGAGGCCTGATCTTGCCAGACCGCTCCACTAGCTCTACCATTAGCCATGACAAAGTTCCTAATCGTACAGTCCTAATGTGTACAGAAAAATTCCCACACCTGCCTGGAAAATTCTGGGAGTTGTAGGACTTTCCCCCCTTTGTCTGAAATGGATAGGATTGCACCGTAGAGAGAACAACTTCCATACTGTGACTATTCCACATGAAAGGTATAATGTATAAAAATGCTTTGCACATGGATCAAGCAAATTACATGGTGTCTTTATGCCCTGGACCTCTAGATTCCTAGCAACTGGTACTGACACCATCTTTGCACAATTTTCAGGATCCACAAAACAATTATCTCTATACATTATGCACTTACATTGCCCCATAATGCATTCTTATCCTGCCAGAAAAAGGAGAAAATTCTATACAGTTGCACAGCATAGCATGTACGAGTATTTCAACTTCTTAAAGTTTCATTAGCACTGAGTTGAAACTGGTGCCTCAGTGCCGTTAAAAGGATGACATAGTATGATCAGAGAGAACATGCCTGAAGACAGGGTGGACTTTTAAGCCATCTCATTGATAACATTATTAGCTGTGCAATCGATGGAGACTTTGTTACTTTGGAATTTATGTATTCATCCACGTTTCTTGTTTCTCTCAGGAAAACACAAACAAACAGAATTTCTGTGGCTAGTAGCTGTGTTTATTGTCATCACCCTTGTCAGCCAGTCTTTCAGTAGAGGATAAGCAACTGCTGGTATGCCCAAGATTGCCAGGTGGTATCAGAATTCGTAGATCTGTGTAATAATGGGAAATGTGTCAGGTTTGGTCTGTCTTTCCTCCAGTCCAGACTAGTCAATTTAAAGGTATCCTCATAGGTTTGCTTGCTGGGCTATGGCTTGGCAAGCAGGCATTTCCCATGTCTGTAGTTACACAGGAAAGGTATAATGTATAAAGACTCCCAAGTAATTATTCTGATCCTGCAGCAACAATCCAGCACATTCCTGGCAGCTTTCCCTGCTGCCTTATTCCACAACAAAACGAGATGCTTGAGCCAAGATGGCAGGGTAATGGCATCAGCAAGAAAACGCACAAGTACCACCTACAAAAGACAAACATATTTGATCTCCACTGTTATATACCTGTTTCACTTCTGAAGGTGAGGAATGTAGAACAAGGATGGAGATGTTGACCTGAGCAAGAGTTATCTCACTGGCATATGTGAGATGGGACAGTCCTTCTGGTGTGCTGGTCTCAGAATGTTTAGAGCTTTAGCCTTAGTGGCAACTCTGCCTGTGGTTTGCTCAGACACAAACTGACTGTCATCAGATTTTCAGTTTGACACAAGTTGTGCATTACTTTGAAATAAGTGCATTCAGTTACCAGATAATTATACTTTTTGTAATGCAAGATCAGGCTTTTGTTTTATTTTGTTTTCTCTTGTCTTGTTTTGCTTCACTTCATTGTGCTTTGTTTCATTTCATTTTGTTTTTTAAGAATGTCTTGTTTGGAATTCTGGTACAGTTCCTTTCATCCCATGGACTTAAAAAATTACATTGTGGTGGAATATAAGTCATTTCCCACTTCTATCCCACCCCTTTGGGAATCTTGAATCTTTTCAATTACAGTAGTACTTGTAAGGTACAGCTCAATGAAGGACAAGGCTGTATAATAGCCTTATGACCTCTCCGACAGTTTTAATATACCTGCAGATGGAAGCATTATGGCTGCTGAAAGATAGATTGGCTATAAATATTAAGTGATCAGTGTTCAGCTCTGGAATCTTATTTCCAAAATGTTCCCTTGGCATTAGCTCAGCCAAGGAGGGATGGATGGCCTGCTCTGTTTTGAAGATCTGGGTGAAAAACTAATAGTATGGAGAGTCCGAATGGATGGACACTTCAAGCTGATATCCATTAGGATGTCACAGACAGTCTCACCTTCAAAATGTGAAGAAACAATGATGCAGGTAGCAGAGAGGAATAATTGCAAAGTATTTTGTCTTTTTTTTTTAAGGGAATTTAAATTACTGGACTGACTAATAGTTTAAGGTGGCATTGTTTGTTAAATAAGTACCCTTGGGGGACCTTACTATAGGAAAGTGTTCAGCTAAGAGAAAAGTACACTAATCCTTCAAATAATTGGATGTAAATATACATTAAACTGCAGTTGAGTTTCTCTGCCAATAGTGAATTCTTCATGAAAAAAATAATGCCAAAGTGCCCCCACCCTCCATTCTATAAAAGAATGCCCACATTTAGTATAGGAATGACATTTGGAATAGGCAAATTGGCTCCTTTGGAGATCAGAAGTAAAAAATACTACTGGAAAACTAGCTTATTTGGACAGGTTTCGAGAGAATTTCAGCCACATACATGGAATATCAACACCAAATTTATAGGACAGAGATAGATTCTTATCCTTGAATAACAAGTATAAACCTGCTGACAGGAAACAAAGTGCAAAGCTGGTGACAATTTTTCTATTCTGTGGACTGTAACATATAAGAGTTTATTCTGAGTTGCCATGTTAACTTGTCATATTAACATGCCCAGTCTATTAAAACCAACACATATGCCAGTCTTTTAAAAGACAGACAAGAATGGTCTTTGCTGTGGGGCATAGAGACATGTTTTATTGCATTTATAAAACAGAGAGGCAGAGAGAAGAAGAACACACATTTGAGTGGATGCAAGGCTGGGGCTAGTCTTCTAGCACAAGTGCGGCCATAACACTGGTAAAAACATCAGTAAAGCCTGCTTGAAGTCTCCATAGAAGCCGATGGGAGAGAAATGCCAGTGTGCTCTACAAAGGCCTCCTTCAGAATATAGAATGACTGATGCTTACTCTGAAACATTTAGAATAGGTATAGAATGAGGTTGCTTGTGAATCCCAGAACCTCAATTTGAGAAGAAGAAATAAAACTCGGCTTCGTGGGAAAGGTCCAGACCATCTTGGCTTTATTGCATCACCCAGGTTCCCCGCAGGTCCGTAGTCACGATAATGCATTACCGTGCAGGCAGAGGTGAACTCTGCTGCAAAGCTTCAACACAACTACAGAGTTTTTATACACTCCCAGTCATGTCACAGGTACAGGGCAATTGATGACAGAATGCAGAGATTACAATAAGATTCTGAGGTCATCACATACAAAACAGATAAAGGAATGTCAGTCAATCATACAGTGACAATAAGATTATAATATTTCTAATTGCCATGTATTGACACTTTAGTTCAGTAACTTGAACCCATCTCCAGGTCTGCTTAGACATGTAAATTCAAGCTACTGAGAAGCTATGCATGAACTCATAATCTTATCTAAACTCTAGACATTCTGAATGACCAGGGCACATGAAGCCCTCTGGGCAAGGAAGATACTTCCTGGTAAACTGAATTCCAATGCCATTTTAACCAGTGACTTAGCTTGGTTTTGAGAAGGAGTACAGGATTTGATCCCACAATGCAAAAAAGCACACAGAAGTAATGCTTTTCAGACAGGATTTATCCAAATTTTCCCAACACTTGTCTATGTGATCAAAAGATAAAGCAAATCAAAATATGGCTTATATTCAAGGGCCAAACTGCATGTAATGGAGAAGACCCAAAAGGGATCTAGTGACATTTTAATCTTAGTAACAAAGGAGCCATGAGACATTCTGGCATACAAGCATGAATGTTGAAGAAGGGTATTTACGGTTTAACCTGTGCCCATCCCCCAGTGAAGCACAAGTAATTTGAGGTGGAAATGGGACAGGAATTTAGCAAACCTGGCATAGTTAAATGTGCATGAACTTGACTTTTTAATGAACGTAGGGGAAAGTAATATTTCCCCTAACTTTTGATCAGGAAAGTAGTGCGTGAGAGATGGTGAAATGCCCCCTAGCCAACAGTTGTTGTCATCCAGTTTGGAGTTTCCTGTACCTGAAGTCCTAGGCAACTGGTAAGAATACAAACTGTGTGTAGGAGACCCATGTTTACAAACATAAGAAAAGCTGTGCTAGATCATATCAAGGTTCATCTAGGGCAGCATTCTGTTCGTTCACACAGTGGTCATAATAAATCCACAAGCCAGGCATGAATGCAATGGCTCCTTTCCATCCATGATCTCCAGCAACTGGTGTAGCTAGGCATGCTGGTTCTGATGCTGGCAGCATTAGGACTAGTAGAGATTTGTAGCTTTCTTCTTGTTGAATCTGTCCAATCCACCTTTCTACGTTTCATTCTGTAAAACAAACAAACAAATGCAAAACTCATGTTGCCAGTAGAAGCATATTTTTTAACCCCAGACAAAAATGCCTAAGGCAAGGAAATGCTACATATTAAATATCTTTATTTTATTTAATGTTCCCCCCCAGAAGTATGGGGTCCTCATATGAATAGATTTCAAGTTTCCGTCAGTACAAGTATTTCAGCTTAAATGTTCCTTCAGAAATGCATCTTGATAGTATCTGTATGTCAATGCTTAGTCAATTAACCTTTAATCTGCATGACTATAGTCTGCCTTACAAGCTTCAAACTAATATAAATAGATTATTTTATTTTATTTTATTTTGCTGGTGGTTTAGCTCAAACCCTTTCAAAGCAGCCTGTAACTAACTTCCATTTGTGCCTTTATTTGGGATTCTTTCTAGGGATATAAAAGTACATCAAAAAAACTATTATGAAAATCTGGGACATGTTGTTAACCTAGGCATGTTCTGATTATAGAAAGAAAACTGTAAAAGGCAGGAAGCGTAAAATTAGGAATATTTTTATTACCCTGACTTTGACCATTTCCTGGAAGACCTAAATTATAGGATTATTTATATGTTGATTACATAAAAGAGAATGAGCCTGGGATATGACAATTATCCCAACACATGAATAAGGAAGCTATCTAAACTGGTGGCCATAATTATATCTTGAAGTAGTAAATTCCATACATTAGCTATTTACTGTTTTAAAAAGTATTTCCTTTAGTCTGCCCAGAATTGACCAGCAATCAGCTTCATAGAATCACTCCAGGTCCTAGAATGAGCAAGGCAAAAAAATGTTTCCCTAGTCATTTTCCCTACATCATTGCTTTGGAACTGGCAGAGAGCCCCAAATTGTTCTGTTTGCACACAATGACAAAAGCGGTGAGGGAGGGTGGACAGGACTGGCGTGCTGCTCTCTTCACTTGCTATTTTGACACAGTAAATAGGATACCCAAAGACCATGACTTTACCAGATAAAAGAAGGGCAATTCCCAAGAGCAGGGAGGGTAGCACATGGTCTACAGAGTTAGGAAGTTGTAAACATCTGTAATGGATCCACTTTCTGTAAAAATGAAAATGATATTTCAGTGGATTAGCTAATGATGTCCTGAGAATTCTGGGAATTTGCAGGCACACCGGAAGGATTTCTGCTAAGTTGCTTTAGTGCTAATCCATATCAGGATTAATTTGCGTTAACTAGTGTGCAAGTATGTTAGCGTAAAAGTGAATTCATGCAGAATGGAACAAAATTCAGGTTTAAAAAGTCAAGTGAAATGACTAGATGCTGGAACAACAGTTGTAGGCAGTTTATGTTAGCAGAATGAATATGATGAATGCCCAGAGCACTTGGATTAAAATCTTTCTGTGTGCAATAGGATCTGATATTCTTTTTCTTCACTGATATCATATCTTAGGAAGAGCCACACTGGGTCCAATCAAAGACCTATTTAGTACAACATTCTGTTTGTACAATGGGCAACAAAATGCCTAGAGAAAAACCACAACAGGAAATGAGTGCAATAGAGTCATGACTAGAAAAATACTTTTAATTTCTTAGTTCTGCACTATTTTTCTAAGTTTTCTTTTGTCTACCAGAAAGCAGCACACTGCTTATTTATGAGCAACTTGATACTTTTAGAAAAGCAGAAAGTTAAAGCATCACAAAAATCCCATTTCTAAAATATTAAAATGCAACATTTTTGCCCTAGGCATTTTTTTTAAATGCTTTTGTAGAAGAAAATAGAATTTTACTTATTTTCCTCATGGATCATTTTAAACATAATGGTTATGGCATTGAAACACTTGCAGTGCAAAATTGGTGATTTCATACACTGGGGTTTCTTTGAGGAGTAGAACATTTTCATTTACTTAGGAATAAAAATGATGCTACAGGGAGCAGCAGAAATAGGACTTTAGCTGAAAGACACCCTTGAGGGATTTAAAGGGGGCTGATGGGAAATTCTAGATATTAAAACTTCAATATGCACTCATACAGGCTGGTGTCAAGTTAATTTTTTAACCCAACTAGGTGGTATTCAAAGCTAGTCTCTATAAACTTTTCAGAGGAAATTGGCTATTGCGGAGCTTTTCATTTTCACCATAGACACAGTTCAGTTCTTAGGAGAAAGGAGGTGTGTCTAGACATTATATATTTATTTAATTGTCTGTGTTTCTAGACTCCCTGTTTTTAGCAGTTTAATGCAAGTATGGTCAAACACATAGAGTGGACTTTCACAATACTTTTCCATCCTACTCTTCTTTTCTTACAAAAGCATGAGAAAATGTGTGTACAAAAATAAGCTATTTACCAGTGACTAGAAATAAAAAAAGGATGTAGGCTTAGTTTGGTTTCTGAACATACATTCATATATGCATACACCTTTGTATATGCTGAGCAACCACCTATTATGTATGCTGTAGGAAAATAAAAACTTCAAAGGTAGTTCCTCAGGAAAAGGGTATAAAATCATTTTCTACATGACTGCTGAGGAAACAAAACGCTAGAGTTTGTTTGTTCCTAGCAGCATTTTGCATCTTCTTTCTTTGCTCCACATATCTTGCCTCCCTTTCTCTTTCTTACAAATGTGCACACAGAGATTTTGAAGAAGGGCCAACAACAAGCACTCTCAGAGTTGTGTGTTCCAGAAATGTTTCATTGCCTGAATACTATTTTCAGGGGGTTGCTTTAAGCCACTGAGAGAAGGGTTACTAAGGAAACCAGGAACTATGGTAACTCAGGCATCCTCAGTGTCCCAGGAAAGAAGCGAATCGAACCTCCCTCCATTCATGCAATATCCCTTTATCTCTTTATTCAGCTGTAGGTATGGTGGTCATCATCCTTTATTTTGTGAACAAATGTGAGACTATTTTTATTCTCTTTACTTTCCCTTCCTGTTCTCTAAGTGAAAAAATAAATGAAAAATAATAGACATTGTTTAGCTCTACCTGCTGAGTTCAAATTTCAAAGCTTTGTCAACCTTAATCAGCTTAATTGAAAGATATCAACAATATGGACACATTCATATCAAAGTAGCAGTATGATAAACCTAGCGTGCATTTCTTGAAGTTCTCTAATATACCAAGGCATGGTGCATTACAGTGCATTTCACAGATTGTACTGAGCATGTAGGACTGTTGTGAATATGATTCCCCATTCTGTGTGTGATAGCCTAATGTAAAAAGGACTATTATTTACAAAAGCACATAATGCCATGATGATAGTTCACATTCCAAAACAATGAATGGAGTTAAATGCCATGGAGACAAATCCAAAGGCATAGGGTTAGGGATAAAACAACTGCAACAGCAACAGTGTGAGCCTAAGCAAGGAATCCTCTGGACCCTGAACAGCATCTCAGGAACCACAGGATATTTCCGATCCACAGCTCTAAGATCAAAGTTTTTACCTTGGAGCTGGGATTGAACCTCTGACCGTTCCCCACATTGCAGCTGGTATGGAAATAACCATATTGGCTGCCTCTCCAAGGTCAGGAACACAACCTCAGAGAGGGGTAAAAGGGAAAGCTTCAGTGGGGAGGAAGAGTGGAGAATAATGGATGGGCCAACAAACAAGCAAGCCTGCATCCTGAAATCTCCCCAGCTTCCTTTCCTGCGCTCCAACATGCTTTTGCTAGGTGGACAGGAGGTCAAGATGGCCTACATCATTCCTCCCATCCTGCATAGGATGTTCATAAACCTCTGAGTTCGAGAGCTTATGGGCATCAAGCGAAGAACCCATAAAACTGCACCCTATAGATCTTAGTGCCACTTAAGCCTTAGAAGAGACATTTCAACATTGCAGAATAGGGAAAAAAACATACACAAAAGCTGGGACACCACCAAATGTTGGGGTCACTTCATCTAAAAAGAGGGCCTTTCTGGTATGGAATCCTAGGTATGGTATACTCCCCCCCCCCGAGATGCTTACCTAGTGTGCAAATTGTGTAATTTTCAGTGCTGCCAAATTCAGCATTTTCCCAGATCTTTTAGTCTTCCAGCTTCTGTCATTTTGGATCTGATACTGAATTTTAAATATTTTCACTGCTGCTACATTTTACTTTTATTTTGTTATAGAGGTTTAAGATTTTGTATTGTATTATGTAGTGTGGACAGTTATAACTGTACTTATGGTGAAACACCAGAGCCTTTTGACTAATGGGCAATACAGAAACATAATAAATTAATTAATGAATCATGGTTGGTAAGGTCAGACAAGTGGGCATGACTGCTGGGGAATCTAGACAGTCACTCTAGATTGTCCCCCACCCCCAGAGGACCAGATTTGGCCACCAAGCCTGTGTTTCTCCAACCCAGGGCTAGTGTAAGAAGCTAGGTGGGATTGTAGTCAGGCAAGATGTCATTTGGGTTAGTGCCATTCTGAAGCATGGGAAATGGGGGCTTGGGATTGCACAATACTCTTAGCTTCCTAAGGGGTGACAAGAAAGCAAACACAAACCACCTCTTTTATATCCACTCAGTCCAAACAGAGGACACATAGACATTTTGGGATATCCAGGGGTTCCCACAATGAGTGATCACTTGATCAATCTCTTGTTGCAGCCTTCCACCTTAAAGCCCTAAACAGTAGCAAGACCAATTCAGAAGGCTCTGAATTGGCCCTTGGCCAATATGAGGTGGACTAGTGAGAGGCAGATGGTGTAGTAATTAAGAGTATGGAACTGGGGATCCGGGGGCTCTGGGTGATCATTCTGCCATGGAGCTCAGTCGGTGACATCGGGACAGCCACAGACTCTTAGTCCAACCTATCTCACAGGGTTGTTTTTGAGAGGATAAGACTGAAAGGAGGAGAATAATGTAAGCCACCTTCAGTTCTCAAATAAATAAATAAATAAATGGGGTATAAAAATAATGAATAAATAAACCTCCAAAGGCAATCCCAGTGGGAAAACACTTGCTGCATTTCAAATGAAATTGGTAAGGATCACCTCTGACCTGGAAGGCCTAGAGGCTAGCAGATAAGATAAGATAATGTTTGCAGGTGGCTGTGATGAGCAAGCACCTGCCTCTTCACATAAGATGAACTTCTTTTTAGCAGGAACAATCTCAGGCAAGAAATCTCTTGACAGCCTTATTATAGATAACTGAATAACTTACAAAAGGGATTTAGATCACCCCTGATGATAACATCTTTGAATTAGTGTTGTGTTTTGGTGAACCTTTCAAAAATTAATTGTTCTATGCATGAGCTGATGAAATGAGGGGACATAGATGCTGGTGGCTACCCAGGCCAAAGTAAGTAATAAAGGAGGATAGAAGCTAGGAAATAGTTAAGGAGACAAAACAACTAATTAACAGTGTCTGATTACAGCTCAAACACAATGGTACTGATTTTGCTTCTCAACCCTTCCTTAGTACTGCTTCCCTAGGACTGTTGAGACATTGCTCTTGTGCAATATAAACTCGACAATATAAGATACGTTTCCACCTCATATTCAATAACATGCTTTCTCTTTGTTAGAGTTTCACCATGCTCTGTGCCCACAGCAAAGGCAGACATGGATAGGCTTCTTCTTCTATCATGTTAGAAGAGACCATGTTAAAAAGGTCTCTTCCCTCTTACCTGTGCACGCTTGAGCTCTCTCCCCAGGCCCCTGCCACCTTCGAACCCAGGAGGATATTTTAACCACATAAGGCACATTCTAGAAAGAGAAGGGAAGACAACAGTTTTTCTTAGCATTGTTTGAGGATGCACTCTGACAAAGAGAAAGGGGCAGGTGAAGCTTTAATCTCAAGGCTCTTCCCCACCTTCTTTGAATGGCACATTCTGGCTCCAGCGAAGTGCATGTACTTCAATGAATAAGTATCTGTTTATGCTGTTGCAGTCTTTGAAGAGGAAAAAGGGCTGGTGTTGTGTATCCCTTTCCAAAGAAGGATAGACACCCTTTTCTCACATCCAAGCTTTCCCTCTTCCCAAGCGTGTGCAGTCTGCACAAGCCAGAGAAAGCTAGGCAAATGTCCCTGTGCCAGCAAAGGAATGCTTCAAAGGAGGCTAACATTTGAAGACTGGCATGGCTATCATGGCTTTGAAAGGTTGTTTTTGATTTAGTGTGTTTTCATTTGAATGCTCTGAACTTTTTTCCATCACTTTATAAACATGGCAGTGAAATGAAAAGGACACCGTCCTCACCTGATCTGCAAGTGGTGGTGATTTTATACCCTGGTATGGAGCAGACGGATGACACTTCCTCCAGGTTGGGCACGGTTGACACAATACTCTCTGCCACTCACTAGGCATATCTACTTGCAAGAACTACAGCTGCTCTCCTCAAGAATACAGAGAAAGTCAAGAAGGGACATAAACTGACAGTTCCTCAATCCATGCTGGCACTGTCAATGCTGTTCCTATCCCTCCTGATTTTTCCTCATTTTGCTGCTGAGAATGGTGTGGGATTACAACTTCATTAGGCTGGTGTGACAGTGGTCTAACAGCAACAGACGATCAGAAAGTTTGCCAGTTAGAGTGGCCCCTTCAGGATTGGTGCGTGATTTTTAAAACCTCCCTTCTCCCTAAAAAAAAGTCAAATGTTCTGCTGAAGAAAGAAGTATGATTGCAGGATATGTGTGTCTTCCAACAATAACAACTATACTTTTCCTTCTTTCCATAAGCAGTGATTAGTACAATTCTGTAGATTATGAGGACCCACTGTGTCTTTTTTCCATTCTCCTCTTTTTGCTTCCATATGGCCGCCCTTTGCCTTTACTATTGATTCATTAAAAAAGGAAAAATCTTGAAATCTATAAATATCTTGGGCAAGCATGCATAAAATGCTCACACTGCCAATTTTAAAATAGCCATAGCAGGACAGAAGTGTGACCCAGAGTAAGCAGAGCTTGGCTGTAGGTTACAGCTGCCATCTGCTTGGGGAGGGGGCATGAACTCCTGAACCACTTTTGGGAAATAGTTCAGGAGTCAGACCTGGAAGCAATAACAATTTAATTCAAGTCACAGCTTACAATGCATGCAGATCTCTCAAAATGTCTCAGAATGAAGTGCTTGCAAGCTGAATACCTTAAAAAAAGGCTACTGTGAAAATCAGTTTTCCCAGAAATGTGCCTACTGTTTTAATTTACAGATGTTTCATACATGCTATTCAGTTTCATATTGGTAAAATTCAGGCCTGAATATAGGGTGAACTGAATTATATTATATAATATAGCCATTATATTAATGTTTAATTTCTGGCAGGATATGCAGTACAGGAGTGCAGAACTTCACACCTAGGGGTCTATCCCCCTGGATCTCATCTTCCAGAGTTTTCTAGATGACTGTATACTTTTCCCCACATCTCCACTTGGTTACTGCTCTAATTGCTTTATTCTGTGGTCCCTTGAGGTTGCAGAGGAATCTAGAGGAAAACTTGTTATATCTGACAGCTTATTGTGGTTGCTATGTGCCAACAAGTTGTCTACGACTTATGGCAACCAAGGAATAAAAGCCCTCCAAAAAGTCCTATCCATGGCAGCCCTGATTGGCTCTTGCAAGTATCTGGTACTAGTCATAAGAGAGAAGAACACAAGACCTTGTACAGTTCCAGATGAGTCTCTCTGTGCCACTGTTCCTTCGCCTACAAAAGGAGATGATGGTCCTTTTGCAGGGGACTAAATCCATGTGAAGTTTTAGATAGGCCAGCAAGACTTGTAGCATAACACTGCTGGCCCTGCCTTGCCTCTCCTGGAGAAGTTGACCAGACACTGGAAGTATCCTCACTTGATTTTGTAGCCTGGACATCCTGTGAGGCTAGAAAGAGAAGACTCTACTGAAGACTCATCCCCTGAACTAGAGGATTTGGACAGGGTTGTGTCTTCTGGTGGGAGGGCCCTGAATAAGGCACAGGTTGTTCACCTCTGAGGAAGTAGTCTGTCTCTTGTCAGAAGCTCTGGCGACAGTCACCATCCATTGCTTGGTTGATTTCCAGCTTTTATCTGCTGGAAAGGGTCTGATCACTACCTCTTTTAACAAAGGATGGGACCAGTCCTTTGTCCAGAGAAGAATTCACAATTTCCTGGATCCAGATCCATATTCTCTTGGATGTCTAGCCAACTTCGGGAAGGATCAAGTAAACAGGTAGTAGGATGGACTAGTGCCTTAACAGTTAGTACTTCAAGCTGTGCAGTGGAAACATGGACAAGGGATATGTGAGGAAAAAGACAAGATGGCTAAGGAAGGAGGACAGGGTAAGGAACAGCGTAAAAAAAGGCAGCCAGTAGAAGGAACCAGTGGCAACTGGAAAAGACAAGACAGCAAATGCTCTTCTGATTGGTCTTTGAAGAGAAGGAAAAAAGTTCTGGTGGAGACAAAACAAAGTGGTTTGTAGTGCTGGCAGTTCAAGGCAGTAGCCTTCGGGGCTCATTTACAGGAAGTTTTTCCAGTGCTTCCAGATGGGGTGTTTCTTCTGCAATAGCTGCCCTTTGTTCCCTCACTTTCTGCAGGGCATCCATATGTCATTATCAACAATCAGTCCTTATCTCGTATTTTCTCCATGCCAATTCCATTTTTTAAAATTTACACTCAGCTAGAAAATCTGGTGAGTGTGTATCTGTGTGTGTGTGTGTGTGTGTGTGTGATTGTAACTGAACAGTAATCTATATTACATTTTTAAGTAGCAAATGAAATTCATGCTAAAATTAGTGAAACTTTTCCTTGTAGTTTGGGAATTAACTGCTATATTTAAAGGATAGGAAGCAAGAATGGTTTGCCAGCTCTACAAAACTTGTTAGAGGTTAAGACTACGTGAAATGACTTTGATTTCTTCTTTCACTTAATCTAGATGCACAATACTATTTAAATCTCATGTCATTAGATGTGCTCAGACTTTTAAACAATTTGATCCTGCTGAATAAGTATAAGGCTTACTTCATATCTACGTATGCTGGTTACGTCTTCATGTGCACTTCACCTAAAATAACAAGGACATGCTTAAAGTTCCAATAACTTTTATAACTTGGAGCAGCAGGATGTGGTGCAGATACCCTTGTCACTCTGTTTTTTTAGATGACATGCACGGCTACTTTTCTGAATGACAACCTGAAAATGCAAGCACATGATCATGAATGAATTCTTGTGTTAGTCCGTGATGAGCTGGATGTAAAATTCCTGGATCTGTGGCAGTCTGGTGTAGCGGCTTGGAAATTCTAATGCAGCTTAATTTAAATTAAAAATGAAGGTTCTTAATGAAATATGAAATTGAATAATACAGTCTCTATAGTAGCCTCGTTGCTGCTTATTTTGATATTAAATTGATTTTATGCTATCTCTACAATTCCATTTTGCAGTGTGTCTATTATTTTGGCATTGGCAATCCTTCACAGCACAAAGTTTATCAAGTAGACTTTAGAAAATTGGGAAGGGTCAGATTTGAGTATAGCAGTGACTGGATAAGACTCCCTTTTAGAAAGGTATCCAAACTGGCATCCCAATTCAATGTGGGCAATGGCACAGTACCAACAAAGCTACTGCACAGTATTCAGGAAGTGGAAAACAGTCATTCCTAGGACTGTCAAAGCTGCAGAACAAAAGTACAGATCAAGAGATGCCAGCTAAGAACTACAAGGGGTAATTGTGTACTTCCTGAACACAGCATTGTATATTACATCTTAATATTACAGTATATCAGACTTTATTGTTACTTCTGAATCATAAAGTTTTACTAGTGCATAATATTATAGACCTTCTTGAGCACTCCAGGTGCAAAGCAGGTAAAGTAATTGCATAAATAAATAAATACATAGTTATATTGTAGCATGTTCATTGACATTTCATTTCTGGACAGAAAGAGAAACCAATTGTTGAAAATAAGATTCCTATGAAAATTCAGTGCATCACTAAAAACAACCTGTTGTAAACAATGCTAATAATTATCCTGTTCCTGTATTTCACCTTTGAGTTTATCAATGGCACAGCTATCAGAAACTCAGATGGTTTGAGAGGTTCTTGCCTGTTTGGAAAGCTGCATGCAGCAGCCTACAATCTCATCTACCACAGAGACTTACCACACTTTGCAGCTGGACACACTGTCATTTCAGGGAATGAGATAAAAAACAAAAACAATGCACATCACTGCTGATACACATCTTAGAATTTCCAAAATGTTCAGGATGTCTCCTCCACTAATGAGAGTCTAGATGACAAAGCATCAAAACCTTGCAACTTCCATGTGCATCACACCTTCCACCTGAAGATCCTGCAGACCTTCTTTTTCCTCCTTCCCCACCCCCTTTTAAAGTGTTAATCCAAAATACAAATGAAGTGAATAAAACATAAGATCTGATAAGTACAGAACAGCGTGTGGAACAAAACCTGTTCCTGAGGATCAGTAAAGGAACAGTAATATACCTGTAAGTCATTCAACCACAAAAATGACTGTGAACTTGGAGATAACCTAGAAACCATAACATGGAATTAATGCATTAAGTAGGAAGCAATGAAGCATTAAAGATATTCACTTAAACTAAAAGAACAACTAAAAGCTATATTCCACCTAATTTGATGTTGATTTAACTTCAAGCTCAATTTCTAAGGTACTGAACCCCTCATGAAATATTTAGAGAACTCTCGGGTTCATTGATTGCAGCGGGAATAGCAAGCATTCATTATCTCAAAGCAGCAGCAGTTCCGGCAGGGGTTCGTGTGCCAGTTCCCTGTGCTGAATGCCAGGACAAAGGGAACAACCATGTAAATCCTTTAATAAAGACCAACATGAGACATTGCTCCAGGCTACAGAGATTGCTATACTGTTTCTGTTGTCCTGGTGCCCAGTTGCTGATTAACATCAGTTGAATGATAAAGAATGATGGGTGGTGCCAGTCAAAATCACATGCTATGCTGGCTAGGGCCAATGGGAGCTGTAGGCCAAAACATCTGGAGGGCCACAAGTTGTCCTCCTCAATCTCTCTACTTTTGAGACGGATTGCTACAACAGAAACAGTACCTCCCAACATGTGTTGCATTAAACATTATTTAACATCTAAAATGTCTAATAGTGTTATTTCTTAGAACTCTGATGAGTTCAGTTCCATAACTAGGATTAGGAATTTATAGAACGACAACATCTAGGTCAGATTGTGCCAAATGAAATAATCCTTTCAAAACACACTTAAAAAAAAAAAAGCAGGATAGAAATCTGCAGATGGCAATGCTTCCAACTCAGATTCATCTCTTCATTAGCATTCTCCCATCCTGCCTGTAGGCTCTGCCACACTTCCAGCTCATGGCCTACACTTGGCTGGAAGTGACCTTCATGGTTTCTTCCAAGAATCATCACAATTGTGTACCATTTCCCAGCCTCTCCAAATCTTCTTGCTCTCATGTCTCTGACACCTTATTCACCCTCTTTGTAGCCAACTCCTTCTTATATTCTCAAGTCAGAAGCCCCAGCCCTTGCTTTCCCCGCAATTAACCTTTTCAGGACTGAGCTGCCTCATTCATTTGGCAGCTGCCACCACCTTTTGCACAAGCTAGCAGCACTCCTTGTTCTTTATGTGGAGGCCCATAACTGTCCTCTCTACATCAATGCATAGCCTGCTCCATGCTTCAATCCCCACTTGCACAGAGGTCATCATTAGACTTTTGGCATTACAGCAGAATTCTAAAACAAGGATCCATACCCAAGGTAACTCCACACACCAGGACTTCATGATAAGGCATTTAAGTATCCATTTCGACAGCATCATTCATTGTTCTTTGTGCCTGGAGCAGGTGTGAACATATGCAGCAGTGTCTTTGGTGCAAGGAGCCATGAAAAATGTTGGTCCTATGGATTCTGATTACTGTTTAGGACCCAAGGTCAAAGAGAGCTACATCGCCCATGGATCACTGTGATTACTGTAGGTCTACTACAATGCCAAAATGTCTAACAGGCAAAACCTACCTCCTGAAGAAGTTTGATAGGGTCGAGAAAGGAAAAGAATAGTAAATTGTGGGTGACTGGCACCTCAACAGGGCTAAAAGGTTGCAGCGCTGAAAGATTTTGTTCCTGAATCCTCCCAGTTCCTAAGTTTGTCACCATGGGCCTTTCAGAAAGAGAAAACAAAAAGCAAGAGGAATATTACTGCAGTTACTCAAGTTGAAGACAGGAGCCACCACTGCTAAAGCAGTTTTCCTTGTAGAGGCAGGTAAGGGAATAACTGCACTGGATGTAATTAGTTTTTTAGTGGAAAACAAATCAATTAGAAAAGCAAGTTTTCAATCCTGTGTCCAATGCAATAACCGAATGTATGAAATTGATTTTGTTTTTCAAGTTCCATTGTCTGTGGCAAGTGTTCATTTCTATCCAAAAGGTAGGAACTTTGAGTGAATTAAGGACATTGATAATTCTTATGCCACATCCACAGAAATTTCTCAGAGGACAGTTTTCTAAAAATATTTCTGATAAGCTTTCTTTTTCTTTTCTCCCTGCCCCCACCTCCATGCAGAATTTTCTTCATCATTGTTGTGTGTGTATGTGTGTGCAGTAACTGCCATTTCTTCTTTATGATGCGCTGGGATGATGCTAGGTTCAATTCAAATTGGTGGTCAGACTGCTGGTATCACTACAGAAACCTGATGTGGACAGGTGTGTGAGGAAAGAACAGTGCTGCTGTCACTGCTAACCCTGTCACCAAGGGACTGTTGCAGAAATTCAGTGATATGGTCCCACTAATTTCCCATGAATAGAATGGAAGATTTTTTTAAAAGCCAAGAATAGAATAGTAGAGTTGGATGAAGGGACCAAGAAGGCCATCTGGTCCAATCCCCTGCTGGTGCAGGACACCAAGTCACACTCAGGTGACTGCTTCAAGTTTCACCTTGAATGCCTGCACTGTGGGAGAGTCCACAACCTCTACAGGCAATGGGTTCCACTGTCATATTGGTCTGACAGTGAAGAAACTTTTTGTGATATTTAGCCTGAATCCAGTTTTCACTACTTGAGTTGATTATTCCATGTCCTACACTCTGGTATGGGTCAGAAGAGACATTGACCTTCTTCAATGAGACAGCCTTTGAGGTACTTATAGAGTGTTATTTTCCACCTTCCCCCCATCCTCTTTTCTCAAGACTGACCATGTCAGGTTCTCTCAGTCTATCCTCAAGGACAGGGTTTCCAAACCCTGGATCATTTTTGCTTTCCTTCTCTGGGGCCTTTCTAATGTTTCTGGATCTTTTTCTGGTGCAGAACTGGACACAGTATTCCAGATGAGGTCTGACTTCTGAGGATGGATGGTTAGCAGTCTAAAGAATCAAATCATTAAGGACATGCAGCCTTGTATTTATTTATTTTATTTTATTTTATTTTATTTTATTTTATTTTATTTTATTTTATTTTATTTATTTAGAAGGCTTCTATGCCGTCCCATTCACCGAAGCCTCGGGGCGGCTCACAATAATAAATAAATAAAAACAGTATAAAACAATATGAGTTAATATGAGTTGACCTGGCCCGAAAAATAAAATAAAATAAAATTTGTAGAAAGAAGTTGATTCCAGAATGAGGGACATTCCTCCCTTTCAAACTCAGATTGACAAAGTATCATCTTAATGTGATTCGTAATGTTTTAGAGCTAAACATTTAGAGTGTCTCTCAGGTCCTATTCCCTTTTCAATTGACATTTCATCTTGGGATTTATTATGTTCATTTCTCCTTTCCTTTCCTCAAAATGTTCACCTTGACTTCCTATGGTATTTTCTTCTACCTCCCTGTTTATCTCTGGTTTAACTGTCTCTGACATTTCAATTGGGACTCCCATCATCATCACCACCACCACCCCTTTTCTCAGAATCAGAATCTGTTTCCATATTTCTTCAACACTCCTTTGCTGCTGCAGCAATGAATTTAACACCTTCCATTTTTATCTAGGCAGGGGTCCTCATACTTCTCCACCAGGGGCCCAGTTGAAAGTCGACGGTGCTGGGTGGGGGCCGGAAAGGCAGTGCTGGCGGTGCATATGGGCCAGTGTGGGGGCGGGGTGTGTGGCGAGGCGAGGGGCGGGCAGGCATGGGCCGCAAGCGGCTTGCTCTTGCTCAGGGATCGTTTTCTCCAAGTGAGCAAACCAGTGCCTCCCCACACGTGGGGCGATGTGGGTGGCGGCATGCGCATGCATGGGCGCAGGCATGCACGGATCCAAATGGGCATGGCGGGCTGGATCTGGTCTCCGGGCTGTAGTTTGAGGATCCATGATCTAGAAGAACATGTGACAGTATGCTGCAAAGCTGTTGCAGTATCCAAGTTCTTAAATAACAAATGATAGAAATTAGGAATTCTTGCATCTGGAGGAAGCGGATTAGCTTTTAATTCCTGCTGTTACTCTCTGTAGAAATACACCCTAGCACATTCAGTGGGCCTTTCATAAATTTTGTTCTCTGGAAACATCATTATTTCTGCCTGGGTGGATGGATGGATGGATGATGGACAGATGGACAGAGAGGGGGCACATCGTTTTGCTGAAAAAAATCTAGACACCAAAAACACTTGGAAAATGTACAGAAGCATGCTAGTAAATAAATGTGAAGGTAAACAAACACACTTCCAATTAGAATTTGTTTTTAAAAGGGCAGAGGGAAGAAAGCCAAAGAGATAAAGGCGATAACTAACATCTAAATCCCACAGTAAACATTAATTATACTAATAATTGGGAAAGGAGCAATAGTAGCGCTGTCTATGACTCACTGAAGGAAGGAGAGTCTACTGAAGGTGTTTTGGCCTGTGGCACTCAAAACCTGGAGCTGGCACTAGGTTTCAGTCCCTGGCATGTCACTTTGACCAAAGAGCTGTGAAAAGCAGTTGTAGGCTTGTTCTCCTGGGTGCAAGTAGAACTCTCCAGGTGATCAGGTATCCTACCTTATTAGGATCCCTAATTGCAAAGTGATTTCAATTCATGTTTACCTGAATACAATTTAAGATCTTGCAGGAAAACATTGCAAAGCCATTGACCAAAGGGGTGAAGGCTAGTACAAATAGATATATTTTGCAGGGGCTGGCACGCATTCCCCCTGTTCAGTCTTAGCCTTCGCATGAATGCCTGAGCAAGGCTAGATTCTCACAACCATCTGAATAGGTGTCATACAGTGTGAATGCATGCTAATTGTAATTGACGAACATGTTTTAGCCTTCTAATTTGTGGTGACCAAAGTTCCAGTGAAGAAATGTGGATATAAATCTTACAGCCATTACTACACAAATATCTGCTTCAGTTTAAGGCCTTTCTAAAGCTAACGCATTGATTCTGCTACATACACTAGTGTTTGGTGTAGTCAGCTTTTGCAGCTTTACAGTGGGCATTCCATTGCCTTCTGTTTGCAATCACAGAGATCTCTGCATGCGTAAAAAAAAAAACACCAGGAGCCAGATGCAAATGCAATTAGTGCTAAAATACAGCTCTGTTTAGCTGCCCCTCCTACTGGTCAATCATGTATGACTATGCCAATAATAACATTGTTGCTTTATTTAATTGTGAAGAAAGATCAAAAATCAAATGCAACAACAGAGCAAATATTTTTAAAACTATTATTCTGCTGTGTCACACTATTGCCATTATAATTCATGATTTCTGGCTATTCTAAATAGAAATGCTAAATAATATTTTAATTATATTTTAGATGCAGACAATATCTTCACAGAATTTATTACTTTGGTGTTTTCCTCTTTCTTATTTATTAGAAACATAATTTTAAAAGCTGAAAGAGATATAAACAGTAACTCTGCTTGAGATTATACTATTCGTGAGGGAAAATGCCAATGTCATGGAATGATAAATTCGTACATAATATCCTAACATATATAGTGCTGAAGAAATGCATTTCTGAGACATTTTCATTGAATTTTCTCTACACGTCTTTAAATATACATAAAATATATGAATATCGTTCAAATTTTTCTCCCTTCTCCTCCACTTTGGTCTTATGGCAGCTCATATTTCTATTGAATGATTGTGTACTAGGCCATTGTAGGAGATATTGAATATTTACATATAAATAATGGAGGACTATTGTCATAGTATATATGTCTTTGAATTTTGAATATATGGTACTTGTTTTGGTGCTCCATTTTGTGTGAATCTTCCATCTCAAGGACTTTTCCACAGTCAGCATGGTAATTTATAACATGGGTAATTCGTTCCATGACCTTCAGTAGCCACATATTACCTAAGGCCTGGATCATACATGCATGTATAACACTTGATGATGGCAGCTGAAAGCATTCAATGAATCAGGCACATATCTGAAATGACTGAGTGTAACTGGTTCTTGTCAGGGGGCAACCCCAGATTCAACTGTGTTCAGAGTATACAATCTCTATAAAATCATGGATTCATAGCAAAGGCTTTCCAGAAGAAGGCTTTCTGGCTCTCTCAGTTAACACCACTAAGGTAAAAGAGCACATTTTTTCATGGCAGAAAGACTTTTCTTAATCTCAGAGTACTTGCAGAATAGGGTGTATGCTTAAAAATAACTTACACAAGCACCAAAAATGATGTTGAATGTCTTGGTTGTCCAGAGGAAAAATGTGCCAGAAACCAGTAAGTAATTCCCATTTAAATGATCAGTTATTATTAGTTATCTTCTTTCCGCAACAGATTCTCATCAAATTTGTTAATATAGTCAGCAGTGCCACATTCTGTAATTTCCACAGAATTTCAGTTGGAACATCTGGTTGATGTTGCAACTTCCTTCAACAATGTCTATTTTTATCAGAGTTACAGCTTTTCTTTAGTAACCACAGAGTCAACATGTAAAATTTCCTAGCATATGAAAGAGAGAGAATGAATGCTTCTCAAATATCTTCCCATTTTGAATCCATAGTTGAATCACTAGTATTCTGAGATTCCTGTTTTGTCTCTATATACAGCTTCAGCAGTGCAAATCTCTTTCTTTTGTAGCAGTCACCAGCCCAGGTTGTGTAGCTTCCCTCTCGGCCTAGAATGTTGTATGTGCTTGTTTCAAGTAAGTGTCTTTTCTTCACAGATATAGCATTTCAGATCAACAGCACTTCCTGGGATGACCATGTGCCCACATCAGGGCATGGTTGTATGAAACAATATTTTTTATTCTACAAAGAGACAACCACCCTGTTACAATCGCAAAAAGATTTTTTCTAAAGTAGCATGAGCTTCAAAAAGGCTCCATTCTGGCTGAAAGGACAGGAGAAAAGCCATGCAGAAACTCAATTATGAAAATAAATCTTGTCCAAGTAATGAATGTTGTCAGCTAGCCATCCAAGCTTGATACACATACAGGTACTAGAAGCATAGCAAATTTGACTTACAGGTGTAGACAAGAATTACTACACCTTTAAAAAAGAAAAAAAGAAAAACCTGTGACCTATTACTTGCATATGCATCACTATTTGCATGATTAACATTGAAAGGATTGAGATAGGAAAAAGCTAGCCAATTGGCATTAACTCTAGTCTGTGTTAACAGAGCCTGTATAGTAGGCTCTATTTTGTAAGATGTAACAATTCCCCATAGGGTTGGGTTTTTTTCAGAATTCAGCAGAGGTGAACTAGACGGGCTATATTTATTTCACAGCCATAGGATCACGTCCTAGATGGTGTTGCTGGAGGAATGTTGCTCTGTATCATGGCAAGTATGTCATGGAGTACTGCAGGGTTCCATTTTATCCCCCATACTCTTCAACATTTACATGAAGCCACCAGGAGAGGTCATCAGGGAGTTTGGGCTGAAGCTCTACCTCTTATTTTCACCAAACCCAGATGAGGCAGGGACAGTTCTGAAACAGTGTCTGGCTGGGGTGATGGACTGGATGAGGGCCAACAAATTGAAACTTAATCCAGACCAGACAGAGGTGCTTTTGGTAGGTGGCTCCCATGTCAGCTGGGAATATTTGCCCTATCTTGGATGGGGTGACACTCCCTCTACAGGAATGGGTCTGGAGCTTGGGTGTGCTTCTGGATCCTGAGCTGTCCCTGGAGTACCAGGTGAGCTCGGTGGTCAGGAGTGCCTTCTATCAGCTTCAATTAATTTGTCAACTTCCACCAGATCTGTTCAGGCAGGACCTAGCTACAGTAATCCATGTCCTGATAACCTCTCAGTTGGACTACTGTAATGAACTGTACTTTGGTCTGCCCTTGAAAACAGTCTGCAAGTTACAGCTGGTGCAAAATAGAGGAGCTAGGCTGTTGACAGGGACTCATAATACCAAACATATTACAGCAGTCGTCTGAGAATTACAGTGGTTGCCCATTGAAGTCCAGGTCTGCTTCAAGGTGCTTATTTTGATGTATAAAGCCCTAAATGGTTTAGGACCTGAATATCTGAAAGCTTGCCTCGATATATACATATAAGCCTACTCGGACCTGAAGTCATCATCAGAGGTCCTGCTCTGGGAGCCATCTCTAAACGAAGCTAGGAGCATGGCTATCCAGGGCAGGGCCTTCTCAGTTGTGATGCACCATCTGGGAATTTAGTTTTCTTAATGATGACCTTTGAGATAATTCCAATCTGTTGTTAAACTATTATTTGATATCCCTGCTATGGTATTACGTTATGTTATTTATTATTGATATTCTGGTTTGAACTGTCTAAAATGTGTTTAACTGTGTTATTTACATTGTTTTCTGTTGGTGGTTTTAATTATGTAAACCATATAGAGATCCATGTGGTTATGAAATGGTATACAAAAATGTGTTGAATAATAAATAAGTGTTAAATAATAAACATATAGTAGTAACAACGAACTATCAGACTTAATTAATTAAATTTCTATACCACCGAACAGCCAAAGCTCTCTGGGCAGTTCACAAGGCACATTAAAAATAACATAACATAAAAGATACATTGTGTAAAGCATATTAAAACAATTACAAGTTTACCATTCCAAATTTAAAACCACATATTAAGCAAGTTAATATATATATATATATATATATATATATATATATATATATATAAAGAGGAAAAAAGAAAGGAAACTCACCTTTGTTTTTTATGCATTGTGACAAAGGAATGCAATATCTCTCGGTATCATTTGTGGTGGTTTGCTTGCATTCTTATATTTAACCACTGTTTTAGCCTAATGTTGATTGTTGGAGTAGCTGGACATGACACACTGTTATCCTTGCACCAGCCTTTGCTGGCAAAGAGAATCATCACCAGTGCGGGAGTGGATCTTCTGTATAGAAGGCCAGCACTGGGTTCAGTCAGATAAGTAGCTGCTGACAGATGTTTTGCAGCTGGTAGAAGCTGTCAGAATGGTCTTTAAATGGAGTGTTCTGTAGGTAGATGGTGATGGAGTGTATCTCCTGCATCCACAGCCATTCCATTCCACAACATGTTCCAAATCCATACTCATTCACTATGATGTCCCTGGAGACAGTGTACCTAAGTTACAGCTACACTCACACACTTGCTGTTAATGTGCATCACTGGGAATCCAAGGATCCACTGGGTTGAAAAGCCTGGTGAATCTATTCTTATCTTCAGGTGCAACTGGCAGAAGCTAAGTAGGCCACAGATGATGGAGGAAATCCACACCACAGCCCTCATTCGGGACTGCTCTAAAAATCAGTAAGAAGTAATGCAATGCATCTTCAATCATGCCATTTTGATGTGGTACAGTCCTTTCATACAGCTCTAATATGCCAGAATGGGTGTGGGAATTACTTACAAAGCAGCATATTATTTATGCATTCAGTATTTTGACATGCAATACTTTAAACAGCAGAGATTTCTTACATCAGCCTATCCTGCTCTCGGCATACTACCCACAAGTTCATCTAGAGAACCCCAAGTCAGAGAAGTCTGCCCTACACTCATTCTAAAGTTGTATATTGCTATGAAAGGACTGTCAACTGTGCACTGCCATATGTTTGATCAGCTCTAAATACAGCCAGAGAACAAAGACAAACAACACTATTATTATTCTTTAAAAATTTACCCGTTTTAATTAGATAACAAAGCAAATGCCCAAGAATGCACAAACAAGGAACAATTATGAGCTCAATAAGCCATTCAGCTGTGATGAGAAAATACTCAGACAACCTTCCGGAATAATAAGCCAGCACACTCTAGTAAGCACAACAGACCTTTATCAAATCCTAAGTGTTCCAGGCACATCTGAGGGGGCCGATGATTGTGATTTACATCTGCCTTAATTGTGTTGAAAGGTTAACTCAAGTAAGTGCATAGTGATGAGCTCAAAAGGCACACATGCACACACATGGTCAAGACTAACCAAAAATACAGAAAATGCAATTGCAGCACTAAAACAACAGCAGGTTATACCACAAAGCAGCCTCTGACTGCATTTCCTGCCCTAATTCATGTAACTCCAATATATGAGTGAACTACAGGCTTAGGAAGCATTCTAAATTGTAATAATTTAAGGCATGATAACTCCCCACCAGTATTTCTTCCTTTATGGAGATAACAGGGGCAGAATGGCAAACAACTGCCAATACGGAGACTTTACAGGAGGAGAGGAGGATGGTTTACCTAGACAATGGCAGGTCTTCACCATTTGAGGACACATTTTGCTTGGCCACTTCCTCACTGGAGGAAGAGGCAAGTGGAATCAGGCTGGCTGACATGGCTGGGCTCTAGGCAATGAGGAAGCTGGTGGCATGTTCCTTTGGGCCTCCTGCCTGCCCTGAACCACTTTCGGGATTAACCAGTCATCCAGGTCTGAAGGCAAAGTAGGATCCCAAAAGCCTTAAATCCCTTTGGAACATGCAAAGGATTACTATGACTAGTGGACCTTTTCCAAATGAAGTGTGGTCTCAGATTCCCTTTTCACACCTGTTTCTAGAATCTTGAAATGCAGCCATGATCGTCCAGTTTTGCTTCTGTGAATAAAGCACTTTTGGTGCATGCTTGTTTGCTTTATCAAAGCTGACAAAAGCTGGTATTTGGTTCTAAAAGTGAAAGAAAACATGTGTTTACAGTATTCTGCTATACCATACTGTCACCTAGAAGTTGTGTAGCAGAACAGCAGAAAAGAAAATGTTCTTGAAGTGCTGCCATCTCAGTTCTGTGACTTATGAGGGTTTGCTTGAAAAGCACATAATAATATTATGAAGAATGCTCTGTTGTAACATTTTAAATGCCTCGATTTTATATTAGGGACTGCAGGTAGTGCAGTGGTTTAAACCACTGTGCTGCTGGGCTGGTTGATCAAAAGGTTGCCGGTTCAAATCTGCACAACGGAGTGAGTTCCCATTGCTCCGTCCCAACTCCTGACAACCTTGCAGTTCGAAAGCATGCAAATGCAAGTCGATAAAAAGATACCATTTCGGTGGGAAGGTAACAGCGTTCCGTGCACTTCGGTATTTAGTCATGCGGGCCACATGACCATGGAGACTGGCTGTGGACAAACGCTGGCTCCCTCAGCTAGGAAATGGAGATAAGCACTGCCCCCTAGAGTCAGACATGACTGGACTTAATGTCAAGGGGAAACCTTTACCTTTAACTTTCTTTTATATTGCTTTTGTACAGTAATTTGCAATTGTTCTTGTGCAAGCTACTTGAACATCTTGGATATCTAGCAGTACAGAAGTTGTTTAAAATACTCAGTCAACAAATTATTGGCCTGATTGACCACTGAAATTAAGTTTATCCTGTTCTGGCCCACTTTTTGGTGCTTCCAGTAGATGCTAGTATTTCATTTGGTTCATCAGAAAATGTCAGGTCGAATGAGCACCCAAGCAGCTAAATTGTCCTTATGTTGATAAGCATCAGGAACCACTTGACTTGGTCTCTCAACAGCTCATCCTAGCCAGATGAGAAGTATATAGAAAGGAGGCACTCTGGACTTTCACACACTTTGCCTCAGGGGCAGTTGCCCAGCAGTGGTGAGGTGGAATGGTCAGGGACTCCTCCATACCTTCATGGAAGGAAAACAGTGGTATAAGCAGACCTAGCTGACATGAATCTGATGCCTAAAGTGCTTGCATTTACTCATAGTTGCTGGTCCATAGCAGATTATCCAATAAAGCTGAGACGAGTTAATGCTGTGTCTTTCCTTCCTGGAAGAGTTTTTTTTGGGGAAAGGAAGCAACAACGCACAGTTCTTCATGTCAAGAATCTACTGCATACAGAACTGGATAATTTTTGCTGGATATCATGAATGTTAGCACACTGGTTAAGTGTGTTCAACTGTCTGAGGCTGTCATTAATTTCCCATGAATGACTGCCCAAGCAGGGAGCAAAGCAGCTGCATGAACAAATTAAAAGTAACACATGCAACTGGGAGTCATTTGTCTCACAGCCCAGGATTTCTCAAGTAGCAATGATATTTCATTGTTGGCTTTACTCCGAATGCCCATAATATCCATAGGATCATGCCATAGTTAGTGGCATGGGTTTGCTTTTCACCTTTTTTGTTTTCCAAATAAACACCAGTGCCCTGATCCAGTGATTCGTGAGTGCAATGGGTTTATGTGGATTGTGTGCACATGCATACAAGCATTGCCATTGATTTGTCTAGGGAGAACGATTCTGCAAATAGAAAGCCCTGTTCAGGATACAGACTTGCAGAAAGGGGAGGCAAGTTGAGTCTGGTTGGTCTACTCCCTGACATCCATGTATTTATCAGGAGGTCAAAACAATTGCTCGTGTACACACATAGTTTCTCTCAATGAGATTGGACACCCTGGATTGGTAGGTGGAGGATGTATCCAGTGGTAAAATCCTTTCCCCATGTTCATGTGGTCATTTGAAGAAGTATCCCGCTCATCCACTAGAATTCATAAGAAAGCTTGGGAGGACATAATGCACCTGAAATTCCTGGACCCACAAATCACTGATGAAGAGTTTTATATATCCCTATAGGCCTTATAGTACCCAAATCCAGATTAGAAGCTCTGCGGTCTTCAGAATAGTACAATTTAAAAAAGGAAGACTTGAAAGCTGTGATAAAAGCTTCCTTGACACTTATTGGACTAGCTAAAAATACTGCATGAAAGTTCAAATAGGACACCACTTTATGAACCATTATGCCCAAGTATATCAACAGCTCCCTAATAAACCAGCTGACCACTCTTTACATTTATATCCAATAGCTTTATAGAATTATGGATTTGTTACTATACTTGAAAGAGCTTTAATGAAGCCATTAAAAATTAACCATTTTGTTATTGATTTGTTTATCTGAAAGAATATGGAAAAATGTTGTCATCTTATATATTTCTTCTTTTCCATTGGTCAGCAAGCTTTAATAAGTTTAATAGCTTAGTATAACTTCCTGCTCCAATTCTCTGAGAGAGAGAGAGACCATTTGCAACACAGACTGACATGTGCAACTCCCACTGAGTTTAAAAGCACTAACTCCCAGGTAAGTGGGCATATGATCCCAGTCTCTCTGTCATATCACTACATTGAGATGTCATGGCTGATATCTCATACCAGTAGTTTGGAAAGTAGTTAGGAAGACACCCACCCTCCCACAATTAGGCAAGTATGAAAAAATTGTTTCAGTTAATTTCAGACCAGAATTTATTTAGTGCTAAGCTCCTTCATTCAAATGTGGACCCAGATTGCAGTTTAAGTCTAACATGTCCATGCTTGTGATATGAGTCATAGATGAAATGAAATGTATTAAAATGTATACATTTGGAAAGTATGAATGAAAAACCATGTGATTTTTAAACATTAAAAACACATGCTTTTTAATGATAAGTGTATACTTTCCAAAAATGAGCACAGCTTATGTGCACATTTAAGAAAAAAGTGCACTGCAGATGAATAGACATTTGTGCCAAGTGTGTGTGGGGCATGCGGGATGGGGAGAGCTTGCAGCCCAAGACGAGGCAAGTTTGGAAAAGTTTTAACATGGAAGGGGGTTGTGAAGGCACACAAGCTATTCTGCTTCCTCTGTTGACATACACTGTGGTCACCTTCCCAAAGCTGATATCCTTGGTGCAAACCTCCATCATCAACATATTTGGGTAGCATGGGAAAAGATTATATGGGCAGACTGAGGTACAGATATTCAGTGGAATGAGGGAATTGGCCCAGTCAATGTCTTCCTCCAGTGGAGGAACACTAAAAATGTGTGTAGTTTTACATGCTGGGTCAGCATGTGGATGGCAGAGAAGTTTCCCTTTGTAGAAACACTTGATTGATGACAAATCAGCTGCGGCACCAGGTATCCTACATAGCCCCATTATCCCTTCCAGCATTCTTTCAGTTCATGATAACTTTCTGTGATTTTCCAGAAGAGAGATGGCAAATTTCATGATAGATGTTCTGCTCTTTAATTTGTTGGCAATTCTCACTAGACGAACTGTATGAGCAATGTGGTTTTGTGTTTGGTGCTAAACAATCAGCACTGGAGCTTAAGAAGCACATATGTGTATTCAGAATGTGTGTGCCAGTGTAATAGATATGTGTGTGTTAATAGGATGTTAAGATACACCTTATCTTAATATCAATATCCTATTGAACATAATGAAAAATAGACAAGTGGCTACATTTATAATTATTTATAACTAGTTTTGCTTTCTGTGCAGTTGAGAATTAACAACCTATTCATTTTTGTAAGTTGAGCCTTGAGAGCAAAGAAGACAGAATTTGTCAAGATTACTATAAGTGATTATGTTTGTTTGTTTGCTTATGGAACACAGCTATATACTTGAATCTTTTCAAGCTTCAGAATGGAAACCGAGCAACATTAAGTCTAAAATTCAGGGTAGCTTGATCTGAGAACAAATTTCAAATTGCAGATATAGAAGTATATCTATTTTATGACTTAAAGCAGATTTTAGCCTGAAGTTGATTGGGACCAGGGTTACTTAGACTCTGAAATGAGGCAGACAATTGCTATTCCAAAAAGAATAGTGTGAAGAATCCTTGTTTATTGGAGTTAATCCAATATGGTGTTATTGCATTGCAAGTCTGTTTTTAAAGACTGTTATTCTCATGTTCCTTTTTTTAGTAGCCAGAGAGTACACATTTCCAATTGCATGAATTCATTTCCATAAATTAAGCTTGTGTCACAGACTTCTTTGCAATCACACAAATCCAATAAAGCAGGAAAAACTCACACAAGTAGAAAGCCATACGGTTCATCTTGCTTGAGAAATCTCATCCTTCTGATCCAAATATGCCAAAAAACTTTAGGAAACTGCTTTATATCAAGGCAGATCAGTGGTCCAAATCGTTCAGCATTGCCTACAGCAGCATTCACTAACCTGGTGCTGAAATGGACAGCAACTGTCATAATTTCCAGCCAGCATGGCCATTACGAGTTATGGGAGTTGCAATCCAACACAACTTGATAGCATTAAATTGAGGGAAACTGGTCTACACACTGAGCTATGACAGCTATCTTAAGCAATGTCAGAATGAGCCTTTCCTAGCCCTACCTGGATATATTAGTGCGAAAACAAGGCCTTTGACCTGCGTGAGTGGGGAAATGGGAGAGTTCAGAGTGCTGAGCTATGAGCTGTAACACTTCTGCATGTCTGCATGCTAGCATGGTGGAAAACCAGCAAGTTTGTGGTTCTGCTGAGATGTTCTGAGATCAGCCAACCATCTAATACTTTCTTCCAGTGAAGAAAGATGTGCTTATTGGTGAAACCAAACAGCATTGTATTTAAGTATTAATCTCTTAATCCATATTAATATATTGAACAAGAAGTCCTAATGAATTGTTCCCTTTTCCAAATCTATCAGCAAACTGTGAGTCTCTGTTAATAGATTCCCAATGGACTCATCACTCAGCAGATTCTCCTTGTGTTTCTTCATTCACTACAGTATACACCTATTGACCACATTGAGAAATGCTGCATGAGAAATGCCTTGCGAGAAATGAGTACTGGAAAAATTATTGCAAATTATTGCAAAAAGATTGCTAAGGGTTACTGTTACATATAAAACAACAAATCTCAGAAAACATGGTTAGACCAGGGGACTGGAAACAAAGTGCTAGAATGAGAAATGAAAAGAGCTGGGTATGTTCAGCCTTAAGGAGAAAATGCTGGGGTGAGCTATGATAGCACTCTTCAAGTACTTGAAAGGTTGTCACACAGAGGAGGACCAGGATGTCATCCTTAATCTTCTTAATCATCAAAGAGTGCAGAGCATGGAATAATGAGCTAAAGTTACAGAAAGCAAGATTCCATCTAACTGTTAGAGTAATACAGCAATCAAACCAATTGCCTAAGGAGGTTGTGGGCATTAACACACTTGAGGCATTCAGGATGCAGCTGAACAGCCATCTGTTAGGGACACTTTAACTTGGAGTCCTGCACTGAACAGGGATTGGATCTGATGACCTTATTGCCCCCTTCCAAATCTACTATTCTATGATTCTATAGTTCATTATTCCTTCTGACTTCAGCATTCTTGCCTACTTGCAAAATCAAAAGGGGGGAAAGGAGCTGTCCACACATGAAATAGTCATTGCCAGTAAGGTTGCCTGCTTTTAATATTCTGTTTTTCCCCATATCTCATATTTTTACTTTATTGCCAGCAGAGACTTGACCTTATAGAGAAAAGGTCTAGAGAAAATGAAATGGATTTAATTTTTATATGTTGTTACAAGATTGAGGGTTGGACTAATTGACCTCTCAGGGTAACTTCTAACTCTATTGTAAGACTGGTTTCTGATAAATTGGTGGAGTCAGTAAGACTGCTGCAGATTATCTTAAGGCCCATAGCTGATATTTGTTATAAAATAAAATTGCATGTATATGGCTCAAGGTGACTAAGGAATGAGGGAAACTAGTCTCATTTTAGAAAGATATGTGCTAGGCATGCAGAGGCAAGGAGTCTGTGGCCTGGTTCACCTGTCGGGGCAGCCCAAAGTTCCTTAACTTACCCACAGGGTCTATCACATCATTATGTTTGCCCAGAAATACTATTTTTTTCATGGCACCCATGGGAAGTTGGCTTGATGTGGACTGTCATGCTAGGCAAACTCAGGAATGGGGGCTAGAACAGGGTTTGTGTATGAAGCAGAGAACAGAGTGACAGCTTAAAAAGTTAAACTAAGAACAGAATTAAGGACTCGGTAGAAAGCAACCAGCATCCTGCAATCGCGACTGTCCGCTTGAAGATTTTATCTCCACTGCAAGTCTTTCATTTGGGACATCTTCTGCTGTATTCAAGCTGTTCCACCAATTCACACTTTTTTGAAACAAATACCAAAGAAACACCACCCTCCTCCTATAAGCTTCTTTCGAGGAAACCATTAGGATGGTTGAAACATCATGTACCTGGTCCAATAAATGACGTTTGTTTGGTTGGGAATGGATCCTCACCTTAACTGTTCATTAATTAGTCCTTGCAAAATAGAATTGCAAACTACAATTCACCTTTGCAGCCTGTTTGTTCACCTTCTTCTCCCTGTGGCCCAGACACAGAATAATGAGCAGTGGATGTCATTGCCTACTTGCTTACTGTATCTCTGGCTGTCAATACACCACAATTGTAATAATGAGAAAGAGGAATGGAGGAATAGCAACTGGCGACAGTGGTGGTAGAAGGTAGACTTACTGAAGGGGAAGCATTGAGGATGCACAAGGGTTCTGTAAATCTTGGAGTCAGCAGTGCATTTCCATATAGTAATTCCACTTGGTCCTACTCAAGTAGTAGTTAAATGATTTGCATTCAAAAAATGTTGCTGAAGCAGTTTGCTTTTCTTTCCCAGATCTGATGTATTAGTAGCATCTTGGTTTATGTGCTATTTTTCCCTTTCTTTTAGCTCCTTCAATAAATTTTTCATCCTGTAGTATTTCACCAGCCGTGAACATTACACCCATTTGCCTCCAGTCCTCCAAACTACACTGCTGCATTAAATTATGTTTTATGGATACTTACCCAATTTCTGGAACTTTTACCAACAAATCACAGTCTGAATATTTTAGATTCACAAGCAGAAGTAGAGAAAAAAACCATTCAACTAAGTTCAAATAAACAAAATTTAAATCTAACACCAATGTTTTTGAATTTAACCAATTGCATTTTGCATATTATTTTTGCTACTTGCTTTTCTATTTTAGCTTTCTCTCGCTAAGACTCAATTCCTCACATTTGGCCTTTGGGGTTGGGAAATGGTTCATCTCGCCCCATGCACTGAATTATTAGATCCCCACACTTAGGCTGGGGCAACAAATGAAATAGTAGAATTCCACCTTGCTTATCTGAGAGGTTTACTCACCCAATGAATGTAACCATTTGAATCTAGGAGAAAAAAAGCCAGGTGTCCCCATGCCAGGATGGGGTGGGAGAAATGCCAGAGGAAAAAATGAGCTGCCATGCCAGCCTGGGCTTACTTGGTTTCCTGCAGCTGTTGCTTCTTTGCAGCGGCCTTGCAACATATGAATTTCAGGAGGAGGAGGCAGAGGAGCACGGGAAATGGTGGAAAAAATGGATGGCATCCTCGACCGTCTGCTAAGTTACACAGCTGAGTATATGGGCATCTTTTAAAGCTGGTTTTTCCAACATGGTAATCACTAACATGCCCATGCTCACATCTCTGAGCAGCCACCTGGGTCCCTCCCTCTGAGCTTCATGTTATTGATATGCTTATACATTGCTACATTGATTTATGAAAAACCATGTGCATATTGATTTATGAAAAACAAAGATACACAATTGAATGTTTCCAATTATATTGCTAGTAACTCACTTGCTGCAAAGTGAAGTACTGTCCATCCAGTGTCATCTTTATAAAGTATGGTTTTGTGCTTTGGCTTTGTGCTCCCCCCCCCAGCCAAGGGGGGGATTATGATTAGGCACTTATGATGCCTTTCATAGTAGCCATTTTATGAAGGGGCAAGCCCCTCAGCCACAGAAGCCATATGAGAGAGCACTTGTGATTTTCCCTCAACATTCCAAATGTTCCCACCAGTTTGAAAAGGTGTTGGTACAGTTTTTTCTAGGCCTGGATAGTGCTGAAGGACCATGGCAAACAGCAAAGTATCAAAATCAGTGGTTGCAATCATATGGAAGGAACCTACGTCCAGTATGTGTTGTTTCTGTTGCTGCTGAAGTAGAGATAAAAAACTTATAAACACAGTGCTGATTTTCTGGAGTCAAAATCATATGATGAGTCTTTATAGGTAGAAGATGCTCTCTGCTACAATCAACATGTGGATTAGGACAAGAAAAGGGACAGGGACTAGAAAGAGCTGGCATTCAGTCTCATGTGTAGACTTTACATGCTTCATGAACGCCTGCATAGGCCCATTGTCTTCTAAAAATCCAGCAAGGAAATTTTGGATTATGTGCCTATATTAAAAGAACAGTTTGATGCACTGCTTGAAGTATGTACAGGCTTAAGTCACCAGTCCTGTCTAACCTCCTTCTTAGTGTTCTTGTAAGAAAGGATGAAAGGAGCAGGGAGCCAGGTGTACCCACCTGAGCTCATTGGAGAAGCAAACATGAAACAGCTGCCCATCTTTTGAGGTGCTAGTAACTGGTATAGAGTCCTGATTCTAAAAGAACAGCAAATGGTTAGCTTTCTAGGTCATTCCTGTCATATTTCTACTTCTAGCAGAAGGATCTTGATGAGGTCATCTGTCTCATGTACCAAAATAGTTTGACTTAATGAAATTCACCTTGGGTTGGTGGGGTGAGGCAGCATTTGGTGTTCTGCCACAGTGGAAGGCCACCACAGAATCAGCAGGGCATGGGGAAGGTTTCCTGAACATGAGGCATGATCATACACAGGGGCAATTCATACACAGAAGCCACAGTCCATGTGCTACTTGCAAGAAATGAGCCACTCAAAGATACATATTTAAATGTTTCCAATTATAATTGCTTGTTATGTTTTTCCTAACGATGCTTAATTTTTCAGTTAGCCACTACTTTACTGTTTATTCTGAAGGACTAAGAGAACAAGCTGAACTGTTGTGACAAAATGGATTGGATGTAATGGCATTTTAGGAAGACAACTGACAAACATTTTACTTCCATTAGTAAAATGAGTAATGCTGTACCATTCAGTCCATAAATATATGCTGTTTGTCTTTGGAGACAGAAGAGGACAACATGTAAGTAGCCTACATTTAGCATTTTCTTTTTTTCCCTTATAGTTACCTTTTTCTGTTTAGAATTCATTACATCATTATATTAGGAACAAGGACAAAAGCAGATAACAGTAAATAAAGTGCTGGGAAAATCCTGTTGGAAATTCTTTTAGAATACTGAAAAAACAATTTCCACTGATTACCACTTTTTGTCTCTCACTTTGCAGCTACGTATTTATAATGTATTAGTTCCAATATTCATTATGTTCCTCCTCGTCTTCTTTTTTTCAAGAGAAATCACAATTCAAAGGGTCCCTTTCTTTTTATTGTTTATGCATTGCAACTGAGTGCATGTTTTTGAAACCATTTGTATCTATCTGCCCTGTCTCTTGAAATTCTATTTTGAGCTCGGGATGGAACAATATTTGAGGACACTTCACTGAAAATCAGTGAATGACAAGAGCTTGTTTCACATAATCCTAACACCTTTTTAAGAGTGAATTGCATTTGTGAATACCCAGTATATACCCTGTGCATTAAGCCAGCCCCAAAGTCCATCCTTAAGCTGGCTACTGGGAAAAAAGTCAACTTCCTATTCTAGAAAATATTGTTCCCTGTCAGTCTACTCAAAGCATCTTTCCAACACATCATTCGCTGTAATCCTGATCTGCCTGAGTTATCCCTGTGAGTAGGCTGAGAAAGCATGACACATGCTATCCCTGGGGTCAGGATATTTTAAAGCCTTTAACTCTCCCTCCCCCCCCCCCACGGCCTGGTGATGTTGGGGTGGATTGAGGTGCCTATCTATTTGCATGGTGTCCTTCCATAAATGAAATACTGATCTAGCAAAGGTGGTTGCTAAAAGTAATTGATATAATTTTTAGTAATCTTTTACTCTACCAGGAAGTTCTCAAGAGCTTCCATCTCCCACCATGTTCTGCAGGTTCTAGCACCTATGAGAACCATCTCCTACTAGATTCTGCAGAGGTGAATAAGACTGAAATTCCATTTCATTTCTGTTTTTACTAAGATTTTACCAAAATTAGCAACTTTAAAATGTCAACTTAAAAAAAAAAAAAAACCTGAATGTTTGAGAAACCAACCCTGACATATTAGTCCAACCAGACTCATGGCTTTGAGTGCTTAACTCTGGATGCTTTGGTGTTGAAATCCTGTGTATTCATGCCAATGATTGTGCAATTGTGCCCCTCCTCCTCCTCCTCCTTCCTCTTCCCTTCTTCTGACAGACTCTTCATCTTCAACAATTCCAAGATAGGAAGTTACAGCATTGTTCTTTGCACTGAATCTGATTGGTTCAAAAATTGACACAAACTAGCAAATTTCTTAATATTCAAGACTGGAAGAAGCTGGCATTTTAGAAATGTGTTTCTAGAAATGCAGGAGAAAGTGAAACTGTCTGTTCCTACACTCTGAAGCAGATGGTGGAAGAAAGAACACAGGTTAATGGAGAGGTGAAGAACTGGCATTCAGGAGTGTCCCTTCTGTGCATGGAAATCTACTCCTTGGCCAATCTACTCCTTAAGCCAATTCATTGTTTTTATAGTGGTCTCTGTAAGCCACGTCAAGTGCCACTTTCCTCACAGAAAATGGGGTACAAGTAAATTTAAATAAAATATTTTAGCACAAATTTATGAGTATTCACAAAGTTCATATTGAGGAGATAAAGTACTTGATATTTTGGAAATTCAAAAGCTGGATAAAGTGAGACAGACAGGTTTCATTTGTTCATTTGTCATATAGGTATACCACCCAGTAGCTGAAGTTCACTGAGCAGTTTCCCATGTGTTAAAACCAAAATACAGTGTAAAGGTTAAATCATCCCTATCTTTCATAGTCTAATGTCAGAGGTATCTGGTATATTCTGCCCAATATGTTGGATTTATTTTTTTGTTTTTTCGGAGGTAGCTTTCAAACATTTTACTCCAATTCCCATTTATAGCCTGAAGTAGTAAAGTCCAAGAAAAGCTGTACCACTGGTAAAAACTGGTCTTGCACTTGGTAGAAGGAAGCATAGCTATAACTTAAGTGGCTCACCATGACCACAGTTATTAAATTTTGTTTAAGGTGGTTCTGATTCAAGATATTTCGCATTCACAGCCAAGATCTTGCATGAAATGCCTTTAGAGCTATACTTTCTAGACGCTCAGCATTAGCAGTTGCTTGATTCCTAATTGCTCCTTAACTTGTTAATTAGTTCATTTTCCAGTAAGCTAAGCAGGAGATGCCTTGACTGGAATTTACAAAACAGAATAATGTTTTAGTTTTCTACTGCTTAAAGAATGCCAATATGAAACAACTAAAATATTTTCAGATTTGCCATTTAGAAATGATGACCTTCTTCTAAGACCTTCTGCTTATCACTCCCATGATGAATGCAAACAGTAAGAAATGTTCAGCATTTTTGTTGTCTTTTGTTTGGTTTTAACTTGTATATAGAATTAGAGCATGCAACATGAAAAAAGACTCTGTATTGCCATTTTATTTTTTTCCCCCAAAATTGCAACTTTTAGTTCCAAGGTGTGGTTTATGAAAAAGACTAACAGATAAGCTCTGGATGTTAAGCTTGTATGTCTTTAGGATAGACAAAATTGTTTTAGCTCCATTCCAAATGACCTGCATATGGTCATGTCTAAATCTATTCTAGCACTTATGTGCAGTGACCTCTACTTTGTTTGAAATCCCCACACCAAAATCACATTTACTATAGGCATTTTTGCACGAACAACCAACACATGTTTGCACAAATAATCAATGAATCTTTGCACAAATAACCAGTGCTTGTTTGCACAAATAACCCTGCAAATAAGCAATGGTGAATTGTTATTTGCAGAATGGCCTACCTATTGCACACTAACAATCAGGTTTATTATAGTATAGGTTGTTGTCTCCTCTTCCTCAGTTCTGCACCTGGTATCCCAGTTGCAAGTCCTTCTCACTCGCTGAACTTTTGAACTTTTCCAAAGTTTTGATTTTGTTTGGATTTTACTAAAAACAATTCCTTTCGTTCACATTTCATTATTAACTTACAAATGCTACTACCATGAATGGTCAATGTGTTGATTGTGCATCTATTTTTGCATCTTTTCATTGAAAGGTTACAGAGACAACTTGCAGCTTCTCATTGCCATTTTGAACTTTCTATTAACATATTTTATCTCCTTCACCCCCATATGCTAGGGTTATATGGACATTGTAAATTCCATTTTATGTTTCATGGCTTGTTGGGCACATTTTTTTCTATCTTCTGCTCACTGAGTGAACTGAATTTTGCACAAATGTATTTGAATGCAGTAGAAAAAAACATGCAGTTTTGCAAATTTATACTCTAAAAATGCACGAATCTCTCCTACATATGCAAATCCTCCCAGATGTATGCTTTCATACTTTAGCCCATGAGGAGAATGTGTGTTTTTGTTTTAATCAATATTTTTCTACAACTAAATCTGTACACAATTTCAGGAAGTCAAAACAAACAAACACAGCCCCCAAATCCATATAGTCTGCATGATATAGGAAAAGCCAACCTGCTATAGGATACACAGGTTGGATCCTTCGAAATTGAAAGTCATTTGAGCCCACTGTGAATTTTTGCACATCCTATTGCAAATTGAGGATGACATTCCATGCATCTGAGGAAGTGGAGTCAGGTCTATGAAAGCTTTTATGCCATAGCAAATGTGGTAGGCTTTAAAATGCCACAACATTCTTGGCTCCCTTTGCTGCAACAGACTAACATGGGTCATGAAAATGGAAATATTGCTTGAATTCATTTCGGAATGTTTGGATGCTTACTACAAAATGTCATCTGAAACATGCTCACACTGATGAAAAGATTGTCTGATATTCATTAGCCAATCCGAAAGCCACTTTGGTCCAAACAATTTTAATTGGCAATTCTACCTTTGCTAGCACCCATTAAGAGTGGGTAATTGACTGCATCAGTAATGAAGCATTCTAAGGATGCTAAAACAAACAGCAAGGTTAATTATCTGGCAGTAATGCTGCATAGGGAAGTGCAGAATTGGCCATCCCAGTCGCCAGTTCCCCTGCTGTAGCCTTACAATAAATCAATGTAATGTGAGACTTCCTATTGCTTTGCTGCATTGGTCACATTTAACACAGCAAAACAGGAGAGCAACAGAATGCATGGAAACTGACAGAAAAGATGATTTGTTAAATGTATTTTATTCAACAATTACATTTTATTAATATATATTCCTTTCCTCTTAATTGATGAATGATTTTTTAAAGTGTGTTTATATACCAGTTATAGCTGACAGCAAAGAAGTATTTTGATTACAGAGTCCAAAAGGTTTATATTACCCAATATATAATCCCACTGTGGATATGATATTTTTATTTTCACTCACTTTCTGTTTTCACCTTTGCTCATTCCTAGCAATAAATCCACTTGCAGAAAATTTTCTGATAGATCAGGGTGTGCTGTTTAAATAAATGTGCTGACAAGGTATTCATTTGAATCCATCCCTATGGCCTACTATTAAAATCATGGTGATTTATTTGCTTCTGAAGAAGCATTTCCTGTTACTAATTGCTGGCATTTTAAAAAGTGAATTATTTTTTTTATTATTTTTAATGAGTAAAGCTTGTTTCAACATTCTGTTAAGAAAATGGAAGTTGTTGTTTGAGTATGGGAAGAAGATGTCTTATTATTAAGTATTATTACAGGTTTATAAATAGAAAATCTTGATTCCTTAGACAGCAAAGTTATTCCTGCTTTAATTTAAACCTTTCTAAATACAAGCATCTTCTATTTTATGCCAGACTTCCACATTTAAGCTTGGCTATAGGTAGAGATCAACCAAATATAGCAAGCTGGCATTCCAGTGCCTGTATTAACTTTAAACAGCTTTCTTTCCCTCATTATTTGACAGTGAACTTTCAAACACATCTGCATCAAATGTTAGTTGGAAGTCTAATAAACAAACCCTGTTTATTAAATGGCAAAGGTACAACTGCTCTGCCTCCATCTGAAATACCCAGGAGAGATGGAATAATATCTAGAGGTTGAAATATTGAGACTGAATTCATATGAATGTTTACTTGGGAGTAAAGCCCATTGAAAATAATGGGACCGATGTCTGAATAAATGTGGACATTATTGTGCTTTAAGTGCAGCACAAGCATCAATATTGACTGTAAGTATCAATATTCTTTTAGTAAGGAAAACTTGCCAAAACCTTTTGAGCACTACTTAGAGTATTAACATCATTCTACTCATAGTATGCAATTTGTAGGAAGGGTACACAGTATAATCGTGCTAAATTCCCCTGTTGGGGTATCTACTAATGTTTCCACACAGAAAAAAAAGCAACAAAAACCCAATTGCTTCTATTTGAACTTGACCCAAATTTCAAATCATTTTAAAGTTCAAAGAATTTCTGGTCAATTTACTTCTACTACTAAGGATCAATTTCCATGTCTAAATCTGGAGCTCAGGACTGTCAATTCCATATAGTAAATATTTAATCTGTCTAGGTTTGAAAAGTATGATAGAGTTCGATGAGGCCACCAGGATTTTAGAAGGGAGAAGTAATTATGCCTGGACTAACAGGAATGAACATGTGGCCCTTTAGATGGTGGTGTATGCTATTTCCTACCAGCCCCAACCAGCATGGTCAACAGTCATGGATGCTGGAAATTGTAATCCAACAGTATTTGAAGCACCATGCATCTTCTGTCCCTGAAGTAAAATATTGGCAGAATATTGTACAATTACCATATTCCAAGAGAAGATTGAAGTCTCTTTCATTTTCTCCTTTTGCATCATCCTGCTAAAAAGGGTAACATTTTAAAGCAATTTTCCTCATACTTGGCCAAGCTGATTAGCCATCAGGCCTTTCATAAGGCCTTTCATGTAGATAAATACTAAGTATTGCTTCCTCAGAACTCTTTCACAATTATTGAAATATGTGGAAAACATTTTCAAGCTCCAATTTTAAATGGAAAATATAAAATATACTGAATCAAAGAAAATGAGAGTAGGCCTTATATTTAATATTAGAAACAATTATGAATCCAGTTTCAAGTAACAGGAGGAAGCATTTATGATGGATGTGGAACAGAATAAGGTAGTGGTGAAAAATCCTATAAAAAAAAGTTCAAGTCAGAAATCTAATACAAAGATACTTTACCCACATGCATAAGTGCAGCACTCCTCAGAGTCAACATTTTTAAAAGTATTGGAAGTGTAAAGAATAAGTAAGCAAATATTTATGGTTTCTTTCTCTTATATATGGCAAAAAAATGCTTTTCTTTCTTCCCTTTTTCCAAACTGTCAAGACTTCCTAGAGGGTTCTGAGCAAAAATACACCCTCAGAAAGAAAGCAGTACAAAGGTGTAAATCTGTATCACCAAAACTCTGGAGGAAACACAGACTATGGACCAAAACAGATGTGACAGCAGCAGTTTGTCACCAGATGTCTGAATTGGTTTCCATTGCTAGTGAATGCCTATTTAGGGAGGGGAGGAAGATTAAACATACACAATGGATGGGAGACACAATGCAAACCTTCTTTTAATCAAAAAGCAAACACACACCTGTTTTCCTCCTGGTAGAAATGTGGATAGACATTATCTTTGCCAGGAGAAAAAGGGATTTGTGAATGACAGTTCAGGACAAGGGCATATAAGTAAGTATTTGATTCCATCTCCTCCATCCCCATCTTACCCTTTAAATTTCATCCATCCCTTCCTTGTTTTTAGGGATAGAACACAACCCGTGCTGGGTTGAACATAAGGGATCAACGTGTAGAAACAAGGACATAGATGCCCCAGTGCCAGCAAGATGCCATCTGCACGTGTTGGGGAATTCATGTGGGCAGAAGAAACTCAGGGTTTAAGTCATAGAATCATAGTGTTCCTGGTGTTGATCAGTATTCCCATGCAGGGAAAAATATAACTAAAACTTAGATCCCTCTCTTGATCTAATAGGAAGGCAAATGGGCTTCTTTTTGGGTATTAACAAGGATAGGTTTTGCAGATTGGCAATTTCTCCTCTTGTCAGGACTACAGAAGTTAACTTTCTAAAATTTTGTGATTTGGAACTGCCTGGGCCAACAAAGCCTTTATCCATGTACAAAGTGAGTTCCTCTGGAACTCTTACCATACAGATTTAGAGAATGAGTAAAGCTATGTAAGGATAGAATGTGTTAAGAAACTGAATATGTACATACACCTACGGATATATGGAAATTTTATTTTGATTTGCAAAAGATGAAAGTATGTTACATTCAAATGTATAAATATGAACCTTCTAATGGTGAAAATATTTGCGAATAGCTGAACTTGTCCTTGCATTTGTTTGCTCACAGTTTCAAGTTTGATTTATACAAATTTCTTCAGTACATTGAACCAGTGAAAGTTAAGTTCGTGGAGATTTGTACAAATCTCCTGTTTGATCACAGCTCGGAGATTTAGAATCTTGGTTATCTAGAACATTGATAATTCACCCATTTCTAGGGAAATCCAACTTTCCATGCCCTTCTTGCCAACCTAAAATATCCAGTTGAAGGAAGAGTTAGCTTTTGATCAAATATAATAAGTGTATTTAATATCTAAATTTTCTTACCTTGTAGTATTTGTATAAAAGTGCAGAATACAAAGGTGTGGTCCATACAAGAAGGCAAGAAAATGTTTACCAGGGGTACTGGTGCTTTAGAAATTGCTCTTTCCCTTGTCTAAGGCTCTAGACAAACCAGTTCACCTGGATGGGTCAACCTAGAGTGGCTATATTAAATTAAGGACAAAATAAAGAATTAGACAGCTGTATAGATCCAGAAGCCCTACTCCTCTGCTTAATGATGTTTAGTTGCTCAAGCCAAGGGAGGGTCACAAAAAGCAAAAGTGACTATGCCGTGGTCTTCCAACCCCTTAGAGTAACATTTGGGTAGTGTAGAGGCCAAGCTCCCCATAATAAGGAGATGGGATACTCCCGGACTGAAGCATGAGGGTCCAGATGCCAAATTCTATCCTGCTTGCCATACTATGTTGCTGTCATCTTCCTAGCTCAACAGGTTAGAGGCCAACTACACAGTAACACACTAACAGAGAAGGTTGGCACATGCACTGCAGTGAGTACCACAGCAGCACCATCTCATTTTTGGAGTTCCCTGGTTGCAGTTTTACCAAAAAAAAAAAAGTTTGAGTATCTTTGCATTAGTGCAAGGATCAAGGTCTGGAAAAATAATTTCCCTTCATGGTTGGTTAACTACAACCATATTCCTTGCATCTGTATTCCTAGGAAAGGTTTATTGATCAAAAGGCATAATGGAACGAGCAGAGCTAATACAAGGCACACCCCACCACTCTCACACATTTTAGAAATTGAATGCTGCGCCTGCCGCTCTACCACTCCCTTTGATCATGACTCAGGCTTAGTCAGAGTCACTAAGCAGGGATTTTTGTGACTGCCTACCTGTGTCATTGAATGGTATCTAACGTTGTTATTTTTCCCCCTCTGAGTTGAAAGGAGCATTCACAACTGAACAATAAAAAAGGCTGCTGTCAAATAAAATCATTTGGAGGAAGATGAAAGCAGGTGAAAGATTTATGTTTTTTATATCCCAATATGAGGTTTGTGTCTAGGAACTTAACCACTATTCCCTTGGTAGTAGTTTTCCTGTCCATGTACACCCCACAACTAGCATGATTTCCAGAAAATGCACCTTTAGAATTGAAAGAATTCTGACGATTTACCACCCAAAGCCTATTATGAAATAGGCTCAAGATTTGCTCATATATTGATTCAATAGATGAATGGGGAACAAGGCTTGTTCCTGAAATTGTGTACACTGGCTCTCCCAATTCCTAGGAATATATACATACATTTGCAGCATGGAAGCTATTCCATATAAGAATGTGTGCAGAAAGGTTTTTATGTGATCCGGAATTTCTCTTGTGCAGAGTTCTAGAACATGTGAAAGTCTCTGCCTGCACTGCTGAATATACAGAGGCTTCCCTGCTGCAGATGTTCCAGCTGTGTGCAAGAATGTCAGGGGACAGAAGAACCTGTCAGGTTGGTGCAATTGTTTCAACACATGCCCAGTTCCTAGGAAGAGCATCCATCATATCTATCGTTTAAGGCTTGCTTGCTTAAATTGGAGCAGAATTGCTTTATAAGCCTCATTTTATGCATGTTTACTTAGAAGTAATCCCCACTGGGATCAAAGTGTAACTTTGCAAAACTGCAATCTGCCATACACTTATCTGAAAGAAAGTCCTACTGGGAATTATTTCTGAGCAAATGTTTTAGTGAATGGGTCCAAGTTTAATCAGAAATAAATTCTGCAAACTTCAGTGGGGCTAATTCCCAAATAAGTATGTTTAGGAGTATCATGTATCCTCGTTTTACACATGTTAGCTCAGAAATCCAACTGAATTATAAAGGATTTACTGCCAAGTAAATACACACAGGGTTATAACTTACATAAAGGAAAGTGATCTGCTTAATGAAACCAGCATAGTTAACATGCCTCAGTGCACATTCACATGGAAGTTTTTAACCACTGATGAGGCAACTGAATATTAAAATAAAACTCTGTTAGAAATATTTCCTTAAAACAGCCAAAACATCAGGACAAAGCTGTGAGTAGCAATCAGAAGTGAGCAGGAAGCTGGCCAAGGCCAGTAGTCAAAACCGAAGCATGCATATATCGGAATGAAAGAACAAACAAGAATGCAAGATCAAGATGCAATGCAAATGTCAGGATCAGAGGGAATGAAGGCGCACATGCATTAGGAGCAAGGCACAAACAAGAAGGCAGAACTGACAACCAGTCAAGAATGCAGTCAAGGCTCAAAGTGGAGCAGGAAACACTTTTTTTTACTTCTTCCTCTTCAGTAGGATTTGATGGCCAGCCCGATGAAGCTGCTATCTGCCATTTGTGGGTCACCCCATGATGAAACTGTCTTCAAGTCTGAAGAAGAAAGGGAAACAGGATATTTTCAGTGCCATCCATTTTTTCTTCCTTTTTGTTTTTTTTTTAGCTAGCTCTGCCCACCCTCACTACTTCCTCGCAAAGATATGCATCACACTAAGGCATTGTTGGCAAGTGTTCAAATGTTTCCATTATCTAGTACCCAAATGGTAGCATCAGTTTGTTGTCATTTTAACAAATGTGTAAAGGAAGTATGAGTTACCTAAAGAAAGACAAAGACAGGATGTGACTTACACAAATCATGGTAATGGAACCCTTCCTTCCGTGGAAATAAATCTTCTCAAACTTTTTCTATCCAAGTCTCAAAAATGCAAAGTTCATTTATTATATAGTGGCTTTTGTTGACATCACTGTTGAGCTTCATTTTATTAGTGTACTATACAGTAGCTTTAACTAGTTTGATAATTTTCAGTAATTGACCTTATTTTTTCACTTATCTCATGTATCTCATTTTCAAAATTAACAAGACTGGGATAAAAACCTTGACTGTTGTTTTCCTCAAGCAGGGGAAAATACTTCCTTTGACACAAATATACTCCTCGCTTCAGTACAAACATATACAATGTTACTATTTCTATGCTTTTACTGTAGTGTGCTATTCTTCATTTAGTTAGTTATAAAACATGTAGAAAGACCTCCAATAGATTGGTTCAGAAGAAGCAGCAGATAATTTGCTTTCGGAGGAAGGTGGCCTGCCTCTGATCAGACCAGGTGAGTAGCAGTAAAAGAGAACAACAATGAATTGGCCATCTGGTGCCCATGCATTTAGCATTCTCGGTTCATTTCTTAATAGATAAGTTGGAATCATCACCTACAGGTGGCATATATGGCTGCCAACGAGAATGCTGGTTTCATTCATGTAAGATAATTACCAGCCTTTGGGTAATTAGAGATTTTAGTTACTAGGAGACTCATGTTTGAGCCATCATTGCCCGCCTACCTGTGTAGTATAGTTTAACTGGAAAATGAGGTTTGCTCTTTTTTCCCAACTATTAGCATTCTCAGTTTTAATTGGAAATGGTCTGATCTCATTTTTAACAATGTGGTGCATTGAATTTCTTTTTATCAGCAACAAAGAGGATTTGTGAAAGGTGCTCAAATTCATGTGCTAAGATTTGGGAGATTTTGTTGTTGTTATTTAGTAAAACACTTAATTATTATGCAGCATACCCCACTATTTGTTATTCCGTTCAGACAAATTCAGGATATTTCAAGCAACACTGATACATTTGGGATGTATAATGATTTTAAAGCCAGCTAACATGTTGACAATTAGTCCAAAAATTGGCTCCCACATGGATTTCATTTTACTATCTCTGAATAGAAGTAAAAAGTAATTACTGCACTTAAAGATTAACATTAATAAGTCCTTCAAATTAATGTACGTGAAAATGGAACTGTCTTCCTTATGTGACAAGTAATTTTTCAGGACAACTTGCAATTTATATAAGGCTATGCTTTTTGTTGGCATAAAGCCTTAGTTCAGTCTGAGATTATTTCCTGAAGACAGAACTGATTTTAGTTCTTTTGTTCTCATTATTTCATTTAATTTGAAGAGGCTGGAGATAGATACATGAATGGGTCAGTCAAGGAAACTTGACTTTGCAATTGAAATGTTTCTCAAGGTATATTCAGATAACAATCTCAACTTACTAGGAAGTATTGTGGGTTGTGCATAATTGTGTATAAAACCAAGGCTGAAGTTAATGCTTGACAGAAACTGAAATCCTTGCTCCTTTTTGTTCTGAATCAGTCCTATTGATTTGATTAAGGCAGTGCCACAGTAAGCAGATTGAGAGCTGCTGCACAAGTCAGTTTAAGAACTTTCATTAACATAAATAGGCTTAAGCTAAGACCACACACATCTGAGTTTGTGCGACTAAGTTCCTTCTGGTTTTTAGGGGGTTTTACTTTTGAATTAAAGTGACTCTTCAATATCATGATCTGTCCTAAACTACTTGGATGTTGGAATTGTTCAGTTCCTGCCCTTCCAAGGCTAAATGGAAATGAGATATATGAATAGATCTCCCAACATATTTTTCTTCTGTTTTCAGTAAGTAGCCTTTGGACCAATGTAGACTGGTCTGGGATTAGGGATGGATGTACAATATGTTTCTGTCCATTGTAGGCCAGAATTTAGTCAATTCACCCCGTCCAAATCCAGATGCAGGTTTCAATACAATCTGCAGTTCAGCTGCACCAATTCTGAACTTATACTATGATTTGTGGTCTACAAACATACTCACATAGGGCCCAAAAACAGCTGGAAAAAATATGATGCATATTTCCCCTTCTACAGCTAACAGCAATTTTAAAGGATATTTTTGAGGCAAGGCACAACAGCAGGGGCTAAAGGAAAGACCTACAGAGAAGAATTGATAGGAAAATCTGCACAGCTCTGACTCATTCTGAACAGATCGCAGAGGACAGTGTCAGCAAATGCTAAGGGGATAATAATTGCTTAGATGCTTTTTACAATGTTAAACAGTTGTGGGATGGGAGTTGCACCACAGAAAATTCTAATTCACAGATATTCACAGATACTGTGTATTTCAGAGGAGATGCTTAGGCAGCACTTTAGGCCCCCATTTAGTGTAAGCAATAACCATTCAGAACCAATGATGTGAAACTGCTTCAAAAGACTCCCTAATGAACATAGGAAACCTTTAAGCAAGAACACTAATGGGCAAGTGCCAGTTCCATTAGAACTCAGCCATGGAACTAGTCTAAGTTTCCACTTGCATATCAAATTTTGCAGTTTCCAGGAGAACTGACTGGCACTGGAGTTCGATTATTGTTCACAACTCTTTTAATCAGAATCATGGGACAGTCATAGGGACAATTAGCTGCCTTGTTCCATAAAATTCTGTCATGTGTAGAGTCCATTTGAGGAAATCATGGTGGCTTTTCCCTTGCTGTGGAAATTGTAGGGTGCCTTTGTGTCCTACTTCACAGAGGACAATCTGTGAAGCAGTGTGGTTATTAATAAGGACCAGTCCTAGAAAGCATATCATGATGGCCACATTTACAGGTGTTGGAGGAACAGGACCCCTGTGAAAGTGGGAAAACCACAACTATCTCTACTGCCTTCTGATCAAACTCACCAATACTTCCTCTTTGCATCAAGGAAATGCTGGAGAGATTTATTTCTCTGGATATGGGGAGCAGGAAGGCATGCTTTGGAGGCCTACCTCTGTCCCTTTTTGCTTCCTCTCTCTATGGTTGATGCTTTGGAGGGCCTCCCTCCTTTCACTCCCTACCTATGGTGATCACAATTTTATTCAGTATTATTAAAAATTAATAGTCTGTATGACAGTTTGTTCATAAGTATGAGTGGTTCATAACTCAGACATCCGCAACTTGGGGACTGCTTGTACCCCAAAACTGGATGTTTGGAGAACCCAAAAAAATAAAAATGAATAACAACTACACCTGAGAGTATTTTGAAGCTGTAAAATAGCTTCAGAATAACAGTGATCTACATAATCATGGCTGAAGGTTACCTTCATTCAGCCTTGAGTATCCCTGCTCCTAGAGCTTGAGGATAGATATAAAATGACCAGGGTGGTGCATGTACTTTATCTCTTCCATTGAATTTTTCTATCAAAATGAATGCCAACATATATGAACATGGATAAAATCAAAGTAAACAATTATCAGTGTCAAGTTGCAGTTATTATCTACCAGTGTTAAATATGTCTGCAAGTAGGAAAAAATGCATGCAATGGGAGAAAATATACTTATGGATAACATTTATGATGATCCTAACTTCCCCTGGTGTGTTATAATAATAAACTACTTTTAGCACCACTCAGTCGACAAAAGAGGCAAGCTGCAAGCATGACGAAATGATGGTGCATTTCACTTCTAGGCATCACTATGCAGCTGACCGGGCCATCATTTTTCAGGGACAAACTAGTGTCTCAACACCAACATGGAAAATGTGCTTGTTTTCATGCTGAACGTTTAGCCTGTGCTCTTGTTTCTCAAAAGCACTAAGTAACAAAGAAAGAATGAATTGTTTGTATTATATGGTCAAATGGATAAATCAACAAGATACTGGCTGCTTCAGGAAAGGTAAAATAATACTGGCAGAACAAATACTTTTCTTGCCTACTATGATCTATGGCATCTCTGGTAAAATGATCTCAGGTGACAGAAGTGGGAAAGTAATTCTGTATGGGGTTTTGAAGAAATCAGGTAGGATATGCAAGGTTAGGTAGGCTGACACCATGTATGGAGTCAGCCTACCTGGAGTAAGTACATGGAGTAAGGCCCAATGAACTCAATTAGACTTCTGAGTCAGCATGCGTAGGATTGTGCTGTTAACACTCATGTTTTAACTTTTAAAATTATAGTTGCAACAATGCTTCCATATGGTATTGATCTATTTATGTGGTCAATCTAGTATAGTAAACTGTGGTGGAAGATACCATCGATACCTTAGTTGAAATTATGCAGCACAGTTAATATAGTACAGATTCATTAGGTTTTTCAGTTCAATTTATGGCATTTGAAATATTCCACTGGAAATTAATGTGTTACACCTTCCATGCTCATATTTTTTAAATCAGGCTGTATAAATCTATTGGTTTTTTTCTGCTGCTAAAAATACATTAAAAAAACAATGCAATGATCAGCACTTTCCTACCAGTGTTCATACATAGGCTAATGTCCATGGAGCAATTAATATTTATGAGCTAAATGAGTTCCCCTTATATCCTAAATCATGAATATATAGTACTGGAAGCTTTAAAAAGCAAACCATGCAAGAATAAACTAATATAATAAATAGGCATTTACACACACATCAATTATGAATGTTTGTCAAGTACAAATATATTTTAGCAAACTGAAATTAATATCTACGTTTTTTCTATTAGCATTACTATTGATCAGAAACCAACTGCCTCTTAGCTACATGAGTCTGATAGAATACAGACTCTACTCAGTTTTTTCTTGGTGTGCTCTGATTAGCAAGGTACATGAAGCTGGCATTGCCAATAGTCAAACCACCTTATCTGGACATCAAGTTTTCCTAGGCCAAGATTCACTGTAAATATTGCTAGCAATGAAAAAGTAAACAGTGGGTGATCATGATCTAACCCATTATTATTCCCCAACAGTTTCCAGTACTAGAACATACAAGCACATGGAAACAATTTTTATTGTTCATCCCAGTGATTGGTGGTTTATAATATAAAGCTACTCTATCATAGAGGTCAGAATTAGAAGATCAAAGGGACTTAAACAATCCATAAATCTAGCTTTTTGAGATTCTGTGGTTTTCAATATTCTTTTTTCTTTTAGCCAAATTTCATGTTATTTGCCATTCAAACATTCAGTTCTGTTCTATTGATAACAATGTGCTTGTTTATTTTTTTAAAAGCAATGTATTGGTCTATTTTCATTCCAGTGTGAACATTGAAAGTAATGCTCAATAATATAAAACGTATTATAATGCCAAATTAAATGCTTTGGAACCAGAAATAGTAAGTCAAATTTATAAACATAAAAAGGAACCCATCAAATTTTGGGCTAAAGTAGCCACTTCTATGGGTTGTTCCACCGCCTCTCTGTTCTGTGAATATCTTATTAACAAAGTAATTTGAACTATGCAAATATGTCAGTGCTATTCCACTAGTGCACTTTCAGTGTTGTACTAGCACAGGTACCTCTGCATAGTGCAAACTCTTGTGCTTATAAGATGCACATCCAGTCCCTGGGTTAAGAACAAGTTCCATTCCTGAGCTCATCTTTAAGTGAGATTTGTATATAAGTTGGATCACATATATAAAAAGCAAATAAAACACTTAAGAAACACTTTCATATGCATTAAAACATATTAAACACAATGTAGCATTGTAATAATGATAATGATTCTGTAATAATAAAGTATCAGGTACTGCAGAGAGAGAGAGAGAGAGAGGGAATCTGTATGTATGTGTGTAAGTATACAGTACAACTCTTAAAATAGTTTAGATATAAAAAGATAGAAAAATAGTAAAAATATTATTAAAGGTTAATATTCCTTGAGCTAATGTTAAGCCTAACATTAACTGAATGATTATAGAGATGGGATTTCTTTATCCTTTAAAATTATTCCTATTGTCACTAACTCTACATGATCCAAAACACAGTAGCTTGGATACTTCAGTTTTTCATATGCATGAAAAACTATTGTACTTCCACTGTGGAACTAATTGCAACTTTGCCACTCACTGCTTTTTCCTTCCTCCTCCCCTTCTGGTTTCCTTCCTTCCCTTTCTCATTTCTTCCTTTCCTCACTGCCTGGCACTCGCCACCTGTAGGTGCCTGCTTGCTGCTCAAGGATAAGGCGGGACTTCTGGGTCTGCTTGTTCATAAGTAGGGGTTGTTCTTAACTCAGACATTCGTACCTGGGGGACTGTGTGTATTACACAGAGCAGAAAGCCCATGGCACAGTTCAAAGGCGTACTGACAATAAATGCTGAATGTATTTTCAGGTTGCTATTGAGGTGCTTTGCCTCAGGTTCCTTTTCCTCTGACACCCTAAAATAACTGGGATGATCTGCTGTATTAGTGCAAAACAGAATTAAAAACTAAATGTGCTAATTGTCTCTTGCACCAAATCCAGTTTTTACAGTGGACAGCAGACTGTAATATTCCTATTAAAATTGCCAAAGTGATGCTTGAGGGAAAACTTACCAGGCGATCCTATTATTAATGTTACAAAGGGGAAGGACAGAATTTCTTCAGTCATCCCAGACTGAAGGATGCAGAAAAATGGGCTCAAAATACAGGATGTGAGATTCCATCTAGATACCATCAAAAATGTCATGTTAGAGAAGTGCAACAATGGAGCCTATGGAGGTCATGGGCTCTTCCACCCTAGAAGCACGCAAGATGCAATGGGACAGCCATCATGGTTTAACCTGGAGTCCTTCACTGAGAGAGGTTGGATCTGATGGCTGTCTGGCCCCTTCCAACTCTACTATTCTATGATTCTATAATGGCACAGTCCTATATGTGCCTAATGAGAAGTCCCATTGAGCTAAATGAAACTTATTCCCTGGAAGTGGGCATAAGGTTGCAGTCTAAGAATCATACTAGTATGTATACTGGTAAGTATAAGTTCCATCACACCAGTATACCAAGACTGGTGCCTTCCGGATTATAAATGCATAAATAAAGGGAGAGGGGTCTAAAGCAGGAGAGGGAGATAAAGTGCCATTAAACCAGTGGATTTCCATTATACAACATTGCATTGAATCTAGGAATCTGTATTTAAAATCTACTTCTTCCAGTTGAAAGGACAACAATTTTTACACATAACTTTAATCACTATAATATAACTTATCTGGCCCAAGTTGCCATTCATGAAAAAGTGCCAGAACTGATGAGGGAATCATACAAGTCTTCACAGAAATAATAACTCTACTGAAATGGCATATGCTGTTAGAAAGAGGTTAATTGTTTTTGCATATCAGGAATTCAAAAGAAAATAGACAAATGCACAGAATGCTAAATGGGATTAGTAGATTAATGCACAGATGAAAGAGATTCTAAGCAAAAGCACAGTCTTTCATAGTTATCTCTCTCTCTCTCTCTCTCTCTCACACACACACACACACACAACCACTGCTTTGATAATAGGAAGACTCTCTTTGCTTTTGTCAGTGTCAATGCTGTGGTTATCTCTCCTTTAGAACTGGGACCTGTGGGCATTCTAAGGTTGCCATTAAAATGTCAAGATTGATCAGAGTAATCAGGGTTTATTTGTAAGGAAAGGCTTTCGGTGACACTACCATTTCAAATGCATACCTTACAGTTTGAGAACTCTATCTCTTTTGCTCTATTCTTGCTTCTCTTGGCTGGTCCTGCATAAATCGTGATGGCATAAATGAAGCAACAGCGCAAATCACTGGAAAGACAGGGCTAACTCATCCCTATGCATATTGTTCCTATGCATATTGTCTAGTCATGGACCTTAAACTTGTACATGCCCTAGGCTAGGGGGCGCCAACATGCTATTTCCATTCACAGGTCCATAGCCAGACTCTTTGTGCTGCCACGGTGTTCTCTTCTCTTTTAAGAGTTGTTTGGGGTTTTGAAACCTCTGCCTTGGACTGTCTTTGGGGCAGAATTGAACACAAAAATCTAGTTAAGCACCTGAGTTGTATAGTGGCAGTAATACCTCTCTCGATCTAGAAGCCATGCTTCTGGTTATGCATACAAGGGTGGCATTTGCCCTCTTGACTGGTGCATCACACTGCTGGCTCATGTTTAGCCTGTAGTTGACCAGCATATCAAGATTCTTTTCACAAGTGCTGCTTTCCAGCCATTTGTTCCCAAACCTGTACTTATGAAACCCATTCCTATGCCCCAAGTGGAAGACATTGCACCTATCTCCATTGAATGCCATCCTGTTGTACATGACCCACTTCTGTAGTATGCCCAGATCCTTTTGGATCCAGAGTATCTGATCTCAGTTGTAGCCACCACCCCCATTTTAGTATCATCTGTGAATTTGATCAGCAGACTTGTCAGCCCCTGGTCCAGGTCATTAATGAAAAGATTGAACAGAATCAGTCCCAGGACTGAGCCCTGGGGGACCACTGGTCACCAGCCTCCATCCTGATGATTCCTCTGCTTTCTGGCCATCAGCCATGCCCTAATCCATCAGACAGTGCATCCGTCTATCCCAAAATTCCTCAATTTCTCAACCAGGTTATCATGTGACACTTTGTCAAAATAGTCATTTAGCATCTGTGCCTGTTCTCTCACATCAGTCACTGAATCTTCTTCCTCCTTATTAAACACTTCCGCTGCCTGTCTTCCCTTCCTCTTTCTGTTTACATCTTGGTAGAAGCCCTTTTTGTTGCTCCTGATATTCTTTGCAGCTCTCAGCTCGTAATAAGCCTTAGCCTTGCAAAGCATCCTTCTGCTACAAGCCTCCTTCTCCTAGTATACCTTTTTGTCTACTTACCCCAGAATCCATTTCCTGCAGAGGTTCCTCTTATGCCTAATCCCTCTCACCTCTTCTCTTCTCATCCATGGGGTGCTCTCCATCACCTCCCCACCTTGCTAACAAGCGGTATCATCAAGGCTTGCACTTTCAAGACCTCCCTTTTGAGTGCTATCCACCCATCCTGAACTCCCTTGCCTTCTGGTGCCCTCTCCCAGGAGACTTTCCCTAGTGTGGCCTTCAATTGACCAAAGTTGGCCCTTGTGAAGTCTCAACTTTTAGTACTCAACCTGCTGCTCATTCCCATTCCCCTGATCTCAAAGCATACAGAGCTCCCCTAATCTGCACCCCATCTATTAGGTCAAGGATACTTCCCCCCCATTACTTCCCGGACCCTCTGCATGAAAAACCCTCCTTCTGTAGCATCTAGATGTGATCTGGCCATCTCCACCAAGTGAGAATCCCAACTAATATCTGAGAGATTGAAATCTTTGCTGTTCAACATCTACATGAAACCGCTGGGAGAGGTCATCAGGAGGTGTGGGCTGCGGAACCATCAGTACGCTGATGATACCCAGCTCTACCTCTCATTCTCCACCAATCCAGGTGAGGCAGTGGCTGTGCTGAACCGGTGCCTGGCCGAAGTAATGGGCCAAGGTAATGGGCTTTCTCAGCGGTGGTGCCTAAGTTATGGAATGCGCTCCCCAGAGAGGTCTGCCTGGCGCCATCGTTATTTGTTTTTTGGCGCCAGGCGAAGTCCTTTTTATTTAAGCGGCATTTTAAATGATAATATTATTGAATTTTATCAGGCCAGGGCGGCTTATTTTATATTGTATATTTGTATCTTATTTTAATGTATATATTTTAAAATGTTATTTATGATGTTTTAATTTATTGTTGTAAGCCGCCCCGAGGCTTTGGCGAATGGGGCGGCATAACAATGTTTTAATAAATAAATAAATAAATAAATAAATAAATAAATAAATAAAATCTCCCATAATTACTGTGTCCCTCCTTAAGTTATCATTCAAATCTGATCTGTCAGGGCATCATCCAGGGTCACACGTTGACTTGGAGGGCAATAACATGCCTCCACTGTCAGGTCCCTCCCCCTGTCAAAACCCTTTAGTTTCACCCAGACTGTCTTTACCAGATCCCCATCTGTGTCACATTCTATCTCATTGCACCCTATCCCTTCCCTGACTGTCTGCTGTCTCCTCCCCTCTTTCCCTTCCTGTCATTTCTAAACAGGCCATGCCCTCTATGTTTACATTCCAGTCTCACCTTTCATCACACCAAGTTTCTGTAATCCCCACCATGTCATATTCTCCTATTCCCAGGAGAGCCTCTAGCTCTCACCTTACAAGCACATCCACCTTACAAGCACATCCACAAGCTCAACGTATTACCTATGTTCCCAGCAATGGTATCCATGCATCTCAGCACTTTCCCACAAATCCCTTTCTTTGGGTCCCCTGGCCTCTTCCTTTCTCCCATCTTCCCTGATACTGGCATCCTCTTTGTAGAATCCCATCAGCTCCTGCAGTACATCTAACACTGTGGACCGGAAAACCTGGTCCTCTCCCGTCACTTGTCCCCTTACTCGTCCCTGGGTTCTGTACCCCCTGGTTCAGTTTAAAGCCTTCTAGATGAAGCTCACTAGAGCATTTCAAAAGGACCTTTTCCCCATCCTTGTGAGGTGCACCCCATCCCTCGCCAGAAGCTCATTGGCAGGAAACCAAGCGCCATGGTCAAGGAATCTGAAGTGTTCCTTCTGACACCATGGCTTGAGCCATTCATTCACCTCTGCAACCCTGCTTTCCCTGGCTGGTCCAAAACCCTGGACTGGCAAAAGGCCACTTGGGCCTTTACGTTCCTGAGCTTCTTGCCCATTGTTTGCAACTGAAAAATGGGTAAGTTTTTAAAAATTATTTTTAGAGTCACTACATTTCAGCAGAAATTATGTTTAGGGTCACTGCATTGTTATATATGGGTGGACTTGGGAAAGGTATGCATACGCATTATACAAAAAAAAAAGTCTTGTCAGTTTCATCCTCTCCATATACTATGTCTCTAGCTCAGCGGAACTGTATTCACTACCTGTCAAAGAACTGGTTAATTCCATCCTCCACTTGGGGAATTGACTCGCTAGTGAATATTACTTTGTGAGGAAAGCCGCTTCACATTACAAGCACACGTACCTGCCAAGTGGCTGCTCAGAATTGTGAGTGGGATCATGAAACATGATCCTACGGCATGGCAAAGAAATTGCAGGGGAGGGGCCAACTGTGCAAACAGCAGCAGCGTTCCATTGAGGCAGTTTCACCCTCTGGCTATTAAACCTTGAACTGACACTTGCCCCTTTTCAACACTTCCCCAAGTCAGAAGAAGCCAGCAAAAAGGATATTGTCCCTTCCTATTGTGTCCCATTCTGAGAGCAATTACTGCAGCGGTTTCTTCAGCTGCCCTTCTCCTTCATTCTGTTTTCAGCCTTAGGTGATTTTTGCCCTCTCCTTCTAGGAATCATGAAGAAAGGACCACAGAAAAAATGTACCAAATGCATTCAGGTTTTTAAAGTACTTCTTTATAAGAAAAATGGCAGCTGCTGGAAAAGAAGGAAATTAACGATGTCACTGAAACCTGCTGAAAGGTGCTTGAAACAAAATGTTGCAAATGTTTCACAAGGACTGCTCAGAGAATGTGCTTTGGGAGTGGATGTGCTTGTAAGGTGAAGCCTTCCTTAAAACAAAAAGTTCTTGACTAACAAGGCAAGCCCTGGGGTGAAATGGACAAGCTTTTTGTATAAAGAAATACATCTCAGATAGACAGACTTGAAAAGACCACCGACTTTTTAAAATGTGCAAATTTAAAGATCTGAAAAATTAGAACACAAAATCCTACTTTTGCATATGTAAAGATCTAAAACCCTCCCCCAGCCCCATTATCCCAATCATTTGTTTGAATTACTCCCATAATTTAATAATAAAATCTAAAAACCATGTATTAGATCAAGTCACTGTAGTCTGAGTTGATTCTCACAGGGTGAAACATAGCAAAATCTACCAAGACCAAATTGATAAAATTCATCAAGATTTCAACCCAAAAACAGAATTCTGATATATTCCTAGGCTTGATGGATAAATACTGACCTGCATTAAGACAATATTCCATGTGCGTGCCCCAATGTGACTAATGTCATACTGACATGATCCTACAAACTTAAAAATATAATTTTCCCTTGCCACTAAGAGCACAGTCCAGTTGTCCTACTGATGTCAATGAGCTTTAAGGAGATCGAGCTACTGAATCTCACTAATTTAATAGAATTTCAGGGTAGCTAAATGCCTACAAATTAAAACTTTAGCAGATGCTACCAACATAGATTCAAATTAATTTGTCTCTGGCATCTCTGAATGCTAGCAACTCCATCTGTGGGGAAAATGTTGTATCTTATGTATCAAATTCAGTTTCTGATCATTAACATAAATGATGATCAAATTATTATTATTATTATTATTATTATTATTATTATTATTATTATTATTATTACATTTCTATGCCACCCCTTGTCAAAGCCTCGGGGCGGCTTACCACACAATAAAATACATTGAAATACAATAGCACATAATAAATTACCATTAAATACAAAAATACAAAAAAATACATTGAGTTACAAACATAATAATATAAAATTAAAATTATCAGTATAAAATAAGTAAATAAAGAATATAGGAGGAGAAAAGAGAAGGAAGAAGAAGTTGCCCTGGCCAGATCATATATTTTAACAATTAAAATGATGTTTAAATAAAAAGGTCTTTACCTGGCGCTGAAAAACCAGTAACGACGGTGCCAGGCGGACCTCTTTGGGGAGTGAATTCCATAGGTTGGGTGCCACCGCAGAGAAAGCCCTCCTCCGGGTACTTAGTCTCCTAATTTCTTTCATGGAGGGTTCCCGGAGAAGGGACTCTCCCGCAGATCTCAAAGGGCGGTTGGGCATATATGGACGTAAGTGCTCGTTCAGGTAGCCCGGACCCAAGCCATTTAGGGCTGTATAGGTCATAATCAACACCTTGAATTGGGCCCGGGCTTCAATGGGCAGCCAGTGAAGCTGACGGAGGACTGGAGTCATGTGAGCATAACGCCCTGTCCCCGTCAGCAACCTGGCAGCTCTATTTTGCACCAATTGAAGTGTTCGGACCGTCTTCAGGGGAAGCCCCACGTAAAGCGCGTTACAGAAGTCTAGGCGGGAAGTCACCAGTGCGTGTGTCACCGTCGCCAGGCAGTCGTACTCCAGGTAGGGGCGCAGCTGATTAATCAGCCGAAGCTGAAGGAAGGTGCTCCTCGCCACCGCTGTCACCTGAGCTTCCAAAGAAAGCTCCGGGTCAAGAAGTACTCCTAAGCTGCGGACCTTATCCCTAAGAGGGAGTGTTGCACCATTCAGGACCAGGTCAACTCCACCCTCTCCGAAGCCCGATCCGCCAACCAACAGGACCTCCGTCTTGTCTGGGTTGAGTTTCAGTTTATTGGCCCTCATCCATTCCATTACCTCAGCCAAGCACCGGTTCAGCACAGCCACTGCCTCACCTGGATTAGTGGAAAACGAGAGGTAGAGCTGGGTATCATCAGCGTACTGATGATTCCACAGCCCACACCTCCTGATGACCTCTCCCAGTGGTTTCATATAGATGTTAAGTAGCAGAGGGGATAGAATGGAGCCCTGTGGTACTCCATGGCATAGCTGCCATGACACAGAGACATGGTCCCCCAGCACTACCTTCTGGAATCGACCGTTGAGATGGGAGTGGAACCATTGCAAAGCAGTGCCTCCAACCCCCAATCCCAATAGCCTATTCAGAAGGATACCATGGTCGATGGTATCGAAAGCCGCCGAGAGGTCCAGAAGAACCAACAGGAATGCACTCCCCCTGTCCTTCTCCCTGCACAGGTCATCGTACAGGGCGACCAAGGCAGATTCAGTACTGTACCCGGGTCTGAAGCCAGATTGAAAAGGATCCAGATAATCAGTTTCATCCAAGAGTGCTTGGAGTTGTCCCGCCACCACTCGCTCCAACACCTTGCCCAGAAACGGGATGTTGGCCACAGGTCTATAGTTAGTGGCCATGTCTGGATCCAGTGACGCTTTCTTCAGGACTGAATTATTACCATTCTTGTTCCTAGTTCCATTGTTCCATCAAAACCACGATGAATGCCACTAGAGGGCTGTGGTTCTCACCAGTTCACTGTAATGGAGAAATAGTAGACAATTATTATTTCACAGACAAAGAAGCAACTCCATAGCCCTTATATGACATCAGAGGTCATCCTGGGGATTCCACCTCTGAGGTCAGAGACAGCCCTGCAATGACAGAAAAGAGGAATCAGAAACAATTGCTGCTGCAGCCAGTACAAACAGAACTGCTTCAGCTGCCTCCAAGGTTGAAAAAGCAATCTCAGAGTGGATGAGAAGAGATTGGAGAGAGAAGCCATGATGTGCCCTATATTAACAACACTCCAGCTTTCTTCCCTCCCATTCTGAAGCATCATTACAGAAAAGAAAAGTTTGTCTAGTGAAAAGTGAAGAGGGAGACAAATAGCACCTCTACTGCAGGTTCTGCCCTGCGCTGGATGATTTGAAGCTTTCTGGTTTGATGGATTCTACTAACAGTATATTTGAATTCCCAAGGCACTGCCAGGGTGGGGATTTCTACAGAGGCAGATTCAGAAAGGAACTGAGAAAGTCCAGAGGCCATTGTTAGAGAGTCATGTCTGTTGTCATATTTCTATTCTGGCAGATATGCAAGTGTATGATCTTGCTTTGGTTAAGATGACTGCAATTGTGTTTTGTTTGCTTCTGCTTTAATCTCTACATTTACATTTGCTTAATTCTTTAGTGTGTTCATTGTATTTTGAATCCTTAAAAGATCCTCTGCTTCTTGGCAGAAATATAAATCATTTGCACAGTGCTTCTATAAGTACTTGACTGCCATAATACTGCTCTCCTCCCATGGAGAGGTTGCTTACTAAAGGAGGTTTTGCTTACTAATTCTGGGTGAGCTAATGTACAATTATGACACACGGATATCAGAGTGGGAATGAAAAATTATGCAGATAGCCACTCCCAACATCCCTAGCCAACATGGCCAATGATGAGGAGGTATGGGATTGCAATTTATCAGCCTTGGAGGGCTTCCCATCCCTTAATAGAGAAATGAGCCTAGCAGCACAAGATATAGAAATCTATTTGTCTCAGTAGAAACTGAAGTCTTTATTCTACCACAGTGTGTATGGATGACTAGGGATTAGCTTTGAACCCTTTTCCAGAAGATGGGATGGGGAAAGAGAATCAAAACAAGAAGAGCCAAGGGGAGGGGGGATATAACAATGCATCGCATTTAATTGTGATGTTATTTATTGATAATGCAGCTTTGTTCTCTCCTTATTTAATTAATATGAGAATAATCAAAGTGTTATTTTTATTTTTGCCTTTTTGTTTAAAGAAGTTTCTGGCCATTTAATTCCCACTGATGGGTTGTTATTTTTAAATTCGTCTTGTATTTCAGTTCTATTCAATGCAACATAAAATCATTGCAGCATCATGTTGGGGATAGAGGAAGAAAGAGACAGGGAGAGAGATTAAGGGATTTTGCTGCTGCTACACAAACCTCAGGTGTAATAATGGACCAGGTTTTAATATGAGCCAAGGATTCAGCCTTGGGAAGTAATAATGAAATGCCTTTGAGGAAGTGTAGAGTCTATTTTCCTCTGTAGTGTAAAATCACAGGCAGCCCACCCATTTCTGCAATTACCAGGAAGATTTTCACATGAATATGTGTCTCACCCCTAGCACTTTCCATTTTAGAAATTAAGCACTGTATTCACTGTATAGGGATGCAGTGGTGCAGTGGGTTAAACCTCTGAGCTGCTGGGCTGGTTGATCGAAAGATCGACAATTTAAATCCACAGACAGGGTGAGCTCCCATACTCTGTCCCAGCTCCTGCCAACCTTGCAGTTCGAAAGCGTGCAAATGCAAGTAGATAAAAAGGTACCACTTCGGTGGGAAGGTAACAGCATTCCGTGCACTTCGGAGTTTAGTCATGCCGGCCACATGACCACAGAGACTGTCAGCAGACAAACGCTGGCTCCCTCAGCTAAGAAACGGAGATGAGCACTGCCCCCAAGAGTCAGACATGACTGGATTTTAATGTCATGGGGAAACCTTTACCTTTACCTATTCATTATGCCAGAGATAATTGCAGCTTTTGCCTACCTCCTACCAAGGTGGTAAGCTATCGCCAAGACTTCATGGCATTTCAGCTTGCAGCTGGAAGCTCACATAAGTGAATGAACAAAATAATAATAATAATATCCACATAGAAAACTAGACTCAGAGAAGAGTTCTAACCTAGCTAGGAGGTCAAAGTAGTTTTGGCTATAGTAGTTATAAGAGAAACTGTCATACAAATGCAGAAATAGTATCATATAGGCAATGATACAATACTCCACACTTTCCCCTCAACTCAAGACCAGTCTCTAGATCCATCAAATTCATGATGCACTTTTTTGGACTCTTCCACATGGGTGATCAAAGGATCCAGTGACCATCACTTAATAGCCTGAATATTGAAAATGAGCTTCCCATGAAGAATGCTAGGGTTTTCACAGTCACATTCTATATTCTTTAGTATCTCAGTATATATAATCCAGTTTTGGCCTGGATCTTTCTCTATGAACCAGCATTAACTGAAAAAACAATGATATGAACTAATGGTAGACTTTATTGAAAAGGCCTACATAAGACACTTCAATTTTTAGCTATACCCTTATCAAAAAAACTCATGTATAGAAATCAGTGCAGAATTAGGTGGAACATAAGATACAAAGGTATATTATGCAAACAGAGGAAATAATCACTTCTCAAACTGCACATTAATAACCCTGATGACTAGACACCCTTTTCCTATAAGAGACATATCCAGGGACAGAACTCGGTAGCTATGGAAACAGGAGAATAAACTAGACAGAGGGCTTATATGAACTTCTGCATATGCATATGACAACATGCTCACATGTTCACTAATATATACATCCTGACAGGCCTGTTCAGAATCTGGATCACTGAAACCAAGACCCTGTTTGGCAAAGATTGATAGCTGTGTACTGCTCAGTGAAGAGGAAAAACATAACGTATCTCTTTGTCCACATCAAGCTGAGAGGAGTAGCCAAACAACAAGAAAGGTGTGCAGCCTTTGCTGCATAGATTAAGACTGAGGCTAGGGCTGCATGGAATTTTTCCCAGTGAATTCTTGAAGCAGAGCAACAAATACTGCCTTAGTTTCATTTTAGCTCAGAAATCCATGCTATGAAATATTCATATAGAAAAACTCTATTTTGCTGAAAAGTGGACTTGAATGATTACATCTGGCCTCAGCTGTGCAGAACTTGGACTGAGTGACTGTGAGTTGCATGTTTTAGAGCTGAGATCAAAACAAACAGATTCTACTGAATGTTATGAATGACTGTTTTAAGGTATGTTATAATACCTTTAAAAAGAAGTGGTGGGGAGATTTTTGAGATTTTCAGATTTCCCCAGTCTGCACATGTGAAAACAGAAAGTGGTTCAGTCACTGTCTGTACCCAGAAACTCACACATTTCTAGAGTTCTGATGAGTTATGTGGACCTTTCTGAAAAAAAGCACACATTTAAAGAGTGCACAAAGACACATGTGCATATTTAAAAATATAGAAATGCACGTTCTAGTGAATTCCAATTAATTGAAAGTGATGACAATGATAGTGATGACAATTGCAAGACAATGATGTACACAACGGCAATAGACAATGACAATGACAATGATTGAGTCGATCCTGGACTCAGGCCATATAGAATAGAAGGACTGTAATGTGGCAAGGAATACATACTCCCAATTTCTTCTTTATCAAAGTAAAATCTAAGTTTGAGGATGTTAATCTGAAACTGAAAAGGGTTAAATGATTTTCTTAACCTAAGAGTGAAGAGGCTACTTTAAACTATAGATGGCTAATTTGATTTGGAATGGTTGAATAGTGTAAGTGAATGTTTTGGGAGGCATATTATAAGACACCCTTAAAAGACCTCAGACTTATAGTATAGGATCCTGATCAAGATCACCTTGCCAGTGTAGGTATATTTTAATTCACTCTGTGGCATTATCATAATACCTACAGTTAAAACATTAAAGGTCTTTGAGAGAAGAAAGGCCAAATCTATCAGCTGTTTGGAAATGGTTTGTAAGCTGACACCAAACTTAGCTGATAAGAATGGGGAAATGGTGAATTGGCACATGCTTAAATACCAACTAAAAGGGAAGAATCTTTGTGAAGCACCTTGTGTTTTTCACTTGCACAGTTAAGATGCAGAAGGATGTTCTTATGCAATGCTGCTGGCTTGAGGAGCTGTAATGATAAGCAGACATTATGTTATATATGAGCAAAGATGACCCTACACTCAAGGAAAATGTATTAGAGGAAAATACATCAATGATGATAACATGCTCAGATAGTAGATCTTCAGCAATTTTTTTAAAGAAGCCTCAGATTAAAACATTATGCATAATGCCGTAATTTTCCTAGAATGCATGGATATGAACTACGGGACTGTTAAGGAATAGTCACTCCACTCCACTTGTTTAATTGGAATCTAAGCAATCATGCACACCATTTTTATTAAAAGGTATCTTCATGGAGAGGACAACTCTTGACAGGGCAAGCGTATACAAGTACATTGGCAAGAGCTTTTTGTGACCTCTTCATTTTGCTCTATTGTCTCTTCACCTCTGATCTTTGGTGGACCATAAGATTCAAGGGTTCAGCTAACTGTGGGCCTCTTTAGATTCTAAGATTTTGGAATTTGCAAATAATGATAACTAGCAGTGCTGAAAAAAGTGTTGCTGCAAGCTACAAAATCCCTGAGATATTGGCAGCCTGGCTTCTGTTTTGAAAATGAAACAGACAGGATGTGGGAAGAGAACTAGCAATCATGTAAATAATGATGTAGCATCATTACTATTCTTTTCACTACCTCATAAACTACCTTCACTACCTCATAAAATTCTAAGTAGCTAATTATTCATCCACCTGAAATCTCAGTAATTTTTGTCCCCCACCCAAAAGCAGATAAACCTTACAAAAACAAAGCCACACTTACATAAGAATTATGCAGCTTTAACGTCAACAATTAAGAAACTGAAATTATGAAAGATCTGGCATACTGTGGTTCAGTCATCAATACTGACAGCAGCTGTAGCCAAGACATTAGAAGACTGAAACTTGGACAGATATGAAGGGGCTAGAAAACATCATAAAGTATGAGGATACTTCATTGGAGACTAAGGCTCAGATCATCCACACTATTGTATAGATAAACACTATGCATGGACGTGAAAGCTGAATAGGGAAAGAAGCTTATAGGAAATACACTGATGTGTTCATACCATGGTACTGGAGGAGAGCTTTGTGAATACTCTGGACTGGCAGAAAAATGAACAGGTGGATCGAACATCAAATCAAGCTGAGTCTATCATTCTTCTGGCACATCATGAGATGGCAAGACTCAGTGGAGAAGACAAAAATGCTAGGGAAAGTCAAAGACAGAAGAAAAGGAAGACCAAATATGAGACAGATGAATTCCATCAAGTAAGCTACAGCCTTGAATTTATGAGCTGAGCAGAGCTATCCAGGGCAGGGCATTTTTCATAGGGCTGACATAAGTTGTAAATTATTTTTATTTATTTATTAAAACCTTTGTATGCCATCATGTGTGTGTGTGTAACTAAACAATGCATAACAGCAACCTATAAAAGACTCCAGTTCACCCCCACTCCTTTCACACATCTTTTTGCCTGTCCAAATTTGATGGAATATATAGCTTTTCTGAAGACTCCTGCAAGTCCCTTGAACTGCAAGGCAATCAAACCAGTCAGTCCTAGAGGAGATCAACCCTGACTGCTCTTTAGAAGGCCAGATACTGAAGAGGAAACTCTAATACTTTGGCCACCTAAATAGAAGGAAGGACTCCCTGGAGAAGAGCCTAATGCTGGGAACAATTGACGGGAAAAGAAGAAGGGGATGGCAGAGAATGAGGTGGCTAGATGGAGTCACTGAAGGTGTTGGTGTGAGCTTAAGTGGACTCCAGGGGATGGTGGAGGACAGGTAAGGCATGGAGGAATGTTGTCCATGGGGTCGCGATACGGCGGACACAACTTCACAACTAACAACAACATAGCTTTTCTGCACAAAGTATTTGTTGTGTATTTGTCATTCCCTTACATTCCAATTGCTTATGGATGCTTTAGATGAAGTCAATGATGATGTCAATGATGATGAGGTGGGTCAAGAAGCAATAGTTAGACCTGGACATTGAATAACTGATTGGTTCAAAATTGGGAAAGGAGTACAGTAAGGCTGTATGTTGCCCTGCCTATTTAACCTATATGCAAAGTACATAATGAAAAAGGCCAGGCAAGATGAATCACAAGCCAGAATTAAGATTGCCAGAAAAAATATCAACAACCTCAGATATGCAGACAATACCACTCTAATGACAGAAAGTGAAGAGGAACTAAAGAGTCTCTTGATGCAGGTGAAAGAGGAGAGTGCGAAAGTTGGTTTGAAACTCAGCATTTAAGAAAACTAAGACAATGGCATCCAATCCTATCACTTTCTGGCAAATAGATGGGGAAGAAATGGAGGTAGTGACACATTTTATTTCTTGGGTTCCAAGATCACCACAAATGGTAACTGCAGCCAAGAAATTAAAAGTCAGTTGCTCCTTCGGAGGAAAGCTATGGCAAATCTAGACAGCATACTAAAAAGCAGAGACATCATCCTACCAACAAAAATTCGTATAGTCAAAGCTATGTTTTCCCAGTTGCAATGTATGGCTGTGAGAGTGGACCATAAGGAAGACTGAGCACCAAAAAATTTACACTTTTGAATTGTGGTGTTGGAGAAGTCTCCTGAGCAGGGCTTTTTTTGTCATAGAACGCACCGGAATGGCGTTCTGGCTCCTTTTTTTCCAATGGATTTTACGAACTGATTTTGAATCCTAGCAGATTAGCAGCAAACATCATTAACATAGTGCCTGCAGGCTGCTTTTGTGTCTGCTATCTGCTATCTGATAGTGAGATAGCGAGGGGCTGCTCCACTGCTTGGCAGAGTGTGTGTGTGTGGTCGCGCACTTACTGCCGTCAACCTGAGTTCTGGCACCTTTTTTTTTTTCTCCAAAAAAAGCACTGCTCCTGAGAATCCCTTGGACTGCAAAGAGATCCAATCAGTCATTCCTAAAAGAAATCAACCTTTACTGTAGTTTAGAAAGAGGTACTGAAGCTGAAGCTCAAATACTTTTGCCACCTAATGAGAAGAAAGGGCTCTTTGAAAAGACCCTGATGCAGGAAAGATTTCGAGGAAAAAGACGAGGACAGCAGAGGCTGAGGTGACTGGATGGGGTCACTAGGTATGTGGGTTGGGGTTGGGTGGACTCCAGAGGATGGTGGAGGATAGGAGAACCTGGAGGAATGTACATGGGATCATGAAGAGTCAGGCACAACTTTGCAACTGAACAACAGCAACAATTACGGTGATGGTAATGATGGTAATGATTTATTTCATTTCTATACTGCCCCATAACCAAAGCTCTCATGTCATTACCCTCCCATTTAAGGTCTGTATGATGATTTTTCCTGTTTCAGAGCAAGGAAAATATAGTATTATTCCTGAAAGCAAAAGAAAATGCCTTTCCCCTCTTGTGCATTTTTCTCCATCCACTATATCACAGTGCTGCCTAAAGCATATTTCAAAGAAAAACAAGAAAGGAAATAATTCATATATTGCTCAGATATCATTCCCATGCTGAAACCAAAAGTAAATATAACAAATGAAAAGCCTTTGGCTCTAACTCGCATGTTCAGGTAGGTCATGTCTTAAAATCCTTTTCCAGTTGTGCAAGCTCCATCATATCTTGATGATTGCAAAATCACAGAATGCCCAACACAGAAAATAGTATCATTAGTATACTTTGCATGCATATGTCATCCTTTCACTCTTGCAAGGGGCCCAAGATGGCTTATATAGTTCTCTTCCAGTACATTTTTATGCATTTATTTTCAGCAGCAATCCTTTGAGGTTAGGCTGAGAGTCAGTGACTGGCGCAAAGTCATCCAGGGAGCTTCCTAAAGGAGTGGGAGCTAGAACCTGGATCTCCTAGGTCCCAAGTCCAGCACTCCAACCAACATACCACCCTGGTACACATAGGAGAGAATGGGTACTTTAAAGGGATGCTCATTTATGTGGGACTCTTCATGAGTCTGTACATGTTGGAACTACTAAGCCAAGATGTGTGCATTTTGTCTTCATTCTGATGTGTTCAAAAATTCTAGCCCCCTAAAACAATATTAATCACAAAAATGAAGTTTTTCCATCTATATGGAAATGCTGTTTGGAAATGTGTCTTGGGAAAATGCTTTATCTAAGCTCAAGCCAGTGTTTTTATTGACTTCAGTGATTCTCATATATCTATTCATTTCATTGTAATGCCTGAAATTCAGGGTCATATAACTTGATGATCTTGAGATACACCTTTTCTTTGTGTGATTCAGTTGCATTACTTCCATTAATTATTGCTGCATCCCTCAGTGCAAATTAATGTTGTAAAATCAATGTCTATTACTATCTAAAAATTACTGATGGATTCTTACAATATTGTTATTTTCTTTGGTTCATTATAATTCTGTATATTTATTTCCTATTACATTTTTGTTCAAAGGAATATTTTTCTTATTATTACTATTATCAAAGTTTCTGGCATGTAAAAAACAGCTTGAGTTCTCACAGAAAGAGTATCCTTTTCAAATATATGTTTTAAGAGGTGTTTGGAGTTGTACAATTTAATAAAGTCTTCCATTTCCTATAATATATATATTGGTAGAAGGTAAAAGAGAAGACGAAATATGGGATGGATCAAATCCACAAAGGAAACCACAGCCTTGACCTTGGGAGAGTTGGATGGAGCTGTCATGGACAGGTCATTTTGGAAGGCTCTCATTCATAGGATTGTCAAGGTTGGCGTTGACTTGACAGCACATAGCAGCAGCAACAAGAACAACAAGGACCCACAACAAATCATCACAGTCATTGGAAAAGTAGTACTATTTGGACTCACAAAAGACACTTCCTACTATATTGAAACCTCCTGCTTTGTGCTATATAGAACTGAAGAGTTCAGGATTTGGGAACAGCTTCCTAATCCTACTGCTCTGTAATGGAGGAAGGGCTCATTTCCAAATCATGCACCTCCCTTCTTCCAATCCTAATTCCTCCAGCATACTCTAAGTGACTAGGGACTTGAGTAAACACATTCCTTCTTTTTCCCTTCCCCTGTCACAACCAACAGTTCTGCTGCAGTTCTGCTGAATCCCAGGCTTAACTTCTAGACTAACACAGTCTGCCTGACCTCACTTTCCTTTAAATCCCTCCTTTCTCACTTTCTTCTGACCCTGAGAATAGGAAATCTGTCATATAAAATAATGGAAAATCTGAGATTTTAGTGTAACTCTGACTAAGCAGCAACTTGTTCTCTCTATTGTCAAGAAAATATACCGGACCATGAGGTAACTTACTGCACAACCATTCTACCTCCTCAGCTTGCTTTTCCTGCAGCAAGCAAAGATATTTTATTCAAGCATGCCTTTGGCTTTTGAGCAATTCTGTTTGGCTGGATTCTGGTTTGTTCTGCTACTGTTTTGTTTTAATGCATTTCTTTTATTATTCTTTTAATCAAGATGATGATGATGATGATGATTTATAAATCATCAAAGTACCATTTTTCTTGGCAGAAAGACAGGCTACAAATTACAAGCAAACATTCTGCAAGTTTCACAGGACTACACTTTTCCAAAAAACAAACCAAAATCAAACCTAACATTAGGATAGAATTCCGTGCATGCTTGGACAGGAAAAAAAATCCCCATAGTTCCCAGTGTATCCTATCCAGTGATTCACACTGTCATGGTGGCATCTGTATTTGAATGAAATCAGAAATTTTATAAAAGATAATCAAAGGGAACATGACTAGAATACTTACTGTTGAAGCATCTTATGACTTATTATACATATACACTGATGCATTTATTACTAAGCTTGATATATGAAGCGCAAACAAAATATAATAAATTACAGTGGTGATATTCACAAGGATCTCTGAAAATACATTCATTTGTAAAAAGATGACAATTTTTAGACTCCAATGCTCTCATTTGTAGAGAGTTTCCTAACTGATAGCATTTTGTGCTGACTTTATTTATTGGTTTATTTAAAGAATTGATATACCAGCATTCAAAACTTTTTTTCTTCAGACAGCTTATGTAACACATTTAAACCAACTTTTAATTGAAAGCAGAAGCATAAAACATTTTAAATAAAATGCTAATAAAACAAACAATAACTGATTATTCCTTTGGCAAAAACAATGAACTGGGAAAACTTTATAGGTCCATCAAGTTAAAAGTTCACCAAATGTGTCTTATTCAGTTTAGAGATGTAGCTCTAAAGGAAAGCAAATGAGGTATTACCAGTTCTTCCTTGGTGTTTTGTTGGACACTTGGAGAGGAGGCATAGAAGTATGAGGAATTACCAGCACACTTTGATAACAGGGAATTTCTAGACATACAAGGAGAACGTTGTCCCGGTTTGTTTGTCAAGAGAAATCAAACATATATAGCACAATGCTCTTTACTTTTTCAGATCCATTATGTAACATAGTGAAGTTTTATTAAATTAGAAAAGAAGGTTTAGCAATTATGAATGAGGTTGGGCACTTAAGATCCAAGACAGATGAACAGCTGATAGGGACCTTTTTTTTTTTCAACAACTGAATAGAAAGTTTTTACTGGATTTCAGCAAGACCTTTGACAAAGTCCCCCATGATATCCTAGTTGAGAAATTGTGGAGTTTTAGGAAACACTGATGCACTATCCAATGGATTAGGGTATGGTTGAGTGAAAGCAGAGGGTAACTATTAGTGCGGAATCATTGGGATGGTAGTTGGTGACAAGCAGGGTCCCCCAGGGCTCTGTCCAGGGACCGATGCTGTTCAATCTTTTCATCAACAACATGGAGGTAGGGGTGACCAGTCTGCTGATCAAATTTGCAGACGATACTAAAATGGTTGTGGTAGCCACAACTGAAGAGCAGATACTCCAGATCCAGAAGGATCTGTACAAACTATGGAAGTGGGCAGGAGACAACAGGATGGCATTCAATGTGGATAAGTGCAAGGTCTTGCACTTGGGACATAGGAATGGGTGTCGTAAGTACAGATTAGGGGACAAGTGGCTGGAGAACAGCACTTCTAAAAGAGATTTCAGGATACTGGTCGACCTGCAGGTTAAACATGAGTCAGCAGTGTGACACGGTGTTCAAGAAGGCAAACACCACCCTTCATTGCATACCCAGAAGTGTGGCTTCCAGGTCAAGAGAGGTATTGCTACCACTCTATACAATGCTGCTGGGCCCGCAACTGAGTATTGTATTCAGTTCTGGGATCCATATCACAGGAAGGATATAGCCAGGTTGGAATGGGTGCAGTGAAGGGCCACAAGGATGGTGGTCAGATTGCAGGGAAAACCATATGAGGTGAGACTGAGGGTGTTCAAGGATAGGCTGGACATGCACATGGTAGGCATGTCATGAGCGGAATAAGCTGAAGCCAGGGGTCAGACTAGATGGCCTGGGAGGCCCCTTCTAACTCACTCTGTTTCTATGTTTCTAGTTATTTCCCCATCACTTCAATTGGGGATGGTTCACAGAGACAGACTTCTCTTCTCCATCAAAGATCTTACTAATTGGGATGGAATACATGGAGAAAGGCATTCAACATATAATATATCCTGGCTCCAAGCCATTTAGGGCTTTGAATGTTGATGTCAACTCTTTGAATTGGGCCTGGACTACAACAGGCAGCCAGTGAAGCTGATGGAGGATTGGTTTAATAAGTTCATGAGATCTGGTCCTCAGCAAAAGCTGTGTTGCCATGATCTGGATTATTTAGAAGGTCCAGACCATTTTCAAAGGCAGCCCAAGTAAAGTGCATCCAGGGAAGAAGTTACCAGCACATGGTGTAGCCTGGTTTCAGTAATTTACACCCCTGCAATCCCTAAAATATATTACTACAATGCGCTCTACATGTTCCTGCCTTTTAAGACCAGGGCTTTTTTTGTCATAGAATGCACCGGAATGGTGTTCTGGAACCTTTTTTTCCAATGGATTTTACGAAGTGATTTTGAATCGCCTGTCGGGTGTAGCAGGTCAGCAGCAAACATCATTAACGTAGTGCCTGTGGGATGCTTTTGTGTCCGTGCTGATAGTGAGTGAGTGCTTACTGCCCTGCCAGTGGTGACCATTATGTTTATGTATGTGTAGACTCTAGAGTGACTGGCTTTATGTGTGTGTAGAGTGACTGGCTTTACACTAAAAATCTTTTTAGTGTAAAAGGGTGACCCCAAGATGTGAGTTCCAGCATATTTTTTTTTACAAAAAAAGCACTGTTTAAGACTGTCTAAATCTGCAGCTTGTGCAAAATGTGGCAACTAAACTAATAACTGGAACCAGTAAGTTTGTTCAAAGAACACCAGTTCAATCCTGCTTGCATTTGCTGCCTGTATGCTTCTGAGCCCAATACCATGTGGATAGTTGCACCTGGTATGGAAAGGACAGTATTCTCTCTGCTGCCATTTAGGTATTAAAGATGAGGAGCCTGGCAGTGGTAAAGGAGGTAGCAGTGCTAATGAAGCACTATGATGGTTGAATGCACAGGAGATCAAAGCCAGACATTTAAGAGCTAAGAGAATGTTACCAAAGCATTGACTGTATTCAAAGGAAGCAGTATAATCTAACAAGGCTGCATTTCATGCTATAGCTGAAAATGTGAATCCACTCTAACTTGCTACTTTGGTAAGTGTCTAATTTTGAAGTGAGATTCTCACAGTCACTGATTTCTTTCTGTCCTCTCTGCACCCTTAAAATAAATATTTTTTTTTAAAAAAGCTGTGCAGAAGGAAAAGCTTCAAAGCTTTCTTGATCAGACAATAGATAACTAGATCTTAGTTATCTCAATGGGATACACTTTTGTACAAGTGTATGCAGAAGTTCATCCATTATGTATGGGGGCGGGGAGTGTAATGTATGAGAATAAACATTCTTATCAGTTGATTGTATTAGATGTTTTACTCATAGAAAACAAATTTTGATGGGGCAGTGCTAAATTAACCAGCAAGACTTCAGAAGAATGACAAAAATAACAAATACAGAAATTCAGTGTTCTTTTAAAAATGGGAATCCTGTTTATGATCAACCCTAACCCTAACCCTAATCCTTAAAAAAATTCTTTTTCTAAAGCCAATAAAAACATTCAGCTGTTGTATTTTTTTTTAAAAAAATACCTGTTGTAGCTGTTTTTAAACATATTTCAAAACCTTCTGAGCCTTTAAGATAGAGTAGGATTGTGACACCACTATCAATGTCTGTCCCATTCATTTATTCCTCTACTTTACTTTGGGCTATTGCCTGTAGTGGAACTGAACAAACCAAGGTGACAGATGGCATTGCCATCTGGGAAGGATATATTTCTTTGCAATTTGCTTTTGGGTGGCATCCTAACCACGTGACACTCCTCCAAGACCAAACTTTTCACTGTGCATTCTAACTATTCTCTGTCACTCTTTAGGGTGTTTGATAATATCCACTGACTTCTCTTTTAAATGGTTCAAAAGCTGAGCATAATTTTTAGGTGTGATATTTTATCTTCTAGCACTCTAATATTCATATTTCATGTCAAATCAGGTTTCCAGTTTCTTACTACTTCTGAACTTTTCATTCCTTACTGGTAAAGTATTAGGACACACCTGTAACTCAGACATCAGGCTTACTGGTTTCTTTCTTTCAACATGAAATTCTGGTCAGGTTGGGGTACCAAACACACAAAGGAACTTCCAAAGATATACCTGGTAAGACCAACCTCCTAGATGTTAATGTGGTCTCCAGCTAATGTGCAATTGTTGTAAGCCAGGGTGAGCCTATACATACTTCTGCATCTGAAATAGGCTCCCTACACAGGAATGTCAGCTCTGATTGACTAGAGCTTGAGTGTCATGGATGGAGCCCTTCATCTGTGCATTAGCAGGGCCCCTTTCAGTAAGATGTGGCTTATAGATTGATTGGGGTCAGGGAAAATCTGCACATCCATGTTTAGGGAGGCAGGCTAACTGGACGAATTTTTATAAGCCTTCGGTACCTACGCACCCCTTCTTTTATTGCCCTGACCATTCTCCTTTCTCCTGTTCTCCGAAGTTAACAATATTCAAATATCATTGCTTTAAACAACTCCATTTTTCTGCCTTCCATTTGTCATATGATTCAACACCAAATCTTCCGCTTTGTTTCATAGTTGCTACCGAATTTTGCAAATGTGACATTTGAGGCAACAAAAGGATTATGACGAGGAAAAGCGCACACGCACGCACACACAAATCAACCCTGCAACTGTTTTCTCTTTTCTTCTTATTCCTTATAGGACTAGCATAATATTTGTGATAAGAAGTTATCCTACTCTCCATGCCCTGTTCCTAGAGAAGAACTCTACATTGTGGAATACTCACATAACTGTGACAAGTATAGGTTACTGGATCACTCACCTGGAAGACCATCTTTACTTCATGTGCTCTCAGATTTCAGCAACTCTTTTCCAAGGGCCTTCACATTTTCAGCTCAGGTGTGTAGCTATCACTAAGAAAACCTTCTTTGCTGTGACATGTATAGAACACTCTCCCCTAAGGAGCTTTGCCTGGTGCCTGCATGTGAACCATATTACCTCAGAAAAAGGCTACTGAATCATTTCTAGCCTGACCATTTTTGTTTTGAATTCGGTTCTTGATTTATTCTTTTAACATTTAAAATGGTTTCAATGGAAGTTGCTTTTTAAATGGAAGTGACTTTTTAAGTGGAAGGACAAGATACAATTTTAAATTAATATGGGACTTCATTTAAGAGTTCTAAAATGTGAACATGACAGGTGCAAAAGGAAGCTCTTCTGTTCCTCATCTATGAAGGCAATCGTGTATATTTAAACTGTTACTCTGTTTTTACAGTAAATGAGCAAGGGTTATTTAGGCACTGTCCAGAATACTGTCCTAAGAACATACTTTGTATCTATTTACACAAAATGCTTTGAGCACTGATGTGCATTTTCAAGTGGTTCTGTGTTGACTTCGATTCTTCTTTTTTGAATTCAGTGGCACACCAGTTAGAACAATGCTAAAATCTCCAACTATACCACATGTGTACATTTTACCTAAACCTAAAGCATCCCCAAATTTAAAAAAAAAAAACTTTCTAAGACCACTCCGCTTTCATTAGACTGTTCAGTGCAGGCCACTAAGGGACATGGCCTAGCACTGCTGTGTCAGGGATAGAAATCCATCAGATTTGGGGCAGTCTCAATTCTTATGCATTTTAGAGAGGTCAGGCTTTGTCACCAAAATGATGCTCCTTGCAGCTAATGCTGGAATGTATGAAGAATCAGATTTCTGGTATTATGGCTTAAAGTGATACATAGTTTCAATAAAAACTGACAGTGCAGCAAGTCTGACGATGCTGTCTGAAACGAAAATCTAAACTCATGATGGAGTTTGTAAATTCATCACTTGTCAGATTTGTCAATACAGGAATTAGAGAGGAGTGAAAATATTAGACTGCTGCTCAGAAGCAAAAAAAGAAAAACATTACTCCTAGGAAAGTTCTGACACTCTTCTTTAAAATTTAGATCAGTCATCACAAGCTTGGATTTTCTTTTTTAAATGAAGCAACCCAGATTAGTATTCCTCAAATACAGACATTAATATTATATCAAATGATATGCATCTTAATGCCTTGCAATAAATGCACAGTAATGGTAAATCAGAGCTGTGTGCTTTCCATCCTAATATTACAAGGGAACATTCTGTATTAAGAAAAGCTAAATTCTGACATTTAGAGCCATTATTCAATATAAAGGGTTGGAACTTTGGGTTTAATGGTGCCAGAAACGGAAAGGGGTTGGTATAACTGCTTCATTCAGCTGGTTTGCCCCTTCCTGAGTGGGTCTATCCAGGCTGCCTGGGGGATGTTAAGTAGAAGGAAGGTGGAGAGAAGGCAGAGCCTGCCCAAGTCATTGGCAGCATCAGCAGCATTAGTGGCTTGAGCTCTATCTCATTCTTCTAGGAGCTCCCAGCCACAGCTGTCCACTTAGCAGCTGGGTAAAGACATCACATTTTCATGGCAAAGCTGGACAAACAAGTCATTGCTGGAACAATACTTTAGACATTCAGTTATGTTACAAATGCCAAAACTGCAGCCTAACTAGGTGAGCAAAGCACATACTGTGACTTGAGTCTTAGAGAACAATCTTACTCAGCAATATCTAAGAAGTAATTTCCACTGGGTTCAATAGGATTTGTTTCCACTTGTGCAGCCTTGATCATTTTGACATCCCTCCCTTTCAGTGATTATGTGATGGGGGTGACCTGACTGAAGCTTATTTTCTACATTTGGCCCAGTCTAATTCATCACATACATATTGAACACTTATAATATTTTCCATAGTTTTATTCAATTGACTAATTTATTCCAATATCAATAGTTGCAAGATGGGCACACAGAACTTATTCCCTCTACCGTTCTAGCATCTGTACTTTCAGCAAAATTGGTCATGCATTTATAAAGAGATCCTTATAAAAAATAAATATGTTTTAAAAGCTAGACTCTTGTTCGTTTAAAAAATAAAAATTGAGAATTTCAAGAACCTGTACCCAAAGCAACATTCTATTTTTCTTTCTGGCTTTCTCATAGAAGCCCACCCCTCTCAAGAAACTGAGAACAAACTCTTGCTTTCATTTGTATTCAGTAAAGTTTATATGATGCTATAACAGCATTGCCGACATGGTCCCTACATGGCTAGGATACATGGAGGGAGTAAAATTCTAGCCAGGAAAATGGCATTCCACAACAGTGGTGTGGGAAGGCAGATAAGCATGGGCAATCAGTGTGGACAGCACATATAGTAGTAGCATTAGATTTTTCTCACAGGGCTATTGTTCCTTCATGACTTGACATTCTTTGTTTCTTAGACCAATACTGTAGAAGAAGATTAAACTGAGGCCAAGTGCCCAGTGTTTCCTCACCTGTGCCAGGGGTTCAGTTACAAAAATGAGTGGTTGATAAATGATTGCAAAAAGAGGAGGTGGCAGATGGAACTGTACTTGGAAAGCCATGGTGATAATGATGCTGAATGTTGTTAAAAGTTGCCACTCATCTTGTGAGCTCTTGAAGACTGACGAAAGAACAAGCAGCATTAAATGGTGCAAGATTCTTAAAACACCATCCTCTACAAGTTTAGACTGGGAAGTGCATGGCTGACTGGGGAGTGCTGGGAATTGTAGGACTTCTTTTTGTCAATATATGTGTGGGGTTGCACTCTTAGAGAATAAATGATTCACTAAACTCCAATTCTGAAGGTAGGTATTTTTAAAAAATGTAGTACATACTTTCAGTAATCCCAAGAGTTCAGAAGACATTCCAGGTAAATGTTGTACAATGTGTAGAAGCAGGGATATTATTAATCCTTTTAGCAATCAAATATGATACATTAGTAGCAATTTTTAACTAGAAAGATTTCTATAGAATTCACATTTTAAAAGGCAGTGCTGAATCACTGGCAACCCGGGACTCCAAATGAAAAGAAAGAGCATCAGGATTACCCATGTAGGCCTATTTTGCATTGCAAAATAAATGATTATTTCATGTGCTTCTTATTTTTCTTCAATCTATTGCCTCTAGTGGATTTTATTCCTTTTTAAAATTGCCCCCAAAAGGTGAACACAAATTGGTTTTATTATAAGAAAACTGTTTTATTCTAAAGTAAATTAAAATATTAGATGGACTACTCTTGCACTGTGAGCCTTTAGCAGCGTGCATCTGTTTATGAAGTAAAAGATAGATCATTGTGACTATAGAGAGACAAAAGATTCATCAGATGAAAGAACATGAGCATGTAAAATTGCAGGGGGGTGAAGTAGTTTGGGTAATTTATCCATAAAATGCTCCCCAAAGTGTGGGGGCGGGGGCGGCTGTGGTAAATGGGCAGCAGTCTTACTGGACACATTAATTATAACAGTGTACTAAATTTGATCTCAGTGTACTAAAAGCAGTCCCTCCAGTCATGGTTCAATTGTTAGAGTGTAGTGGAATGTTTATGAACAGTCTGATTGTTCAGGTGTGTGTAAGTTTGAAAACAACAGCACTATTATGCCTAGAAAATGTATGGAGACATTAGAAAGAAAATAACCAGAGAAAGCAGCACTGTCTTTATATCCACACTTCTTACAGTGAATGCGTGAATTGAACAGTGGGGACAACGGTTTCATGAGGATGATGTGCATGGGCTGTATCATGTTGCAGGTGTCCCAGAGGGTCTTGCAACACCCTGACAATTACTTCATGCCTTTACCAAATTGAAGCTACTTTGTTTCTTCCCGTTTTGTAATAAAACTGAAGCATGATAAAATTAACAAACAAGAAAATTGTAGTTACATCCCTGAATAAACACAATGGCAGTGTTCACAAGCAGAATAAGCAACCCTGTGTGGTTCATCATTTTTTACCATGATCAGGCTGACAGATGAGCAAGTGGTTTCCCTTTATTGTGGTTTCCATCCTTCCTGCTCAGTTCTTCCACAGTTGGCATGTATCCCATCAGCCACTGGCCCTGAAATTTAATCCAAAATTTCATTGCTCCCTGACTATGCCACCTGCCTCTTCCTAATTGATCCACATTTAAAGGCTGGATGGTGGCTCCTGCAATTGTGTATCTTTACAAGATACTCTTTGGTAGATGCATACCATGACTACAGAATCCATGATCTTGGGTTCAGACATGGTGGTAGAGAGAAACCATACAACCAACTGTTTTTTCTTATCATCATTTCTAAAGACCAAACGTACCATTGTGAAATATCATGGCTGAGTTCAAACAGCATGAGAGAGCAACAATGGTAAAACAAACAAAAGCAAAATAGCACCATGGCTTGTCATGTAGTCTGAACCCAAGCAATATCTAACATATGAAAAATCATGCAAAATACATTTTAAGAAGAATACATTTATAGTCCAAGCTGTATTTGATTAGAAACTTTCTTTGTACAAAGGTTCCATTGACTCCTTGATCAACTGATATGGCTCTCAGCAACCCCTTCAACAAGAGCTAGACTCACTAGGAGGGAGCTTAGAAACTCTGAAATCCTGATTTTCAGAGAGAACAGTTGAAACTGGGAGCCAGCCTTGTGAATCCCCTCTGATGGGTCAGGTTCCTCCTTTGAACCTGTGGGCTCCAGTTAAATTCTGCCATCTCCTGTCCCTTTGCAATAGTGCCTTTGGTGCACTGGTGACTTGATTTCATCCTCATGTCCAGGCGTAACATGCCCAGTGGCCCAGGGATTCTCACAGTTGCACAATGCAATTGCCATGCAATGACTGCATTAACTAAGGAAGGGAGAACCAGGTGGTGGAACTCATTTTCAGAAATCATATGCATTTTCATATGGGATTGATAGGCTGAGAATATAAAAAAATGTTTTTTTAAAAAATCACCCCCATTTATGTTCAGGGTTGCAAATGGTGCACGTTAAATTTGCAAAAGTGTAATAAAATCCTCAAACCTTTTTTGTATTAATTGAAGTAAAAATGTTTTCTCTTGGAAGCACATGAACAATCCTGCCATCACACCTACCTTTGAGGAAGTAGGTAGTATGAATAGAGCTTCGGGGGACAATATGCAAGCAATGAAAAACACATAAACAGAGAAAGAAAATAGCAAACTGAAAACCTGAAAACAATCCTGTCTCTGCTTCTTTTTTAGTACTTGTTTAACAAAAATCAATGTCCAACTAATTGCAAGCATATCTGAGAGGTTTATATAATGCAGATCGACAAAAATGTAACTGGGGCCAAGGCTCAGCAATGTGCAAATCAACAAAGTAGAGATGGATGATTCTCTCAATTAAGGTTCACTTAGTTTCTCATTTTTCAGAACTTACATTTGTTTCAGACCAATTCTGAATCTGGATATACAGAAAATCCCAATGCATTTTTGTACATATTGTTGTTGTTAGTTACAAAGTCGCGTCCAATCCATTGCAGCCCCATGGACAACATTCCTCCAGGCCTTCCTGTCCTCCACCATCCCCTGGAGTCCACTTAAGCTTTTTGTACATACTTTCTTTAATATCACTCCTTTATTGTGCGGCCATCTCAATGTGCACATTTTGAAGTTTTTCTAATATATATGTGCTTTGATACCTGATTTTCACTAATACACAAAATGTTATGTGCATTTTTCCCTACTATGCATTTCGCATGTACATGAATATATATTTTGAATTGAGAACTGCACTACAACATTTGGTAAACTGTAAAATGCTACAGATAAGTTTTCTGATTGCTTCTGGAGTTGTGTGTGTCACATTAAAACTAACAGACGGACACATTCATTTATCCTGCCATAAAGGACGAAGTAGATCTCCTGTGCCAAGATTCCGAGATGTTCAACATCCTAAGATTTCCACAGAAAGTGTTTCCTTGTGGCACATTTTGTGAAACCATGGCATGGGAAGGACTGTAGCTCCTTGGCAGGACATGCAATTTGCACACAGAAGGCCCCAGATTCAATGCCTAGCATCTGAGGTAGAGGTTTGGGAAACCATTCTCCATGACATCCCAGAAAATAACTGGGCTAAATATACCAATGGCCTGATTCAGTGTATGGCAATTTCTTATGCTCCTACAACCCAGCATCACCAGTGTGTGTTCATGATTAACACAGAAATCCACCCAAACACCATCACTTACTAATTTTAAGCTCATATTGAAACACGTTGACTACCTAAAGCAGACTTCCCAAACCTGATGCCCTCCAGATGTTTTGCACTACAGTTCCTTGAGGCTTACCAAGAGTTGCAGACCAGCACTTGTACCACATATGTGAGAAGGCTGACTGAAGGTCTTTCAGAAGCCCTGGAATAATACTTTTTATTTTTTAACCATAGGAATGCTGCACCTCCAGCCATAACATTGATCGTCTTTATCATGTTGCAACACATCACATGGAGTCATCACTTGGAAAATATTCCATCACCAGCAGCAAAATTTGAAAATGAATGCTTGCATTGCGGTTTATTCATTAGTTTTAGTCCCTTCTTAATTATAGAATAGAATTTGCTTTTTCCATAGCTTTCCACATTTCTGGACCAGTCCCAACTCTGATTAATACAATATTGTTCTCACTGCTTTTTTTGCCATAGAGTCCATAAAAGTGAATAACTGGCAGCATATATAAAGAAATAGTAAAGGATGATTAAATGCTATTTATATACTAACAGAAGGGCATTGGGGCTTGATAGGTGGAATACTGGGAATTATTTTATTAAACAATTCTAGAATCTAGGTTGCAAAATTGCTATAGAAAATTGCTTCCTACATACAATTGTTTAAAACTGGATGGAATATTACTAATGGACAATGTAAACGCAGTGGAGAGTCTGTCTAACTCCTTTTGAGATTTGGTTCTACTGGGGTTATTAATAGGTATTTCTTGCATCTCACAGCTAGAAATTCATTTCCTTACTTCACATTGAAGTTGCAAGCCAACAGCTGGCTTATGGATTCAAAGAACCTCCCACACTAATAAAATATATTAATACCCTAAACTACCTTATGATGGGCATTATTCTTTTTAATGTCTGGATCTTTTACAATAACCTTCCTTTCTCTGTAGCAAACTAGACTTCAGGCAGTTTTTACAAAGTAAAGATTAAAAATCTGAAAAAGGACTCCATGGTGCCTGCTTAAACACCACACTATTGGGTGACTGCATTCGTAGAGAATACAGTGGGATAATCAACATTCTGACCAAGTTCTAACCATATCTATGAAGATTGCCAATCTTAAACTTCATATATACAATGATTGATTTGTGCTCACACTTACCTGCTGCTTGACACTGATAACACAAGCATTGCTCCAGTTGTTATTTTCTTGAACTTATATTTTATATATTATTTTCAACTTTGCAGCACTGATTTCTTTATGTATTTATTTATTGTTAGCACTCCTGAGCAACATGTCACAGAACTTTTTGCAGTCAGCAAAGCTGTTTAGAGTGCTGAGAATCAGTTCCTTAAAACGAAGCTCTTCCCCACTCTTTTCCCAAAGTCTTTTGGAAACATTCTGACACATCTCAAGTGGGAATTGTTATAGAGATTATTGACATTTGGCAGGACTTGCAGATATTTTGGCAGACCAGCAATTCAGTTCTGGAATTTATGCATGAAATATCAGAATTGTTACCTTTGGGCATCCAGGATTGTTATTGTGGGTGTCAATGTGATTGTATTTATTGTTTGCTTGTGTCTGTGTGGAGAGAGCCATCCTTAACTGTTAAAGAAAACAAAGGATATGCATATTGTATATTTATTTACAAAACAGCTACAAACTGCTTCCCTGCCCTTCCAGCAGTTTTGATTGGCCTTCTTTGAGCACATCAAACAGAATGGAATCGCCTGGACCTTGGCAATCCAGCAGCCTCCTGGGGCATATAAGTAGACCTGCTGCTGGATGTTAGACTGCCCCAAAGGAAGTGATGTCACAGAGAGTATGCTCCTTGGCTTGGCCCTTTGACATGCCATGAAGATGAGGTGCCTTTATTTTCCCCTGAAATTATGCTTGCTAAGCATGTATATGGCAGTGTATTGCTGGAAATGACTGAAAAGAAGGGATATGGGGTGACCCAACCACTGTAAAGATGGATAAATGGAGATGTGGTGCCAGAAGGAGGACTAGTCAAGAATGGGAAGATGGCCCAGACAGTTGTGCTCTGTTCTGGTTCTCTTTGCACCTGTAGCCTTGATGGTTGCCCCATCTGTCTGCCTTCAGGCCTCTAGACGCTGCTTTAAATGCCAGAATAGTGTAGATTAAGACTTCCTTCATCAATGATTTAATAATGAATGAGGCAGCCTATCTGGCATGTGCAACCAAGAGCAAGGTGGGTGAACAGGAAGGAGTTATTCTCTCCCAGTGGGTTATTTGTTTCATTATCATGTAGACTTGAGGATCAGGTGGGAGGCTGCTTATGGCCTATAAGATTTAAAATCCTCCCTCCAGATGCCCCGTCCATCTGATCTGAAGTGTTTGCACCTTGAGCTGGACCAATCAGTTAGATTGGGCATTCTGCTCATCTATCATCCACCCTGCCGCCCATCAGTCTCCCTACCTGAGTTGATGGACGTAGCCTCAGATGTAATGATGGGGTTTTCCAAGCTGTTGTCTCGGGTGATCTCAGTATTCATATCTTCCCTGGCACAGCTGAAGACTCCAGGGCCTCCATGAAGACCCTTGGATAGTTCCAACATGTCTTTGACCCAACACATGTTACAGGACACACTCCAGACTTGATCTTTTCAGTCAGATATTAGGATGGTAGTCTGAGTAGAGATGCAAGGATCAGATCAGAATCCAGCTTTTTTGCACTCATCAGACTTCCTTCCTATGCTTAGTCCTGGGCAAGAAGGAAGCCAAGCTGAGATCAAGTCTACAAAGCCTTTGGAATGGTAACAGATTCTTTTTGCAAACTATGCAAAGTATGTAAGTCTTTGTGCAGGATATACAAAATGCACGTTTCTTTGCACACAATATGCAAATTCTATAATTCCTTGCTCAAAATACATTGCACATAGTTGTACATAATTATTGGGCAAAGCTGGCAAAGCCTGCAAGACACATGTGTGGAAGCAGAAGTCTGCTGGGATTCACTTCCTGCCAGATGTCCATGCAAATATTCAGTGTGAGGCAGCCTTAGGGAAGGCAAAAAGTGGACTAGAATCCAGGGATCTAAACTTAGGAAATACAGTGGATTCCCACCCCAAAACCAAATTCCTCACACATGCCTAGGTGTGAGTGTGGGGACTTTGATCTGGTCTCTTTCTCATGGTCAAATCACCACCTTTTAAGAGTCAGACTGATAGTATCTTTTCCCCTCTGAAGGAGTATGAACATCTTAATATGGTCTGCTCTGGGATCCTAATGAACCTGAGTCATTTCCAGAAAGTCTGGGCCTTCGGCCAATATGGCTAATGTTTCTATTGAAACACTGGTCTAGCTGTGGAGCAGAGATATCATAGGGCAGTTGGCATGACCTAAGCACCCTCTCTGTTGTAAAGTCTGTACAGCAATACGGTGTACCCTGGAGCTGAGAATGATAAACAACATATGAAAAGGCTTGACTACAGGTGGAGGAAAATTCCTAGAGGATGCAACTGAACCCTTGTGTGTGCCTACAACAGGGCATACCTGAAGTAGTGAGAACAGCAAAGAAGCAAACTTGCATTTGCTACCCAGTGGAGCTGCTTAGGCTCATCCAGGGCCTTTTCTGCAATGACCCCAAGCCCATCTTAATGCTTTGGCTGGACGCATCCAAGAAATTATTTCCTACATCCACCAGGGCTTGCATTCTAGAATTATAGTACTTGATTCAGTAAAATTCCTAGAGAACAGTTTGTCTAGTTTTAATAGATGGCTTATATTTGGAATGGTTCAAGGCCAAAGTTAATGCAATCATGCCTGCAAAGCAAACTCTCCCTTCTTGTCTACAAGCCAAAAAGAATTATCAGCTAGACCAAGGAGGTAATTAATGTCTCCTTGTGAGCAGGAGTGGTCCCCTGCCTCTTGAAAGAGGTGTCAGTGACAGCAGTCCTGAAAAAATCCCTTCCTTGATCCAGAAGATCGTAATGACTTTAGACCAGTAGCAAATGTTTCTTTCCTGGGCAAAGTTCTTCAGCAGGTGGCTGCCATCAAATTCAGGTACTCCTGGATGAAACAGAGTAATGAAACTGAATGGATGAACCCTATGTTTTGTGGTACCTTTCATTAAAACACAAAGGAGTGAATAAAACACCAAAACACAATCCTTATATTCAGTCCAGTTTGCTAATTTGACGACTTCTAACATCAAGGGTGAAATCCTATCCAAGTAAAGACAGAAAAACATTCTACTGGGAGTTGCAGGGTTTTTGCTGTTTTAAAATGCATAGAATTGCACCCTCAGTGCTAGTCCCAAGGATGCCCGTGTCCACAGGGTAGCTGAGTCATTTCTACTTTTTCTTTTCATTTTTTGTGCTGCTCTGCTCTCCTCCACTCTTTTAGTCTGCTTCAGCTGAAGAACTTAGGGTGCTTTTATTCGTGTTTTTAAACACATAAAAGTGTGCATGGTCACAAGGTAATATGAAATCGTATAACACCAAATAAATAAATGTGCATGCAAGTGGTGCACTATAAAACATTGTTGACCTATGCATGTCCGCCATTGCTTTAGCAGTATGGATAGATTTGGAACCACATCCTGTAATTGATTTTTGCTTCTTCCACTTTTTCTTCCTTTGGATTGTGAGATTTCCAAGGTTACAGGTGAAAGGCTGGTGAAGCAATTGCCATTCTTCCAAGCAGCCCCAGTATGGTGGCAGATTTTCTAGACAAGATAACAGCTTGCATAGATTTCTAGAGGGGATGGAGAAAGACCTTAAGTAAACAGCCAGTGAACCATCAATTTAAACAGATCAGCTTGCTCTTTTTTCATTTGCTCACATACAGGACAAGAGGATTGTGAAAAGGATGCTGCAGCATTTCTTTTAGCTTCTAATTTGTTGCAGGTAAGTTTACTCCTAGCACATCAGCCAACAAATATGGATGCAGAGGTTTGTTTGGGTTTTTTTGTTTAAGTCACAAAGTTGTGCCTGACCCATCACAACCCCATGGACAACATTCCTTCAGGCTCTCCTGTCCTCTACCATCCCTCAGAGTTGGATGCAGAGTACATCCCCATATTTGTAGCAGACTAAATCTTAATCATCAACTCATTCTTTGAACATGTATCATATGCAGCCAAAATGCTACCAGCCACTATCAAGAAGGAAGTATTGGGAAGTCAGGTTTGTTTAAACTAGATCAGGCAACATATGATTTGTGTTAAAAGCATAAACTTACATATGATTAGAGAGTAATATGAAATCACATAGCATGTAATACTTGAATAAGCATGCGAGTGGTTCACTAGAAAAGTCGTTGAACAATGCTAGCTATTATCTTATGCCTGCCCCTTTGAGGGCTAAAACTGGGCAGGAGACATTACCACATATGCAATTTAATGTGTTCTCTTCAATGCCCAAATGCCCACATCTAGCCAGACGTTCTGAAGGGTGTTTCTTGCACAATTGCAAGCCCTATTTATCATGATGCTTGATAATGTGGACATTTGCACTTGGAGTCAGGAATACTCATGCAGAAGCCCCCTGCAGGCATGTCAGTTTAAGACAAATTGGGAGTCCTGGGGCAAGGATATTGACACATCCTTGGGGGTGTCAAGACCATTGACATGTTTATTTTTCGTATGAGCAGGTTGAATCCTTAGAGAGTGTTGCAGTCTTTGAAACACCAAACATAAACCAAAGATGAACTTACCAATGTGTTGACTATGTGCAAATCAATTCTATATGGGACATATGTTTATTGAACATAAATATTGTGTTCATGGCATTTGCATATAAACTTCAACTTGAAACCTTAATATTGTTTCTACTTTCAGCAGCTTTTTGGAACCTGAACCCCGGCAGACAACTTCCAAGAGCAACTGAGATCCACTGTTCCTCTCCCAAGCCCAGTACACAGGAATTGGTAACTCTGGATCTTTTTCAAAATCTCTTTCATAATTCGTGTCCTTCTAGATAGATGGCATGCATTATGTAATGTCTCTGAGCCATGTGTATTGATGGAATATCCTCAAGAAAATTTGATTTCTTCAGAACAGAAGCTACTTTGCATAATTGATTGTGCATGATCCACTGTTTCACTTATTAAAAAGTACCACAAACCTTCCAAATAGCATCACTGTATTGCCATGGATATGTGTTGAAGCTTCTACAGGTGTCAGAAATGCAGCTGTGACCTCTGGTAATATGTTCCATGTGTCTCAAACTCATATTTTAACTTTGGCAGCCAAGAACAAGTCACAACACATCCCTTACCTTATAGAAAACTAGAACGTCTGGAAGAAATCAATGTTGAAACCCAATAGGCTAGTTTAGATATATAGCTATGTAGATACTCCTATATGTAGATAGCAATAGATTTAGAAGGCGAACACAAATATACCTTCAGCATGGAAAGCATTCACATATACAGCCCTAGCACTATTACTTTTGGGAGTTTAAAAAAAAAAACAGTTTGGGGGAGGGGAAGGTTATTACCTTTTTTCTGATTAAACATACTGGCATTCAGTTTACCAGTTTTATAATAGTGAAATGCATAGAGCTGGACTACATCCAGAAAAATATCTGCTTCATTCCCACACCAAAACACACAAATACACACCTCTTGCCATAGGTCTTAGAACTGTCAGTCAGAATGTCTTGTGTAAAAGGTACAAGCAACAAAGGCAACCATGATCTTTCTTGACATATTTTCTTCCTAGGTGTGTGGAAAGGCAGTTGTTGAACATCTACATCAAGTTCTTGGGGCCAGCTTGACTCTAAAGTTTCAGTCAAGGTGAAGTACACTAATCCACATGTAAGAGGCAGAATGCTGAGGGTTAACATGATGGTGACTTTCTGACTACAGTTATGTCCTTGTAATGCAGCAGGAGAGCTAAATATCACCTGCTGATATTTGATAAACATCACCTTGAACCTTGCCTTGCCTTGATTCCCATGTTTTAATTGTACTTTTTTGTTCTTATCAGCTGAATGGGGAAAGTATGCATTTCGGATGGGGGAAATGCACAGTTTGTAAATGTACATTTTCCTTCCAAATTGTGCATGTTTTAAAGTATTTTAAGTGCAATTTTCAAATGCACATTTTGGATTTTATGAACATGTTTTGAAAGCGTGCTCTTCTGTTCACCTTTGGGTTCAGGGTTTTCATCATTACTCATAGGGTCATTTGGGTTTTATAAGTTCTTTTTCATATCATTATAAAATAGTTTATGGTGTCTTCATAAACTTTTCTTTTTGCTAATTGGGCCAATTGCTGTTTGTGGCCAATTTCAATTCCAAATGAAATTGCTTGCAGTGTGCTGCCTTTTTCATCTAATGCACCATAACTGAGGAATCATTGACTTATGGACTGAACCCAGCCTGCAGAATTTCAACTTCCTGTCCAAGTTCTGCTCCCTGAAGTTCACCAGGTATCTTTAGGCCAGCCACTCAGCCCAACCTAGTGGTTGTGAGTATGAAATCAAGAGGAAATCCCCTTAGGGTTTTAGCAAAAGAAAAAAGGTGAATATATAAATGGGTATAAATGCAATGGTAAATGAATAAATATACCTTGTTAATAATTTCCTCTCTTTACTGTGCTCTACTGCTAGTGTTGCCAAGCAATGGTCATATTCTATTGCCCTCTCAATCACAGGATGGGAGAAGCAGTGAATCTGTTGAAGTTCTCGTCCTATCTAAAAATCTAATTTGATGGTACCAAATACAAAAGCCAGTGCACTTACTGCTATGCAATTTGAAGGGTTTCTTACAATGGAGTGCCTCTACAAAGTCAGCTATTCCTTTACAAATAAAGATACCAGAGAATAATGGAAATCACCCAACATTTCTTTAACCACCCTAAAGCTGAAAAGACTCCCCTTTCAGAAGGAACCTTCCTTGCAACAATCCATTTGAAATTAGGCAAGGTTTTGTTCAGTCTTCATCACCTTCATCCACTGTGCCTCTGAATTTCACCAAACTCTGTTGAAAAGTAAATAAAGGTGTAGTTTTGTGCTGATTTTTGCACATTGCTTCAGCTACATCATTGAGTCAAACTGGACAGCCTCTGAATCTTCCCTGAGTTGAATTGGATTGTTTCCAAATGGCCAAATCGGGATCCAGACAGAATCGTGTGGTCAGTGCACAGCCCTACGGCAGAAATTCATCTCATGCTGATCCACCATCTGCTCACATGGCTATCAGGAACTGGCCTGAGGCCAATGCAAACTGTGTGATCCACAGGACTGGCTTTCTTCAGTGAACATGAGAAAAGCTTCTGGAAATAGCACATCCAGGCTTTTCCCCATGATGCTTTGTCCTTACCACCACCCCTGGACGCATGTCAAAGGTCTTTTGTTTTAGAGGCATCTGGAGTGCCAACTAACACAACTAAATCTAAATGTTGCTTTATAATCTGCCAAGATATGTGCCCGTTCCTTGAAGGGTATTCTTACTTGAGCTGCCAAGATGATGTAATTGAGGCATCTGTACATTTTGGCTAAAAATGAAGAATGAAAAAAAGAGTCCTGAGTTACTAACATCATTTTGTTGCAATGCCACTTAACTAAGAGGGACATTGCAGAACCAGTCCTGAAAAAAAGCTCTTTTAGATTTTCATTCTGGCATCCAGATTCTGGGTAGCAAGGTGACCAAGTCATTTTTTTCCAACCCAACTGCAAATGTATACTGTCTGCAAATGTGACAGATAGTATACCATTTGTGATAATATAAATTAAATAGTTCCAGCTCATAGAAAGATGTGAGCATGAAGACATTCCATAGCATGGTTTTGTGTTTTAATCAATTTCTTAACAACACAGACAGGGCAAATTAAACCACAGTAGCTGCATTTGATGAAAAGTTACTTACTACGGAGAGGGCAAGGACAGAGCATTAACAGAAATCTTGTAAAAGCTTAGTATGTCATGAAGATGCATGATCAGAACCATCCTTTTCTCCACTTATTTCAGTTTTGAAAGTAGTGCAAATCAGTAAAACCCAGACTTATTGATATTCTTCAAATTCCATTTAAAAAGTAATTCTGAGTCAGATCTGCATTAGATTGCAATCTTTATTAGATCATTTTCACATGAAATGTATACATATTTTCATACATGTTTCCAAATGTATGCATCCATTTTTCTAATCTTTGTAATGTATGCATTTTCCCTCCATTGATTAAATCATAGTTATGTGCATCATTCAAAGGTATTTTTCAGAATACTTTTTCAAATAGATGCATGCTTTTGAGCACTGCCCCAGCCACAAAATTACATTTTAAACTTGGACAGTTTAAGCCAGGTCTGTGTTCAATCTGGAAGCTCTGAATTGGTTAAATCCTTATCAAAAATGATCTGAAATGCATTTCTCATCAGTCCCTTTATTAAGAGAAGCCACACAACTGAATTAAAGATTTAACTGTATACGAATGCCTGTCCATTCCAAAGCAAGAGGTCTTCAATCACTCATTGTATCTCAGTCTTGCACAAATGTGAAAATCACTCTATATGCCTTGTCAAATACCTATTACACTAATGAACACAAGCTGAGCATTAAGACATGTGGAGTGAACCAGTGGCCTGTGGACTCTTTAAATGACCCAAGAAGCAGGAGGTTATGGCATGCCTAGATATAAGCAAGGAGGCAACTGAGCAGGTTATAACATGAAAACAGACCTGCACTAGCAATTGGAGTAATTCTATAGGACCAATGGAAAATAGATAAAGGAATCTGATCCTTGTCTTAAGCAAGCAAGAGCCAGCATGGGTGGGAGGAATGGAAGAAGCTTTTAAGTCTTCCCCATCTATTTGTGCACTTTGAAATAGATGGTCCCTGAACCCCTCTAGTTCATTTTCCTTGCTGTGGGTGCAGAGGACATCTGAGAACCTTTGGAATCCAGTGAATCCATGTTCTTTCCCCTCCCCAACCATCTGCTGATCCCTTTTCCAATCCTGGTCCTAGTCGTGACACTGACCCTGAATTGTCATGGAGCCTTCCATGATGGATGAATGGGTGAAAGCCCTTCTCAGATTCTCCTGAAGCCATAGTAATAGGTTTTGCTTTTGCAAGGAAGAACATCCTGTGCATCCTGAGCATTCTGGGGCCATAGAATGACTCAGAATCTGTTATGGCCTCTATTCATGTTCTGGTATTTGCTGACGAAATGTTTTATTCATTTGCTGATTTTAACGTTGTTAGAAGTTCTGTTTTATGGGGGATTTTCTCTGAAAGGTAATAATTTGCAACTGATATTGTGTACTATATTACCATGTAATATGTTAATGAATGATGATATATGACTTTTTAAAAAAGATACACACATCCATAAGCAAACAAGTGAAAAAGAGTGGCATTCTCTCTTACTTTGGATTTGACTTGTGACTGAATTACCCAATAGTTCAGTTAGACATTACTATTTTGGAAGATATTTATTATATCTATTTATAATATTGACATCATTGGAATTTGGGTTGCAGTGGAAAAGAGGGGAGCAGAAATGGGCATGGAGCATTGCATCTGACCTGTAAACAGCATGTTTTCCATTCCTATGTTAAGACAACAGCTTTAGCCCTCTGTTATTTGACAGGCAAATACGTCTGCCCAGTATGGTATAAATCAGCACATGCTGGGAATGTTGGTGTTGCTTTGAATGAAACTAGTACAATTATCACCAGATGTCTCAAACTTACACCCTTAGATAATATATACTATCTTGCTGGTATTGCTCAGCCTACCTTCCATAGAGAAGCTGCAACATATAGAGAGAGGCTTAAATCATCGATATCTAAACAACATCCCCTCTGTGGTCTACAACCAGCCCAACCAGCCTAATTAAAATCTAGGAAGAGCTTCCTTAGGTCGACAGAATTGTCTGAAGAATTTAAAAGTATAGTGGACCTATGGAAAGCCACAAAGCACCAGCATTGGATGGAACCAGTGGAGGAGTTAGCCCCTGGGCCTGATGAAAGTTGGGAAGACTGGGAATCACTGAATAGACTACAAACAGGAATAACAAGATCCAGAGATTTTCTGAACAAAAGGGGTCTTTTGATGGGTTCTTCCCTTAGTGATTGCGGTGACATGCAGACAACACATATGTATACCTGCCTTTTGTTCTCTTACCAGTGCGCACTTGAGCTTCTTATGGCAGCTCGACAAAATGCTATTAATGTCACTAGATCTGTCTAATTTGTACGTGTTTCAATTTTATACTTTAAATTTTAAATTTCTTGTTTTATAATAAGCTCAGATATTACATGATCCATAATATGACTTATTTCAATGGTGATGCTTCTGACACCAATAAAGAAAGAAAAATGACTGGGAATAAAATAATGTGCAGCTTTAGTGGTGGCCAAGGTCAAGATCATCTAAGTTATTGTATTCTTACAGTGTGCTATTTGGAGAATTTTGTGGAGCTTAACATTGCTTATTTGTCCATCTCTAGAAAAAGGCTTTGTTGTTGCCTGAAAACAGCCAACATGAGAAAGAGTTGACCACAGTGTTTGCTCATATGTCAAACAGTTAATCAATCTTTTCTCCAAAAGGAAACCATTGAAAATCTACTACAGTTGTTTTCCATAATTCATATAAAATGAGCTACACAAAATAGTGTGTTCACTTTTCCTATTATGTTGTAATCCACCAAAAGATTTCACTTGTCTTTTCCTGTTCTTTGTTTTCCCTGTAATTCTGAGGCTATTCTACCCCCATCCTGTTTTCCTTTTCTCTCTGCTGCTCTGACTATCTCATCTTGAGTCTGTTTTTTTTTAATGCCCCAAAGAGCTGTAGCTTATAAAGATTATCTCATAATTGTGTTCACTTACAGACAGAAAGGGAGAAAAGAATGAGGATGCTGTGCCTGTATTGTTATATGCACCAAAGCATCTGGGTAGCCCAACTTTATCATCTGTACTGTTTAACCTTTCACAAAAATAAGATTTGAAATAAATCTTTTAGAAACAATTTACACGGTTTGAAACTGAAAAGGCTTTAGATTACCAACTGGGCTGGCTACTGGCTGCACAAGTATTATGTAGAGCCTAAAAGCTTGAGCTACAGTACCTGGTTGTGACTGAGAGGTCAAGAATACATATTATGACAGAGACTGTCTATAATAATGTTATGAGAAAAAGGCATGTTCTTTACTGAGGAGCAAGTTTCATTTCTCCTTAACCATTATCAATTTTTTGTAATATTTCCTGCATCTAGTATTATCTGTAATTTTTGACAAGGAAAACTATTAATCAACCTATTTCACAAGCAGATGAGACAGAAACCAGATAAAACTAACAAGTAGAGGCTAATATTTCATAGTTCGGGTTTTATGTGAAGGGGATTGGTATTAGGTAGTGGGTGTGGGCAGGTTAAAAGGCTCCGTCTGTAACATAATCAAAAACCCCATTCTTAGGTAGCAAATGCCGTGTTGCCATACAGAAATTTGGAGGGAGGGGACAGAATTGCCATTGATCTTCAGAGGCATTTATTGGATGGAAGGAGAATCTTTAATTTCCATCTCTCACTTCTGTCTGGCTGTCACACCAAGCAGGAGCAGTGGCTGTTCTGCCATCTTTTCCCCTCAAGTTGGGACATGAGCAGATTCACTGGGTTTCAGAATGGAGTAAGACCTGTTTATAATATTGCTAGGAGCCAAGGAACATGGACTTTAATGGGCAGTCCACCACTGGACTTGGGATATTGCTGGAGTGAGCCCATGGTGGATGAAGGCTCATCATGTATTCCATACCATTTTTTTCTCTTTTCTATCCTGGTGTTAGATTTTGTCCCAGGAAGAGTATGGATTTTGTTTCTGACATTTTATAGGAGGTACGGTCAGGCCATCCAGACTTAAAAGGGCATTCATTCAATATTTTTTCAGATGCAGTTACTCAAATTGTTTAGCAAGGTAGGAAGGATTCAGGAGAAGGTCTGTTTTCTTGGTAAGTGGCAGACTCAGGTAAAGAAGACAGAATGGGCAGTGGGACCCCTGTCTTGAAGAGATCATCCCCCTCACTACTCAGGACTAGAACTACTAGATAAGCTGAGCTATAAATAGCCAAAGCAGGCACTTATGAAGCTTTTCCAGTTGCCATTTGAGTTTTCTCTGAATTATCTTTGCAGCTTGTTACTTGAGATGTTAGCTGAGTTTTCCAGCTTCACCTTTCTGGAGATACCACCTGTCTATGTGCTGGGGAAAGCTTTCTTCGAAGGTCTGGCAAAACTGTTTCAGCAGCTTTTGGTCAAAAATTCTCTCAAGGGAACCCTATATTTAGATAATTGGAATATTTATGCCAATATTGTACAATTTTTGCAGACTGTGTTCCATACACATACTGGCCAGGCTGCCTTTTGAGGGGAAGAGGTACTTAGAAGCATTCTGTCCCATCCTGACCAAAATTTGGAATATTACCAGAAAATAAACTTCATTATACTTCTAGTTGGTGATTTTTAGTCAGTTCCTAGCTCGAAACAGGGCAGGATCAGGCAGAAAGAGGAAAGTCTTTTACTCACCCATCACAATGTTTGGATCTTCCCAGGGTACATCAACCTCTGCTAAACTTCCTGTTAACAAAATGATAAAACAAAACTGAATCTGGGAGCACTGTCTTAGTAAAGGTTAGAAAGATTTGTTCATAGCAAATGTGAGCATGGGAGAGAGGGTCGGGCAAAGCCAAACAACCCTCTGCCTGAAACAAAAATAACAAAGTTCTACTGAACTGTAGAGAACTGTACTGAAGAAATTGGGAAAGTGCAGAATGTGAACAGCAGGTAATGCTCACATAATTTGGCATTTGTCAAGGAACTGAAGAACCAGTCAGCTTCTATCAGAGTTAATAAGACTAAAGTCCACAGGCATCCCTGTTAAGACCCACAAAGAGTGCGTTTCAGGAATCCAGTCCTGATGTAAACTAATGTGGCCATGGCCAGATCCAAGATCTCCAAGAAGCAGTTGGTGCACCATCCTAAGCTGAGGGAAAAAGAAGAGAAGAGAAGAGAGATGTGATAATGAATAGAAACATATAGTTATGCTGTAAGACTGTAAACCTGAGAGAAAAGGGAAATGCTATCATATACAATCTTTAAGACCTGCTGCCATCTTTGTCTCCATGAATCCGCAACATCCACTACACTTTAACTTGGCAAATGCATTTGCATTAAGCTCATCATAAAGCCAGACAAGGGAAAAGATGTTAACTTTTGTGGTATTATGGGAGAGAGCTAAGCAAATATCTTTACCCACACACAACACACACACACACACACACACACACACAGAGAGAGAGAGAGAGAGAGAGAGAGAGAGAGAGAGAGAGAGAGAGAGAGAGAGATCGGACCCTTCCTGCAATGTACCGGCCTTTTATGCTAAAGAGAAGCAAAGCAAGAGAGAGATTGAAACAGGCAGGTCTGCCTGTACCAGAGAAAGTGAAATCCTTTTTACTTTTTTGCATGTAAAATTTATTCCATTTTTATGCATATGTAGGTGAGATCAGATCCAAGTACAAGCAGGCATGCAACTTAGCTTTAGGCTAAGCTTGAAAAATATCCATTGGTTTCAGACAAAAATGGATTGTTTTAGTACATATACAGGGAGCATTTTCTACAGAGAAGCATTTCTATAGAACATTCTCCCTAAACTGTTGCCCTCTTGATCTCTAGGACTGTGACTTCCATAATTCCCAACATGACACTGACCAGACCCAGCTGGGAAAACCATTTTTTTTAAATGACTGTTCTCTTTATTTCATCTTTACTTTCTCAAAGCTTTCAGGCTATTTTACAGTCTTTCTATTTAAAACCCACCCCAATAGAGCAGGGATAATTTGGTGCTTTCTAAATATCTTGGCTGACCCCTTCAAAATACCTGAGCATTGGCCGTGCTGGCTGAAGCTTACAGGAGTTGTAGTCTAAAACATCTGAAGCATACCAAGTTGCCTCTCCCTATTAAAAATGAGCTCAGAGTATTAGCATGAGCACCTTTCTATGTCAGGTTAAATTTACCCCACGTTTTACTACTTTTTTGCTACTAACACCTTATAATTTTGAAGATAAATATATACATAAATAATCAATTAGGTGAGAATCATTCAAAATGATAACACCACTCCTCAAAGCTATGTAATGAGTTCCTAGCTGAGAGTTAGCTATGGTCCTTGGGCCATCATTCCACAAACCATAGGATAGTTCAGATAGCCTTGCCCCCTCCTTCAGACCTCCATATCACCTCTGCATTTCTTGTAGAGACAACTGTCCAAGCTGTCTTTGGGGTGAGAGGCATTCCAGTGGGCTGGGAGAAGAGGAGACAGAGATGCTGGATACAATTAATCCTTGACATCCTCCAACCTCCTTCACCCAACAATGTGCCCTTGCTAGACAGAATGAAAAACCTACTAACCAAGAAAGAAAAGAGTGGAGGACAAGAGGGAAAATATAACCCCTGCACTCCTCTCATACCATCAGCTTCAGTTGGACAGGGCATGGAAATCTCAGAGGGTGCAATTGATAACACTATTCTTTTAGTCACTATGCTATATGAACCTTCACTTATACCTTCCAGATATCTTGGATTCCCATTCCCAGGAATCCCAACTGTTGGGCATGTGGACTTGAAAGCATAAGAATTTCAGTGCCTCAAATCTGGAGGGTTGGGAGAAGTTTGAAGAGGGCTGCCAAAATCATATACAGAGCACTGAAGTCTGGCTTTACTACTTTGGAATTAACATGTGTATATGTGTATGGTGAAAGTTTCCAGTCAGTTTGCAAATGTGTTATGAAATGCAGCACTCCAAATTCATTAAAAGATGCATGCATGCACACACGCACGCACACACACAAATCAGCCTTACTAAATTCTCCCTTAACGCATCTCCCTCTCACTAATTGTTCCTTTTAGTTCTAGAGCTGTGTCCCCTCCCACCCTCACGCCCTTCCCCACCTACTGCAGTCTGTAACAATCTCTGTGAAAGAAACTTAACTTCCTTTCCTGATCCGTTTCACTGCTCAGTGAGTTGGAGTAATAAATCTTTCAGCAGAAGGATTTGTCAGTCGAAGTTGCAACAGCAGGCGCACCTTAAAGCAAATTATTCAAAATGGATTGAAAGGAGGTTATCAATGGTAGAGAGCAGTTAACATTTTTTTTATTTTTTAGTTACAGCAATATGGAAGTGCATCAGAAAGAATCAGGCCAGAGCAGAAAAACTCAATTATAATTCCCAAAATTGAGATGGCAAAAACTCAGCTGACCCATATATTTTGGCTCTGCCCTCGTAGCTACATTTGTATCCAAAATTAGCTGCAACCAGAGATGTGCTGGCAGCAGAACACCTGCTCCCAGTTTCTACCCTTGGGTGACTAGAGTAATTACCTGCTTTCTACCTACCCCGGCTCAGAAGCTGTGAAATGTTGTTTGTGTCAAGTCAATCATTCTTCCACTCGCTACTGCCAGATGATTGGCTTGGTAGTTTGAATTGCAGCTTCCCTGGCTGACATACCTATTAGTAGCTTTGTTTCATTTCAAGCTTATGTCAGTTAAGTTGCCCTCCAGATGTTGATGACATACTTGCAGTCTAAGACAGTGTGACATCTTGTACTTACAATGCAGGCTGCTGGTGCCGGTGCGTTAAAAATCACAGCGCCCTCTTCATGCCACTTATTCAGTTTAGGCCTACTTCTCTCAAACAGAGAGATAGGAAACCTTCTGCTTGACTGCTTAACTTCAATCTGCAAATGAGAGCTCATACAATTGACTCATCCTTCATACAGAAATCAAGATAACAAGGAAAATCCTACACAGGGTTATATGTCATTGCCAGATCTTGTTGCTGAAGAGTCCATGTATAGTCAGGACTGGTCCCATTTTCTAGCTATAGAAATCTCTGTGCGTGAGAGTGTGTGTGTGTTCCATCTATGTATGAAACAGTGTCACTGATATACATTTATTGCAATGTTCAGAGGCTCTATGCAGATACATGGGTTGTTCTACTATACAAACTGGAGCAAGTTTGATCAAGTGTCTATTTAGGACAGAAACTCTTTACATTAAAATATGGTGGATTTGGGGTCCCTGCCCTGTGTCTTTAGCTCTGTCCCCTTTGTCTTCAGTCTTACAAATAGAATGCATCTCCTGAAAGCTTTTCCAAAATAAATTTGACCATTGGACATAAGGCTTTCTCTACTCCTGAATTAGAGAAAAACACTGACACCAAATAGTTCACAGTATAGATTAGCACTTAAACAGAGAGCGTGCAAACTGGAATGAATAAAACAAAGAACGAACAAACAAACAACAGTGCAAAAGATTTGTTCTTGTTATGCCAAGATCAAACAAACCACAGATTAGAGACACAATATTTTATAACAGAAATCCATTCCCATCTTGTACTTTTTAAAAATCCTTCCTGCCTAGAATCCACCCAGCTGAGAACAAAATTGGTTGCAATGGACATTGTATACATGATGGATTTTGCATAGAGCTGTAAAGTGTGTTAAATAACATGAAAAAGTATTTTATATCTGGAATCTATTCATTATCAAAATGCTGTTACTTATTTTCTACCCAAAGCACATATTTAGCAAACAAACAAAATTATACAAACTGATTCTAAAGCATCAAACACTAAAAAATTGGCAACAATGATAGACTAACAACGATAGACAAGATGGAAACAAAGCACTGGAAAAGCTAACATTCAGCAAAATGGTTATTCCAAAACACTGTTCAGAATACCAGTGTCAGATGAGACAAAACAATCAGTTGCAATGGATTACATGAGATTGATTCAGTAAGCCAGAAACATCCTTAAAGCCATGGGTTTTATATGTGGGGGTGGGGGGTTATGGCATGAAAATGGCCTGGAACACCAGTTTCTGAGGAAACCAATCCAATGCAGTTCACCAGTCACAAGGGACATAATTGTGGCAATTTGCTGTAAAGCTCCACCAGAATTCATGTTCTGCTATCATGTTCTGGACATTAAAAGGTCCAGAATCCCAAATGAAAAGGCTTCAGATGAGTTTTCTGCTTGGATAAAGCAGGCTGCAAGCAGGGTTGTCCAGAACCTACTTTCAATCTGCATGGTCGTCTTCCATTTCTACTGTCAGTATCCCACAGAGCTTGTCAGTATCCCACAGAGCTTCCCTCTGCATGGTAGACCCCCTTCCCAAGGTATCTCACATGCATACTCAGACTTCCAATTGAACATAGGACACTGTTTGATTGAGGCTCTTGGTCCATCTAGTCCAACCTTGTCCATATGACTGGCAGTGGCTCTCCAGGATTTGAGGCAGGAGTTTTTCCAGCCAGACCTGGAGATGGCAGGGATCTTCAGGTGATCTGCCACTGAGCTATCCCTTGTCTCACCATACTGAGAAACAATAATGCTATGCTGTGCTCTGCACTCTTCTGTAATGCTTTCCCACCCAGCCAAGCATGGAGGAGGAGGAGGAACAGCAGCAGCAGCTCCTGCTGCTCTATCCCTATGGCTGCTACTCTCTCTGCAATAGAGATGCAAAACTTAGTCTCCTATTTATTTATCCTCTGGCCATCTGCAAGTTCACTCCCTCTCCTCTCCTGTTGAACTACAAGTCTCCCTCTGTGTTATTATTTCTGTTGCTGATCCTCCTCTGCCTGATCAGTGATCCACTTTTCTTTATTAAAGTCCAGTTGCATAACAAGCAATCCTTGCTCTTCATGTTCAGGCTAATCTTTGTGTGTTTCCCCTGCCCTTCCCACCTCAACACCTTCCTTTAACCTTCTGTGATATAATTTCCTCAAACTCATACTCATCAGATGTTCTCTGCTAAGGTTCCCATTAGCCACAGTTGTCATGGCATAGGGTTAGGAATGATGGGAGTTGTATTTGGAGTATACTGCTCTGGAAAGGCTGTTGTCCACCAACAACTTTATCTCATTCCAACCCCCACAACACTTGCCCTGACTTCCTTAGTATACTTAAGCAATACTGTGTTGGGATATTTCCATCCAGGAACACACAGCCCAGAAGTTTATTAGATTAACGTCTCTGCCTCAGTCCAGATAGGTTTGCCATGTTTGTCATTCATTATACCAGAAACATTCTATGTTCAGGAGAATAAGAAGAGTGAAACTGGGCAGGAATTTATACTGGGCATTTTAATAAAGAAACTGTATACTTTATGGATAGCTCTCTCTCTCTCTCTCTCTCTCTCTCTCTCTCTGTGCGCACATGCGCATGCATGCGTGCACGTGTGTGTGCATTTCATAATCAATTATAAAACATTCTATGAACTCTTAACCTTTAGAGTTAAGTTGGAAGGATTTTCCATTTTTATTTTTTCCAAACTGTACTTGGAAGAAGTGTTCCATGAATGGTGATGTTTTCACACATATGTCAATAGATCTCCTAATCAACTTTTTCAAACTGAAACTAAATGTAATAGGGAGGGGAGTCTCCTTCCTGTACTTGGCAAGGAAGGAAGCTTCAGTAAGGAAGTATGTGAGGAAATATATACTCACAGAGACATACAGGCCTGACTGTGCCAGTAGCAACAGATGAAATGTTACGTATAGACTATGTAAAGTATTCATCGCAGTGTCCATTGGCTGTCCTAAGTGGCAACTGCATGTGCCCAGAAAAACATGTGTGTATGCAGTGCTAGTCTCTGAATGCATACCAACAGGATAGTCACATGCATAGATATACATATGGAAACATGGGGGGGATAGAGGGTGATTTCACTCCAAAAAATAGAAAAATGATTTTCACATAGAAAATAATCTACGTGTGAGTTTTGTTCTATTGGAGATGCAATAATGGGAAGTGACACAATTAGGTGATTTTTGACTCAAGGAATGGGCAGATGAATGCTATCATCCCTAGACTGTATCTACAGAGCCATAGGATTTTTCAATTTCCCATATTTAAGGTCAGAAACAGACCTCTTGAATCTGGAGATTGCCCTTGGCTCCCCATGTCACTGATTGCTTCTCCATGGTTGCAAGAACATCTTAGGGGGAATTTTGGGAAAGATCAGGGAGCAAACAGCAGCCCCTTGGAGTTCCTCATGGTCCCTTTTTCTTTTAAGCACCCTAAGTAATTTAGTGTCATCCACTCGGCCACGTCACTGCTTATTCCTAATTCCAATAATCAGTGACTAGGTTGAAAAGCATTGGTTCTAATACAGAATCTTGCAGGACTCCACTGGGACAAGTTGCCATTTTTTCTCACCCTCTGCCTTCTCTTCTTTAATCAGTTCGTAATCCATAGAAGTATCTTCCCCCCTTTTATTCCATGACTGCTTAGCTTGCTCAGGAGCCTTTAGTGAAGAACTTTGTCAAAAGCCTTTGGAAGTCCAAATAAACAATGTCTACTGGATTGCTCCTGTCTTACTGACACTTTCAAAGAACTCCAACAGGTTAGAGAGACAAGATCTCCCTTTGCAGAAGCCATGCTGGTGTTTGTTTGCTTTTTTTTCTCCCAGCAAGACTTCCCCATCTATGTGCTTCTGATTCTATCCAATAATGCTTTCAAGCAGTTTACCAAGAAAAGATGTCAAGCTAACTGGTCTGTAATTACCTGGATCCTCCAAACTTGATCCTTTAAAAAAAATGTTACATTGGCCATTCTTCAATTATCTGGTGCAGTGGCTGATTTTAGGGACATATTAAAATATTTCGGTAAGAATGTCAGCAATTTAATGATTGAGCTCTTTGAGAACTCTAGGATAGATACCATCTAGACCATGTGACTTGATGACTTTCAGTTTGAAAATAAGGCTGAGAAATGCATCTTTTGTCACATTAAATCGTCAGAGTCACTTCCAAAATTCATAAGCTCAGGAACAGGTATTGGCTGTTTACCCTCTGTTGTGAAGACTGATTAAAAAATCATTCAGCTTCTCTGTAATCTCCTCATCCCCCACTCTCCTGCCAGTACGTCCCCCTCTCCACCTCCACGATCATGAAATTGAGCTTGACAGGAACTCATGGAGTGGGAGAATTTAGAAGCTTCTGGGAAATTCCAGTGGTTGGTACTTGTCATTCCTTGCACCCTATTACCCCCTGGACATTACTCAAACCACAGCTTCAAATCTGCAGTCACATAACTGGGAAACAAATAAAGATTTGTCCATGATTTTGTATAAACAACAGTACTTCCAGTCATGCACAGTTCCTCCAAGCTGCTACTGGTTCTCTTTGAAGGGGTTATTAGTAAGTGTTAAAAGGAGACATAGAAACAGAGCGAGTCAGAAGGGGCCTCCCGGACCATCTAGTCTGAGCCCCGGCTCCAGTCGGCTCCACTCATGACATGCCCACCACGTGCATGTCCACCCTTACTTTGAACACTCTCACTGATGGGGCCTCAACGACCTCTTGTGGAAGCCCATTCCACACCCTCAGGGTCCTAACTGTCAGGAAGTGCTTCCTGGCATCCAAATGGAATCTTGGTTCCCTGAGCTTTTCTCTGTTGGAGTGCGTCCTTGCCTTCCTCTGCAGGGGAGAACAGATCTCTACCCATCTCCATGTGACATCCCCTCACATACCTGTATGTCACCAACATATCCCCTCTGAGTCTCCTCTTCTCCAGGCTGAAGAGACCACAGAGGTTGACTACCAGTTTCCTCTCAAGAAACTCAAAGAAGCTTATAAAACTGTCCTCTTTTTCTCAATTTTATCCTCACAGCCACAACCCTTTGATGTAGGTTGGGCTATGAGTCTGTGACTGGCCCAAAGTCACACTGTGAGCTCCATGGCTGAGTGGGGACTAGACTCCAGATCTCCTGAGTCCCAGTCCCACACTCTTAACCACCACAGCACACTAGCTTTCAACCACACTTACAGGAGAGGAGAGCCAGCCACCTGCAAATACTACTTAGGCACTTGTGAGACAGCTGGCCCTGGCAGTGGCCAAAATTACCTCAGGAAAAATGGCAAGCAGTTTTTTCCACTCTCACTGAACAGGTTAGTAGTAAAAAGGGATTAATGGGCTCAGTCAATCAGGTTTTTATCACATGACTGCCAAATATGGATAAAACCAACCCCACAACTGTCCATGCATTCTTGAGGTAGATTGCTGGAAAAACAAACAAGACAACAGTCCAGTGTTGATAACCTGGACTGGTTTTTCATAACATGAAACCAACCAACAGTTTGTTCATGTGTCCACTATGTGTACACACATTCATATTTACATGCACATGCGCACATACACACACACAGCAACACAGTAATGCTAGCATTCAGAAATAGGGAGAAATCTAGAGTTTCACTCACCACCAAACAACCTTATGGTACTTTGTACCAGCTCTACCATTCACAATATATAAATGGTGTTTACCAAAAATTATTTCAGTCCAGTCATTATTTGTATCCTTGCACATTCTGCAAACAACTGAACTGTTCTATTCCGTGAAATACATTAACAACCCCACCTGCATTGTTTCACACCCTCCCAGCAGCTGTGGAAAACTATCAGTGCCTTTTCCCCCCTTGGAATCCAGTGGCATTTCCAAAACCTTTATAGTCTAGCAATGATGCAACGTGATTCAGACATGGTACAGTATAATGCATAAGACAAATGGATGGAACACACCTGATCTCAGTTTTATTTCAGGAATTGTAGGTATATAGTATATTTCCAGTCATTCCTCACTGGCCTTTATTGTGCAGGACTTCCACCGAGCAAGACGAATGTCCGCCTTTTGTGCACTCTTAATTCCACAGAATTCTGCCAGAGAAGAACCTCAGGCTCAAAGAGTTTGTTATTTCAGACATTATACTTCGACCACCTAATGTGCAAATCATCAGTTTCATCATCTGCAAAATGAAAATTTGTATAGATGTATTGATCTTTTAAAAGAATTGTTAAGTATGATTATTATTCTAGGAGCAATGAAAATCTGGATACTTGTATCAGTGCAGCTATAAAACATATTGCATTCAAGTAACAGAGATGGAAAGCACAGCTGTAAAAAAATATGTGAACAGCTTTGGCAGTATCTGAACGGCTTGTGAACAGAAGCATAATCACTGGTTTCTTTCTATCACCAATATAAATTGATATAACAACTTTCTCAGAGCATCCAGCCTCAGTTCAAGTGCAGTACTTTAATGGTGTCACTGGCAGAAACATCACCAGGGGGGCTAGTAAGCTATGAGTGAACAATGCAGCAATTTTCTACACTGGCTTCCTATTAATGCTAGCTGAAAGGTGTTAAAAAGCAAAGTCACTGCCAAGTCACACTCTAGAATAACATGATAATAATTACCCTATCCAACCACAACTGTGCTGTTTATGATTATGGTAAAAAAACAACATTGTATTTATGGACAAAACTATCCTGTAGCCAGTTAGTTCCGTACTTCAAGCAAGGTTCAGAATGTTTAAAACATTGTATATGCTTTGCTTTTCCTTTTATCTTTCATATTTACTAAACAAATAGGAGATGCATGTTAATAAAATTTATCAAGACAGGTAAAAATAAAATGCTGTATCATTTCCCAATATTACAGAAAAGGCTACAGTTATGCTTTGAGTTTTGTGAATCATGTGTAACCTTTCCTACTTTAAAGGAATTATAAGGATGAAAAATAATCCAAGCTTTCTTTAAAAAAAAACTTTTTCCCCTACCCTTTTCCCCAGGGAAGATAACCTTGAAAATATAAATTGATGTAGTGTGATAAGTAGGGATAAAAATGAAAGAAACTAGAAGATTTGTTCAGCTTCAGAAGGAGGCTGAATGATGAAGACAGAAACTGATGATTTCAATATGTTAACAGTGAAATTTTAGACTTGCTTAGGCAGGCATAAGTCCCATTAAATTAAAAGGCCCTATTCATTAATAAGTAGGTATAGACTTGCATCCTAAGGATGCAATTCTATGCATGCTTAGACTGGAAAACAAAACAAAACAAAACAAGTCTGGCTGGGGCATGCTGGGAATCTTGGAAGTTTTTTCTGCTTGAACATGAATGAAATGTCACCTTTAGTAATTTAATTTTGAGGTGGGAATGTCACTCCAGTGAAGAACTGAAGGCTCAATCTGTGTGCCAATGAAAATCAACTACTATATCCAGGAGGGGTTACTTCATGCACTGGGCCGCCAGGGCTTATTGGCAAGGCCTTTTGCATCTGTTGTGTGGGGTGGGGTGGGGTGGGGTGGAGTGGGAGCAGAGGGATCTAGCCAGAGGAATCTTCTGTGTGTGGAGCATTCCACTATCCAGTCACAATGCCATGTAAATGCAGTGCTCTGCTAATCATTCAGGAAATCCTCCCTCTCTTGTGTTCCCAGCCCATAAATAGAGAGCTTGGTCTGCCACTTTGGTGCTGCCATTACTAACTTTCCTTTCTCTCCACAAGGGTTAGCAATGTGTGAATGGGTATGTAGAACTGACGTTACCTACATTCACAACTGCTTCCATCACTGAAATATTGCTAAAATTTTCATCAGTTGCTTTGTTTTATATTCTTTTACAACATTTGTCACAACCACTGACATTGGGATGGTTCCATGCTTGGAGATACCCATAAGAGACCTTAAGAGTGATTTTAAGGCCCCAGTCCAGCTTGGGGATGGGCACCCCTGAGGTAGACCCATGACAAGAGATGGACCCACATTATCTCTTTGTCCCAAGAATCTTGCCACTCCATTATCCAAGATGACTAGATTCTTGCTTGGTGCCACACCTAACTGATGTAAGCAATGAAAGCTGTGGCCATTTGTCACCCACGTCCGTTTATGCACTGTCTGTGTTCCCCATCATCACCACATCCATAGTTCTGGAACAACAGAGAAGTAAACTGGTAACTTTCACCCACCAGCCCTAAATTGAATCAGTTAGGGCAGCTCAATAGTTTGGGCATACATGGATTGCTGTATATGCCTGAGTGCAACATCAGAGTTTCCTTCAGCAAAGGCATTCCCTCATTTTATTTTATTTTAGTGCCTTTCTATACTGTTTAATAGCTGTAGCTATCTGGGAGATTCACAGCTATTAAAACCATAAAATGCAACATGATAATCCACATTATTAAAAAATCAAATTTTAAAACTGCAGTATAAAATGGAAATAAAAAACAAAATTAAAGTCAGTAGCAGTCACAGGCTTTAAAAGACATTAGCAGATTCCAGATAATAGAAGGGGAAGGTGCAATACTATGTCTGTTCAGACAAAAAACCTAAGCCAAAATCCTACAACTTTCAGCATTCTGGGATTTTTGGAGGATTCCTCCCACCACCGCCTAAAAATGCATACTATTGCACCCTGAAAGACAAAAATCCTGGGAATTTTTGAACAGCCATGTATGGGCATCCCTATGAACACATCCCTAGCAATAGCCACATTTGTTACATAAGAGCCCACTGTGGAGAATAAAGGATGAGGGGTTTGCTTATTAGCCAAACCCCTAATATTGATGTGCTCCTTGAGCCATGCCACCCAATGTTCACACATTCAAAGGAACACATGAAAAGGGGCCCCCGTGTGCTCATCTGCATGCATGTGTGGGGGAGTTTGTATAACTGGAAGTCCTGCATGATCGCTCATCATTCATATTAATGTATACATGCAGGGGCCCTTTACTTGAATCCTTCTAAGGCTGCAATAACAGTGATGTGGTCAGAGAAGCATGCCAGCAGCAAGGGAAAGGATGGATGCATGGATGGATGCATGGATGGATGGTACAGCTCTGCTCACATACTCTAGGCTTGTAAGACTGGAACTTCGGAAGAGGCTGAAGTGAATAGCTTCCTTAAGCAGGCTGAAAACTATTATCTAGCCACTGTGTATGATATTTGAAATGTTAGGAGACAAGAGGTTAATAAAAAAAAGTGCCAGGGGAAAAGCCCCCCAACAGACAGAGAGATAGCAAAGGATGTGTTCTACACTTGAGGAGGGTGATGAGGAGAAGCAAGAGGAAGGGACATGCAAGAACAACAGCACACACTAAAAATGGATTTGGCTGTTTCCAAATTACTTCTAACATCTCCTCTAAAGCATATTCTTAACAGATGAGTTACTCCATTTGGGATTTAAACATAAATGTGGTGTGATCAAATTTCTGTTTTCTCAGAACTAGCATCATCAACATTTTGTGAAACTTACTCTCAGGTACATATGCATAGGTCTGCAGGTAGATCAGTCCAGCCCAGTGAAGCTGCCTTTAAGCCTTGGAAGATTGCAGGCACTCTGCAGACAGCAGAAGGAGTGCAATAACAAAGCTTATCTTTATGATTCTCCTTTTTCAGTCATTTTGACTAGTGGCGTGTTTCGCCCAGAGCACAAGGAAAGGGGTCTGTGACTCTACAGTTTACCACATATGTTTGTGAACCCTATTTCTTTTCTTTCACCTCCCCCATCAAAAAAGTCCCTCTCCAAATTTCTCTCATAACCACTGAGCCACAACTGCTGTGGTTTTTTCCATTCTGGCAGTGAACATGAAAGGAGGGCACCTCTAAACAACGAGTTTAGAGTCCCAGCTCAGACCTTTGAACACGTTTCTAAGGTCAGAACTGGGACTCTTAATCATCCTATGGATACCTAGACTCTGTGTTGCAGGCATAAGAATGCAGCAAAGTCTGATAGCCACTTAACTGGAAGCAACTCCAAGTGGACTCACTGATGTAGTTCTAAAGAGACATGGTTAGCATTGCACTCTGTAACACTGCACTGTTACAGAGTCAAAGTTTCATCCACTACTATGTCTTAACTAAGAGACTGAATATGCTGTTTATTTGCTAGAAATAATACAATGAAACTCATTGTCAACTACTCAGTATTCAAAATTTTTGATCCTAGCATATCTACAGGTTGTCCCAATTTCATATTCTAATAACATAGCCAATTCTCACTCAAATGATCTCAAATTTTAACAAAATGTGTAAAAACTAGCTAATGTTAATTACGCAATATTACACAAGACATGCTATAGCGTGTTTGGCAGGAGGTGGACTGCCGACTTGATGTGTGTCATGTCACAGGCAGTGCACATATTGAACATTTATGAAGCTTTGTGAAATCGGTTATAAAATCTACATCCCTTTGAATCTCTTGTTCGAATTTTGATAAATAAATATTTTATTGTTCAACATGAAGCCTATTTAATTTCATTAGTTACTCAGATATTCACATTTCAAATATTGTCAAATTTTTGGGGACACCCCGTACTTTAACTCAGGGGTCAATTGTTCATGCAGTGATTTTTGCTTGGTTGGCAAAATGAGAATACCTTCTGACTTGAGTTTGTCTGTATTCATCAGGCATTGGTAGCAAATGGAATTGAAGTACCGTATTTTTCCGTCTATAAGACATCCCCATGTATAGGACGCACCCCATTTTTCTTACCCAAAATTCAGAAATCATTATTTTAGCCACTAAATAGAATACATTTTTATTTAGTGTTTAGGCAACATTTACATACCAGTACTATGATATTATGCATGACACTAGCTCTGAGCAAATCACTTTATTCAGATCTATTGCATCACTGGTTTCTTCTTCATCACTTTTAGTTTCAAACATATCAGTTTCTGATATTCACTGTCTGATCATACACTCAGTGGGAGGAGGTCCAAACCGTCTCTCTGCAGATCTATTTCCATGCTCTTTTACATAACTGATTATATCCAGTTTAAATTTTGCAGAGTAAGACATTCACTTACTGGTACCGGTATTTATTTTTTTGCTTTCTGACATTTTTATGGGCTCAGAATGCTCCAACATTACCGCTCCCTGTTGCATCTGGGCACTGCCTACACGACCTCTGCAGCATCAGCTGATGTCAGTTACACAAGGCTCATGATTGGAGGAAACCTATTAGCTTGTTTCTGCAATCGGAAGTTTAGCTTGTGAGGCTAGTTTGCAAAGATAAGGTATCGGCAGTTTCACAACTGTGGTTCTCCTCTTGGCTCCCCTGTATATAAGACGCCCCTCCATTTTTAGGTAAATATTTTTAAGAAAAAGGATAGTCTTACACATGGAAAAATACAGTATGTACATAATCACTTATTCGGTACTAATATAAATATGCTAAGCCTGACGGTTGCTTTTATAATAAGTTTTATTCAAAATGTTAGTTTTAAAAACAAAGAAAAACTAAAAACAATATCAATCATCAGAAACATCGAGCCTCCTGGGTCAGCCCGCACATTTTTTTTTCCATTTATGATAATTTAGAAACATAATCTATGCAAAGTCCCGTTTCTCTAGCTAATAATAAAAAGAGTCCCAAGTTTGATAGAAGTTACAGTTGCTTTTGATATGTGACAGTTGTAACTGAGTGTGCATATACTTCCCATTTATGTTATATCATGTAGGGAAATTAAGCAAATTCAAAAATCCAAATTGCCTTAAACAAAATGATGTATAAATATTCACTATGAAGAAAGAGAATGTAGTAATCATGTAGAAAACACTGCGGTAATATTAAAGCCACATTTGAGGATGGTTGTAGTGGTAGTGGTTGGGGAATTTATACTCTCTATCTCTCTCCCTTACACACACACACACACACACACACACACACACACACACACACAATTGTTTGCTTGTTTGTTTATTACTGTTTATACACACAATGCCATGTTCTAAAGGCTGCTGTGGGTTAAAGGGTAATTCTCTGTGTACCAGCACAGCTGTATATATGTAATTCTGGATTCAATCCTGTTAATTTGGGGGCCTGCATAATCTTAAAACTGTGTACTTCTATTTTGCTTGCTCCTGGTATACACTTCCTCCAGACCCTGTTTCTCATGTTCACAGCCCAGGCTCCTACTCTTGCTCTTCTTCCTAGTTATTTTTCATGTTTCCTGGCCAGTTATGAAATCACATCCTGATAATTGATCTATCAATTTTTCCTGACAGAGTCCTCCTGACAGAATCTTCAAGATGGCTTTCCACAGCTCCTTCTATCATGTCAGCCAGAATCCCCCCATCTAATCAGCTTTTGGGTGACCAACTTTCCATCATCATACCTTGGTTCAAATACAGCACCATGGGGCATCCTTAGAATGTTGTTAATCAGATGGTTCCGATTTCTGCTTTACCTCTCTTACATAAAGACAGAAACCCAGCTTCATTTTTATTTCTTCTAACAGTAAGTGCCAGTTTACTAGCAAAGTTACATATTTACAGAGTGACTTTGCTCAGACAAAAGCTTCCAGTAAAAGCATGCATCTTTCTTCCACTTTTAACTAATTTAGGCTTTCAGTTATTAAATCAATACATAACAGTTAATTTTTATCTGTTCCTTTACACTGCCTATTAACCTATTTAGTCAGCATAAATAATAAATGTGCATTTATTTATTTAAAACATTTTATACTGTCTATATCCAAGACTGATCATTAGACAACTTACAAAAAACCATAACCATAACAGCATTTTAGATAAAACATAGGTTTCAATATATAAGAATACACAGTAAAAAGAATTGCATTGTATAGTAAAAAAAAAAAAAAATTCAACCATTAAAATACTGGGTGAATACAAAGATTTTGGACAGGCACAGAAATGGATAAAGTGTCAGTGCCAGGCACACCTCTCTGGGAAGCAGATTCCATAAATGTTGTTAGTGTGTGCTCACATGTGCATTGCAACAGGGCAGAAAGAAAATCTCCAGGTATTTTGGACTTCAGCTCCCAGCATTCTTCACCATTTATCATGCTAGCAAGGGTTTAGGAGAGTTGAAGTCCAAAACATGTAGTGATCCTTACTCTGCCCCCTCTATTAAATCACTAATCTCTCTTACCTACCTGGGTAACTAATGATACCGGATGTATCTGAGTTGCATATTCTCTGTAACAATATATCATCACTGAGAGGTTAAGCATTCTAACAAGCTTTCTTTTCTTTGATTGTTTTTAAACAGCTGTTTTGGTCAATTTCCTTCTGCTAGCTTCAGAAGTCCATGCAAAGCAACCCATTGCCGAATCCATGAATACAGCCAAGGGTAAACAATTGGCGAGTCAGGGTCCAGTATCTACCATTTCAAATCTTGATGGGTCTACCACATCTATCTATCTATCTATCTATCTATCTATCTATCTATCTATCTATCTATCTATCTATTTCAATTGCTGTTTGTCCTAAGAAACTGCAGTCATTCTGATTGCTGGAACTAATGGCATTTAACGTGAGATTTATGTTTCAGATGCATGACAAGCAAAGTATCAGCTCACTTTCCATCTACAAGTAATGAGACAATGTCTCACCCTTAAGCAACATCCAAATGACTGTAATTTTTTTCCTATGTAAAAGCACTGTCACTGTACATAAAGTGACAGCAACATCATAGCAAATGTGCAAACTAACTAAATGTGCTTTAACTCTAATGACACCATATCTTCATTAAAAGGAATCACTAAGTGGGAAGCCTTCAGCCTCCAAAATGAATGATGCCTCAGAGTTATGCAGATGTTTTCATAATAAACTCAAGCTACTGCATGGAGATATAGGTTTTACACCCCATTTTGTGTATTGCAAAGCACAGCAGTAATAGTCTTACGATGCAATCAAATGGAGCAGCCCATAGCTCTCCAAATGTGGAGGATTATGAGCATCCTATGCAAGGTGGGAGGGAAATGGAGGTAGTCTTTGCCTCCATGCTCCTCCCACCCAGCAAGTAAGCTAGATGGTTGATTTTGACTAAGTGTGAGCTTTGCAGTTGGAAGGAATTAAGAACAGGCAGCATCAGGTTACATCTTGGCAGCACCAGCGCCCCATCCCATCCCTGCCCCCAGAACGCCTTCTCTGAGGTTGCTTTTACAACCTTGAGAAGAATTGTACAGCTCTGAGGAGAGCAGGATCCAAGCTCTTTACCAGCCTCAGACTTGAGCATATGAATGTCCAAGAGCTTTAGATTCACTCTGTCTCTGATCCTTAGTTCTAATTAATCTTGTTGCAGGTGTGAGGAAAGGCAGATACTTTTCATGTTATTTTCACTTCAGTTTGTATTTCTAACCCACCCCATAGCTCATTAGGAATCTCTGGGTGGCATTTAAATACATAATCAAAGAGTATACATAAAATCCAAAATGCATACTGCATACTAGTTAAATGAACACAATACCAATTATATCAATATATCAAAGAATAATAGCAAAATAGCAAAATGAACAATACAGCAATGTCAAAAATGATAAGACAATAATGTATCAAGGAATAATACTTTTTCAAATATTGGCAATATCAAAGTAAAACAATACAACAATATAAAAACAATAAAATAACAATAATAAACCTACAATAACCCCAACCCGACCCTAAACCAACACCTATGCCCAAAACAACTGCCGCAGTCCCCTGGGGCACTCCAATCTCCCCTCCAAGGTGGCCCAAGATGGAATGGGCCACAGCTGTGCACCCACTGCCACGCAGCCTGGCAACGCCGTCTCTCACCCAGCGGTGTCAGCAGTCACAGTGGGGGTTGGCAGGTACCATCGTTCAGGAAAACTCCACTGCTCTGGGGTGTGGCACACCACAGATCTTCCAAGTTTATGTTTGTTTTTGAATTTCCTAGCCCACCTTGGATGGCACCGGCAGAAGAAGGCACCAACAGAGGAGGCTCCATCTCCCCCGGGGTCAGGTGCTCCAGAGGCTCTGTGCTGTACTGTTCTTGGCACTCCTCCCCCAGTTTTCCCACTGCACGTCACTCTCTGCCTCTGAGTGAGAGCACAGCAAGGAGGCATAGGACAACAAGGGCTCTGATGGAGGACTCCACTCCTCACCACTACACAATGGTCAGTGGCTGCGAACAAAGGAGGATGCTTCAGAGTCAGGCATGAAATGGACTTGCCTTGGATGGCACTGGCAGAAGAAAAAGCCCATCTTTTGTTCTAATACGAAAGGGTCAACCTAATTAGGGATCAAATGCCTAACCATATTCAACCTCAAGTGTCAGGGTAACATTTTACAGGGACTGAAATTGTACCATTAACTGTGTTTATACCTATATGCAGCCCAATTCATGCAATGACTTTCCCACACAATCCCATGCAATGACTTTCCCACACAATCATTAGATCATATCTGAAAATTATTGTGCGAACATTCTCAGAATGGACTTGACTCCAGAACAGATGCATTTTTTTCAGATTCAGATCCTGAGTAACCAATAAGTAAATCCTGAGTAACCAATAAGTAAATGCAGCTGAGATCTAGTGTGGGAACTGAAAAAAGTAAGCCGTTCCTACCTATCTACCTTATCCAGGGAGAGGGAAAATGTTCTAATTAAGGAAGATTCATGCTTTTCCTGGCAAAACAAAAGATTGTGGAGTATTATAAAGGAAGAATATAACAGGCCGAAAAGAAAAAAAAAGAGGATCCAGCTCTGCAACAAACCACACATGCAATACTTACGGATATGGAATGAGCAATGGGATATGTACAGCATGACTCTACAGGTAAGCATGTCACAAATACCATAAGAATACAGTAAAAATAGTTATGCACTCTGAACTGACAGGTCTGCATGATTCCACAGCATATATTCACACTGAATTGCCCTGATTTTAGTAGTTTTTAGCTAGATAGAGTAAATTCAGTGATGTCAGGCATTATTCGTTACATGTTTGACAGCATTTGTGCATTTGAAAAATGGTGAGGAGAAGTGTAGGATGCCACAACCTACCCTGTCTGCCAAGCAAGCAGTAACAATGATAACAAATGATGCCCAGAAGGTAAAGCACAAGTCTGCAGAGGAGCATATCCTAAACACAATGACTTTACAGTGAAATTAGTTGGATTCAGAAATGTATATCTGTTTGTATAAATTAGCATTTGCACATTTTATGCATATCTGTACCTTTACTGTTTCCTCCTTTTTGGTGATGTATAAGTAGCTTCCTTAACTACAAGCCCCTGCTCAGTTTATTCCAACCAAAAAAGGGAAAGGGGACATGAAGAGCAGTACCACAGTACCATCCATTCAGCTATTCAGGGTTTGGGTTTGACTCATGCAGCTGTATAATTATTCCTTTTCTGCCCACACAATTCCCTGAAAAACAACAGCAAAAAATCCTATGGTGCCTTAAAGGCTAGCACAATTTTTGGCCAATATGTTATCAAGGAACAGGATCCACTTCAACAGATGCTACCAGATCTGTGTTTTTGCTGTCCCAGATAAAGGCCAAACTCTGTGTAAGGTTCCATGTGTTTTTGCACCTAACCTGTAGGATCATTTAAAATAAAATAAATGCACATTGTATCACTTGGCAGAGGGAGTTATAATTAATGAGATCAAAATAGGCTTGGGCAGAAAATCTAACCCTTTCCTCCTACATGCAGTTGTAAGGAAACTGCCTCTTCCTAAGCTAATATTTTCTGGGGAGCAGGGTCCCCCACTGGTGCCCAAGGCACCTTCAAACAAATTGTAAAATGTTGGTTTCATGCATCATATTAAAAATATCAAAGAATTCCAACATTCTTGCTTTTATCATGGCCCACACAAAAAGCTGGAAAACATTTCACTCATTCTAATACGTTTTGCTTTGGCTTTCTAGATATATGACAAATCATAGGCCAGGTGGAGGAATGGTGACATACAGGGTTGTCATTCTACCAAAAACATAAACACAGCAAGAAAAGTGAATGCAATTAAATTCCTGATCATGGCCATATTTTATCTGCTTCTCTGAAGACTATATCAGCAGGAAACACAAAGCAAATTGTGGGCACAGTGTTTTTATTGGGCAATGTTTGGCAGTAGTCTCCTACTCCAGTAAAGCTGGCATGTACCAAATTCCATTTTTATAAGGAAAGGAATAGAAAACACAAAGTGAAATAAGAAAATAAATAGAATATTGCAGGGTAGGCTGAAAAATTAAACTTGGAGCTACCAAAGAGAACCTCTTTTCAGCTGTTATTCAATAAATAGAGTATTTGGGAAAGTGACATCCCTTCTACCTGATTTCTGTAGGGAAAAAGAAAAGGGTAATGTGGTGTCAAACCTTCTCCTTCTACTGAGGAGACAGAGCAGGAGGGAATTTAATTTGGTAAAGCATCTTTCATCACTAGAGGCTTCTCAATATCTTAAGTTACTATGTATTGCAGGTATTTTGATTGCTACCACTGTTTTGTCCACTGTTGCCAGAACAGGTCTGTACCTTGGAGGCCTCTCAGAGGTCATGGCAAGTGAGGGCTAGCAAAGAAACCTCATCACAGGAAGGGCCATGGCACTGTGCTAGACCACATACTTTGTCAGCAGAAGGACCCAGGCTTGAGTTCTACTATCTCTAGGAAGGACTGAAAATGGTAGGTAGGTTTCCTGACCAAAACCTTGGGGAGCTGCTGCCAATCACTGCTGACCCTACTAGCATTGATAAACCAATGGCCTTACAAATGCTTCCTAGGTGCTGTGTTCCTATTCCATGTACAACCTGCTTTTTTCCCTCCTAATTACTGATAAATATGTGCATGTGTGCATGCATTTAACATTTCAATGGTAAGGATGGCTGACTCTGCCAATTTCAGCTTTACTCCATTTCTTAATATATATTATTGGGAGAATGATTAGTTTGACCCCAAGATCAACAAATCTAACATAGCTGTTATATTCCAGACATATATTCCCACCTTAACATTTCTGTATTCACTGTATATTTGATTTCTTGGTAACAGTGGGCTATAACCATTTACTTGTTTGCATCCAAGTTAACTTAGAAGCATTGCCACTACATGAATTTCCCCACCAGTTAAAATCAGCATCAGACAGCCTGTTCTGTATCTGACCATTGTGGAAGATCAAACACTGATACATAAGACAGATGGTTTTCTGCAGCAAGACCATGAAATGCATAGTCCAGACTCCTTCACTTACAGGACTTTCCTAACACTTTTAGAAAGCATCCAGACAGCCATAGGATTATTGGATACCAGCTCTGATTGGAAAAAGAATCTCACCGCCTCACCTCTCAAAACAACCTGTGTCAGCTGCTTCTCCAGGATCACAAACGTGACCGTGGAGATGGGTGGCCTAGCCATTCTGGTTGGATGGATGCTGAGGAGACAGGCACTGCATTGTAGAGGGCGTGCTGATAGAACCTCAGCCTCCGTCTATCTTGTTTTGAAGTGCCACACTTAATCAGCCAAAACTATCTGAGTATTTTGCAAACGGAAGAATCGTAAAGGCAGCCTTCACTTCTTTGCTTCTTCTATCCTGTGCAGGATGTGCATCACCTTCCAAGTGTGTAGGGTTAGAATCGCCTGAACTAAATTGCACCCTTATAGACACCTATTATCAACTTTATCATATCAGACAGCACTTAATAATGTATGGTTTTACTCTGCTGTGTGCTGCTTTTAATCAATTTCTATACTAGTTTTGTTTGCTCTCTTGCTTGTTTTTAAGGTGGGCATTTGCATTGAACTTTTTATATTGTTTGTCATTTTCACTATTTTTATTTTATGTTGTAGGACTTGTAACCTTTGTAATCTACTTTCTGTCTTTTTAAGCATAAACGTGTGGAGAAAATAGTAATAATTATAATAAAATTGTTAGAAATACTTAGAAATAGAAATAGTTATCAAATTGGTTATTAATGTCATACCAATTGACTACATCCACACAACTCCCTTGCTCATATTAGTGCCTTACTAGAACAGCTACAAGGAAGGAGCTATTAAGAATCTTTTATGTAATGGCAATAAAACCATTTTTAGCCTGATTATACTTAAAATTTTGTTTCTACTTGGCAAAGCATACACTGTGAAATATTAAATACAGGCAGACTGACTCAGAGTTGTATGACAGCTGAATACTGCATTTTTATGGAAATACAGGTATGAATGCTTGATAACAGTATTTCATGTTCACATAACATGACAAGCCACCATGGGCAGCCAGTCACAGTAGCTTGTTATGGCATCCAACCCATGGCTTATTTTTAGGGAAGAAGTCATGCTGAAAATCTACACCACATTGTAGGTTGCTCTTAGCCACACAGGGCATCCCTGGAGGCTGATTTATTATGGGTTCTTGCAATAGAGCTTTTGGGCAAGAGCAGCAAAAAAAGCCTGTATAAGTCACTGTTCATGATCTTGCAAATAACTGCCCGTATTGTTGTTATTTGCCATCAAGTTCTCTTTGATCTCTGGCAAGTACATAAATGTGCCCAGTATATGTATTCTTGTCTGGTCAATTTCCCTTTCAGTTTCAGGTGTCAGAGGGAAAATGAGGAGGGAGAGTCAAGGGAGTAAGTGCATCAGAAGTGTGAGGAACATTATCACCCCATGGCAATGTGATCCTTTCAGTTGTTGTTGTTGTTGTTGTTGTTATAACATTTCTATGCCGCCCCTTGCCGAAGCCTCGGGGCAGCTTACAACACAATAAAATACATTGAAATACATTGAAATTCATGGAAATTAGTGCTGTAATAAGCTTCTTAAGACCAATTTTAGTTTGAAAAATCAGGACCATGTTATCTGCACATAACACAATTGAAAATTTTTGCTGGCCCAATGATGGGGATGGAGTTTTTAGTGTTGAGTTGACCCTTCTCAGATTTCTTCTCCCTTTCAGCACTCGCCCAACTACTCCAACAAGGAGAAACGTCACTGCTACACACACCTTTCTGAGTAGGGAGAGAGTCAGGGAAGCATGGAAATAGCTGAGTGCATGGAGAACTGTCAGTTCAAAATGTATAATTGAGAGGATTGTGTTGTTAAGGAAGATACTGTCTGCCCCCTGTTCTCATTTGGTGCATTTACTTTTGTTGGTTTTTCCACTTTTAAAATGCCTCTCTATGGATAACTAAGAAATGGCAGTTGGACTGTAGAAGTGATGTACAAATTAGCCTATATGAAACCATGTCTTGCCAATTTGTTACCTATTTCATATTGAAGCTCACTTTGTCTGTTTCAACTATCAAAGAAATTGACCAGGCAAGACTACAGATATCAGGCAACTGTAAGAGATGTACAGACATACCTTTAGCATAAGTTATTTGATGTGAAAAATGAGAAGCAGCAGCAGCAGCAGCAAGAACAGTCATAATCATTATGATGAACACAATTATGCAATTTTCAGGTACTAAAAACAAAAAATACCCTTCCCACAGTTGTGCATTTTTTATTCTCTGCAAATCAGACCACAAAATACATAAGAAAAATAGTATAACATGAAAAGGGATAGTGGTCAGAGCAAAGGGGTGGGGGATAAAATTGGTTCTGCTGCAAGGGACCCTGGAATATAGGTTGTTCATGGTTGATAGACAGATGGAAATGATGGGTGGGGCAGGGGGATAATAGCCCCTTGTAAGCCTGCTCAGAAATCAAGCAAGCCACTGTGACTTATTCATAGGCTGGCTTAGCATGACATGCAAATACATCTATTAAATAAGATCACTGTTACCATAACTGACAATTTAAAAGCGTTGTCAGTTATGGAAGAGTAGAACAAAGCCTACAGCAAATATTTCTGATCCTTTCTATGAACATTGACTCTGCCAGCAGTATGTGTTTGCACTGATGATAGAATTATGCAATCTATATAATTTCCAATCTATATTTTTCCAATCCTGTTTTATAGGCTTTCTCAGAAGGCTTGTATTTGGCCTTTGTGTCAGACAAATGCATGCAAATACAGTTGAATAATAGCTTGCATTAATGATGCTCATATCACTTTGCTACCTTGTACTACGCTGGATATGAAAGTTTCAGTCATGAGGCTACCAGAATAAATGTTGTTTCATGGATAATTTTTAAAAGTGCAGCAACATCTGATGAAAACTACATGATTTTAAATTTGTTCTTAAATCATCTGGAATGAGGAGTGAACAGTGAAGTGAGTGGCCAAGTTGGCTGATGTCATCAAAAGAGATCTTGGGCTGAGGTGGATAACTTGATGAAAAGGGAGACCCACTGCCTGATGCAGGGAAAAGGCTAATTTCATGTTAAACAGACGTAGAAACAGAAGTATTTTAATGTCCATATCATGTCACCCTTATACAAATAAATGGTGAGACCAAACTTAGAATACTGTAGGCAGTTCTGGCCACTTTACCTAAAAACAAATATTGTAGAGTTGGGAAAAGTGTAGAAAAGGGCAATTGACATGCTTAAGGGGCTGAATCAATCCCTCTGTGAGGAAAGGTGTTTTAACTTAGAAAGATGTGAGCAAGAGAGATATGACCAAGCTATGCTACAGAGGCTGCTCCTGAAAATCCTGCTGGTTCCTTCTCCCACCCCCATGGGTGATCTCCTGGGCCTGGACCTGAGGAAGGAGCCCCCCAGAGTCTGTCATTGGGGCCTACACCTGCTGGTTTCTTTGGCTGACATGGCTCTCCAGGAAGTCCACCTATTCTGGTCTCAGGAGGCAGGTTGCAGTGATAAGAGAGCTTAAGTGGTGATGGGAGTTCAGGCAGTGTGAAAGCTTTGACTGGTGGTGCCCAAGGAATCTGAGAAATAGATAATTCCTATGAATGACTGATCATGGGTTGGAGAAGCTGAATAGATGTGTCAGTTATCACTAGCATAGTGATGGTGCCTTTTCATGTGTTCAGGTGCCTTTTCATGTCTGAATTTTTGAAAGGCAAGTAGGATGGCTTATGTTGTTACTGCTCTCAACTAGAGTGTAGAACTTGGCCCTAAGGACCATTTCTCTGACAAGCATGGGCAGCAATGGCATCAGGCACCATTTGTTAAGAGAGAGAAGACTAGCAAAAGAACATGGAATGCAGTAGAGCAGAAGGCCAATATATAAGGGGAAAGGTTGAATATGATACATTAGCTTGAACAAATTGGCTTGATATAATTAATAGTGTATTACACAAAACTGAGGTAGCATTTAATGGCATTGCAATTGGAACCAACCTTAAATGTGTAGAATTCGCTTGTGATGTACTTGCCTCTAATAAAAAAATTCTCAGCCTGCCAAACCTGCTCCAGGTTTTAAAAGATATACAGTAGATTAGAACATCTTTTATTATACCACGGTCTTGTGTGCCAGTAAAAACACTCCACAATTTCATCAGCAAAAGTGGGGCCAATAAAACATTCTAGCTGAGGCTGCCATGCAGAATCTGTGCTCATGTTCATAAATCTTACAGAGACCAACAGGATTTCTAAGTATCCAGGTGCATCAAGGTTTACAATTTCAATTTATTCAATGCAGGGTCACAGAAAGAGAATTCAATGATATATAAAAGATTATCTAGATCCCTAATCTAAGTCTTTATAGACAATATTTATTTATTCAGTCATCCCAACATATAATCATTTAGAAATCACACATTTATAGGGAAGTGCTTAGCATTCACAGCATTCCATTTTGAAAATACTCCCTCTTTACGTAGTACCAGAATTATTGTTTGACACTTTTTCCTAGCTCTGAACCACTGATAAACCCTTGCCTCCAGCATTAGCACATGGATTTGCCTTGCTTTCCTGAAGTCTCAATTTAAGCTACAGAAGTTAACACAGGATGCTGTTCCAAACCAACCAATCAAAATAGATGGATGTGATCTCAAATCTGCACCCAAAAAATGTGTATCATTGCACAGGAATTGAATAAACACTGAAACATTGAACATGTTCTTTCTATACTAGCTTCTGGGATGGGGGTGTTTTCCTTTTGCATTTCATCCACACAACTCACTATAGAGCAATCTGGAGCTTCCCCATTTGGTAACTCTGGCATTGCTTTATGACAATGTAGATTTAGATCACTTATATGGTTGGACACTCCCTCAAGAACACATTCGCATTCATTGGAAACGCTACATCTGTTCAGCTGTGTCACTAATCAGTGTCAAACTCCTGTCCTTGAGTGGACATGCGCTCATGGCGTCATTGAAAAGCAAGCTTCTGAGTGCTTCAAAATCACATTAAGGATGGATGTTCACCTGGTTTCAATCAGTGAAGCTCCACTGAAGTCAATGGAACTGTGGCCATTGCAAACTTGCATTCTCACTTGAAATTCCTTAGCTTCTTATTACTGCCCTTAATCAAAGATACCTCTGCAAAACTTTATTATTTTTCAATTCCTGTGATCTGTTGTTGTTGTTATTTATAAAACACTTGCTATGGATTCTGTGCTGCACAAGCTGAATAAAGAGATAATCCATATCTAAGAAGACTTATGATCTTAAATGAATGATCTGCCTACTAGTTAATTTGGGGCACTAGCACTCAGCATGCAAATAGTCCAGTTTAGGGAATTATGTATGTATCCAACTTTGTTTTTAAAGATTATTGAGTTGTTCTGCCCATTCCATGTGCTTTATGCCTTTAAAGTGCAAATGTACCATACTACACCACTGCCTAACAAGAATTTTACTGGACATATGGGGAAAGGGCTTATGCTCATTTCTTAGGAACATAGGTGGTGCCTTCTACCATATGACACTATGAGACCTTTTAGCTGAATAGTCAGAGGTTTTTCCCATATACTGCTACTTGTTCTTTTAACTAGCAGATAGTTGATATAGCAGATACTGAACCCTGAGTCCTTCTACATGCAAAACTGTGAGTTATCATTGGGTCACTTAAAATTATAGATGCATGAAATAGTAAAACAAGTCCTTGCCAACTTCCATTCTCCATATCATTGCTTGTTCTAGGTCAAGTCCATATCAGATTGAGAAGTTTTGTTTTGCTTGGTTTGTATATGTGAATTCCCATGCATATTTCTCCATTGATTCTGGGTATATTTGAAATGTACATAACTTTCCCCCATTGAGGAAAGCATAGTTGTGCAGGGATGTGTGAGGAATCTAGTTCAGTGGGAATCTGATTTAACTCCCTGAACACTGGCTACTTTCTCCCATCCCTATGTCCAACTTGGCATGTTGAGCATTTGTGCAAACATCCATCAGGAGTCAAGTACGTGCATCTGCTGAACAAGCAGAGTCCTTCTTCTACCAGATGACTTGCAGGCTTTGAGTATGTGCTGCACGTACTTCAGAAGATTGCTGGCTTGTACAAGTTCTGCTAGCATTTGCAAGTATTTCAGGACTTCATCTCAGTTCAGCTCTCTTAGTAACTGAGGGCCAACTATGAGAAAGACATCTGAGGGAGAAGAAAGCTGGATTGTAGGAGGACCATTGCAACCCTACTAGAATGGATAGCAGAGATCGGATGGTTGGGCAGCCCCTTCTGTTGTTCTTTCCCCAAGATGCTATGGTTCATCAAAACAAGTCCAAATGCCATGAATGGCAATTGAGATAAGTTGAAACCATAGAATAAAGCATAGTTTCTTCTTGTGGCTTTTTGAACCCCCAACAAGCCACAGTGATATACTATTACTGGATCTAGACAAGCCCACAATGGTAAAAACTCATACTTGCTTGTCATGAGTTGCAGACTCAGTCACATCTGAAGCACAGTCAGACTGTAGCAACCTGTGAAAGATCCTTCTCCATTGCACTGGAACGCTCTTGCATGGGTGGTAAGCTGCTTCCTCACTGTTGGCCTTCAGCAGCAAGTAGAAGCTATTTTATTTCAGAGGCCATTTGGCTCTTTCTGATGTGCTGAATTGCTTTTCCACTGCTGGTTTGTATTTATCTACTGCTGTGCTATTTTTATTTACTGGGCACTGTATTATTGTTCTGCATTCCATATTAGTTTGCTAGTTTACATTGTAAGTTGGTTTGAGGTGCATTTGCACGAATAACATGATACAAACATTTTAATTAATTAAGAATAAATATAGCTGCTAACAGCACGAACAAAAACTATACTGCAGTATTGTTACATAATTTACTCACAACAAAATGTTATGCTAAGCACAGTTCATTTGTGTAACTCATTAGATATATATATTTCTATTCTTTCTAACTCATTAGATACAAACAGTTTTTGTTCAAAGTGATTTTTATTTAAACATCCCATAAATGAGAGTAGGATCCATTACCAATGTAATGATCCCACCAGCTGCATGTGCAAGTAGCAGAGCAGAAAGCTAGCAAAGAACTATCTGCACAAACATATCCTACATGAAACAAAATGTGCCCTTTTTGTAATACTTATTTTTAGCAATGAGATATCAACACTTTTTCTAAATTCTGAAAACAAATGTTGTAAGGTTGACACTTGCGATGTGAAATTCTAAACAAATATGTTACCTCTACACAAATTATCAGTGGCCTGTATAGTTCTTTGTATAAGAAAATATTTAACTTTCAGTACAAAAAGGGAAAATAAAGCAAAGGAACCTGGGATACCACAAACAAAAAACAAACAAGCAGTAGTGAACTACCATAAGTAGAAGTTGACTAAAGGTTTCTCCTGAACCCTTCAGGTCCAGAATTCCTACTGTGTTCAGTGAGTCATGTTCTCTAATATGTGAGCACCACCTTGTAGTCCTAAAATATACATAGCTTTCTGTGGTTCCATATTATGTAGAAAGATATCATTGGTATCATTATGGAAGTGCTTTGATCATACACTTTCTGTCTTTAAAACAAAGACTTGTCTTCACCATCCATGTCCCTTAAAAATCTGATTGCGCATTTACACAAGGATATTCTGCTATGCCAAGTGGTTGGGAGCCCTTTTCAGAATATGCAAAACAAGTTGAAGTCCAGCTCAGTATCTCTTATAGCTTGAGATAAAAAGGAGGGTGGGGGACCAAGAAAGTTAAGTATTTATGGACAAGTTTCCATATTTGGAAGAAAGTTCCAAATGATATAGATGCTTTCAAGCCATGAGGAACAGTAATCAGCTTGCTGGTTAGTATGTCCTTCATATCTTTTGTAGGATTCAGAACATACAGAGTTGGAAAAAAGTACAGGAACTTCCCTTTTGGGCAGAATCCTCCTTGGGATCATATTATATGTCCCTCTGTTCTATTATGAGTAGAAAAAAGACTGCATTTGTTGAACTTTTCTTTTGTTCCAGGTGAAAAGCTTTTTCTGTTATTCTGCAGGAGCTTCTCTTGGGAGGTGGGATAGAACAGAGTTCCATCCATTTTGGCTTTAATTCGTTTTTATGGGTTCTGCAAAATGCCATTTGTGGGGCATGTGATAGACATTTTAAGCAAAAAATATTGATAGTTTATAGGTTAAAAGTTTAGGTTAGGGTATTTTATTCAGGATACAAAAGGTTCAGAAGTTCTGCAAAGGTCAACATGCCAACCAAAGAAGCAGGATGTTATACATTTCAACAGTGTTTTTTTTTTCCTTCAGAAAACAGAAAATTTAGTTGCTAGTAATCAACAAGAAACTACTTTCCTGACTGGATGGAGTGGGAGAGAGACATAGTTGCAGAAGATAAAAGTCAGAGGCAGAAAGATAAAGAAGGAAAAAGGAAAGCCAGAAAATAGGAAAAAGAAAGCTGTTGGAACTGATGAAATAATTGAGAAGGCAGGCTAAAAAACGGTAAGATACTGCTTAGATAGGCAATCTGGATAGACTAAGAAGGCAATATAGTAATACACTCGTAGTAAGGTTATATTTATATCTGATTGTTTTATTGTCTCATTGCTCACATGAGCAACGAGACAATGTTTAAAACATCCCCCCAAACACTTTAACCTTGTTATTTGAAGTTGGAGGTCTCTTTTTGTATGAGTCTGTGCTCATCTTATATATAATAACCATTTCATAGTACCTAAAGTAAATACTTGAGACCCAGAAATTTTGAAGCTGGTTTGGCAGAGAAAGCCAGGAAATGAAGGTTTCTACTTCACTGAATTTTCAGATCCCTGCCTCTCTCTCCTTGTATTGTATGCTTATACGGTTGTATGCATATCATGTTTATAATGTATATTTATGGTTGCAATCTTTGTAAACCTTAGCTACTGGGTGGCAGAGAACTGCAATGTATGAAACGCAAGTGGTTGTGGAAAAGGGCACAGGAAGGAAACAGCGAATGAGGAGATCTTTCTGTTTCTGGTCCTGCAGTCAACCACCCATGGTATTTCTCTCTCCTGTTTCCCCCATCTGCTGCATTCATGTGCCCTCCTCTTGCTTCACTTTTCCCTGTGTCCTCTACTTTTTGCCTAAATGCTGGCATATTTGCAGCCATACCTGTCCACATGCCCTCACCTCTGGTCAGCTGGTCACTTCTGGATAGAGTGGCAACCTGTGCAAGAGAGTGAAATTATTGCTGCAGGAAGCCTTCAGAAGTTGTCAAAGATCCAGGAAAAGCATGTTGGCAGAAGGAGGAAGCGGCCAGGGACCATAGGAGATGAGTCACTTCAAACAAAATGGCACTCAATGCCCATGACAGAAAGGGAAAACGGATTTAAAAAATCATTACACCAGGTTGTGTTACTATAGGTTTTCTGAATTCCCCCAAGACAACTGAATGTCCACTCCCATATGAATATCTGCTGCTTCTTGATATCTGTGAACATTCTTTTTTTAATCCCATAAAACCTAGACTTCTCCTTTTTGTGGAAAGAGGACTAACAAAGCAGTTATGAAAAGAGAACGAGAACATCCCTGAAAAAGCATTGGAAGAGTTGCAACATATTGGACTAAAGAAAACATCTGCTGTGCTCCTTTTGGACAATCTAGTAAAACAAAATTTACAAGTGCCAAGATTACATGGCACACACACTCTGACAACGGTGTGCAGCTTCCAAAAATAGGCCATATGCAAGTGCAGCAGTGACTGCTAATTTTTTGTAGAGTCTACTTCTACCATCATGGGTCCACCTCCACATCCTACACATATATTCTGTATATCCAAATAAAAAGCAAGTACACTGGCATGGAAAAAAAAGATTGTTCTTTCATTGGTACGCTTATTATACATGTAATTTCGCCTACATGGGAATAGCTGTAGCCCACAACCCTTCAGCTGAATGTGCAGTTCAGTCAAAGCATTGGTATTCAGTTCTACATTTCATTAATTCAGACTTATCCACACCAACTACTAATGATCAGATCAAACAGATTTACTGACAGCAGCTTCATGTCCCTGCAGCTTTGCCTTGTTGTATATGGGAAAAGCAGTGAGAAAAGCAGTGGAATTGTCAGGTATGCACCGGTGCAGAGGGTCAAACAATACAAAATGGCATCAATTGGGCAACAGAGCTTTGTATGAAAGATCTCAATTACAGATGTTTGAATTAAAGTATCAGAATTCTGCTACAAGGTTTTGAAGTGCATTTCCTATTTTGGTTTCACTACCGTTACAAGGAAATAAATGCTGCAGGTGAAAAAGACAGTCAAGGCACTGTTCAGGGGTCAGAAGACTGCATTAGTTCTTCCGGAATGCACTGGGGGCAACCCCACCACTGATGGGGGCACCTGCAGCTCGTAGGCAGCATGCTGTCCATTCCCAATTGACACTTTCAAATTTGATTCTCTGAGAACTATAAAATAATAAAGTTGTATGATATTATGGGATTATTCTTCAATGACATTTTACTTCTCTACTTGCTCCGTAGGAAGATTCTTTCTTGCAGGAAGATTTCCACCTGATGCTTGCTTTTTCTGGTCAAACTGTTCCTGACCCTCCAGCATGTTAGCCTGCCACATTTTGAACTGTCCCTACAGCACGATGACGCACATATCATACACTGCCACGACGCATATTTCGGAGACCTTTAGCCTGACAAGATACGCAACCATTAAGAATTAAGTCACCCTAGGATATGCAAACAGCAATTATTTAAGGGAAGAGGGATTTGCAAGAACTAGCCAATCAAATATTTGTGGGGGGGGTTACATTTCAGGTAGGACAGGGTGGGTGGAGGGAGTGAAAATTCTACCTACATCCAACTTGCTAATTTAACTTAAAGAAAGAAGATGCTTCAAATAAGCAGCCCCCCTTGCACAATCCTGTTATCGCTTCTGGCAGGGCTTAACATTCTGATACTAATCTCGGTTTGTCAAGTCTTTTCAAAGTAAGAATTTGGGAGATAACTTGTGCTTTAGCAATTATCAGCTCATGACACATATACCAATGCTAATTTATTCACAGGTTGAGTAGCCCTCCTGGTGGCAGGCACAGTAGCAGCGCTGACTACCATCCAGCACACACTGCTAAGGGTACACTGCTGTCCACTTCCTATCTTCTCACTCAGATACAATTATTATTCTTGCATTTGCATGTTACAATTTATTTATTTACAAGACACATTTAATATTATCCTGCTTTTCAAAGAGTTATTATTTCCAACAGTAGTTTTCCAGACAGTTATTATCTCCAAAAGAGAGGGGTGGGTTCTGACATTATGCTTATAATCAAAAATACAGAAAGCACAAGGGAAAGGGAAGGAAATCATATTTTCAGTGCCAGGACAATAGGCCTGGCATTTGCAGGACGACTATGATTTTCATATATGGGAGACTATCAGATGATAATCCTGACCAGCCATCACAGAGGAGCAGAGTGGCTATTCAGCATTTATCATCACATCATTTTAACCACCATGACAGTTGAAGGTCAGGCAGACAGAGGGCTCAAACATGCCTGCTGTACTGGAACTCCAGTTACCAGGAGCAGTGCACCAGGACTGCTGAATGTTTAGACACAACTGCTCCCTATGTGATTAGGCACACTAATTTATTAGATGCCCAAAAAGCTGTGTGAGGAGGGGTGGGGAGAGGAAGAGGGCCTTTATACTTGGTCTGAACTGTGCAAGAAGCATCTGGAGGTAGCCAGGAGATCTCTGTTACTTGAACATAGCCAGAAGAACAGTATAAATAGCGTAGGGTGACTATTTCCTCTCTTTAGAAATTAGATTTTCCTTGTCCCACAAAATTCATTTGTCAGAAGAGGAAAATGCCATTTTTCTTGGAGATCTACACCTGTTCATGCTGGAATTTTCCCAGTGCAGGTAAGGGGAAAGGAGAAGAAGATCAGCTTGCACTTTCTTGTTGTGGAGTGTGCAGGTAGGAGGTCTAGGGGTTAATCATTGGTGAGTATCCAGAGGTGGCTTAAAGGTAAAAGGAGATCCTGGGAACCACAAGGTGTGGTTGTGGAACTTGGGGAAGGCAAGGTCTCACTTTGAGGGGTGAATGGGTTACACATTTACAGTCATAAGAATATATGAGAAGCCCTGCTGAATCAAACCAAGGATGCATCCAGTACAGCATTCTGTTCACACAGTGACCAACCAGTTGCTCTTAGGAAACACTCAAGCAGAACATGATTGTGACAGAAGCCACTTATCCAAGCACCTCAGCAGCTGGCTTATGTAGACTTACTGCCTCTGATACCATCAGTACGAGCAGCCATTGATAGCCTTATCCTACATGAATCCCCCATGCTCTCCTCTGTGAATTTGTCCATTCTCCTTTTGAAGCCATCCACATTGGCTACCACACCAAATTGTGGAAGTGAATTCTATAGTTTAACAATGCAGTGCCATGAGGATGGGACCCAGGAAGGGGCATCTCAATCCCTAAAGGTGTATACAGAGCGCAGGGACAGACACTGGCTTATCCTTGGGCTCCGAAGCTGTTCAGGTGTGCTCTTCATAGAGAAATTAGTTCTACTAGCATAGTTTGCACAGTCTGTAGATTTTGTGTGGTCAGTCCAATTAAGCTGTGGTCCCAGTTGCACTCAACCTTTCTTGACTTGCCTCCTTATTTCTGGCAGCCTGTTCAGAAAAGCAGCAGAAGGTTTGCAGGTTAGATCACCACGGCATTACTTTTCTGTTTTTCAAGATCTGTGCTTTTAAAGTGTACATTCATCTTTCAGCCACTTGAAGCTTTGCCACAACTCTTCAGTTTGGCACTTCTTCACTGCGATTTTTCTGGTCAGTACCCTTTTACCAGCAATACTGAATGCATGTTTAAATTTCTTTTACCTACCTATCCATTAAACTGTTCACACAATGACACTAAAAGCATCACAATCAACTTCTGAGCACCCCCTGCCCCATTCCAAATGCCACTTGTTAGGGATACTTGCAGGATGGCAACAGGGGAGGAGACTGTCTTAGGGGTGGTCCCTTGATCAGCATTTAAGCAAATTTCAGGGTATGATGGGACATTTAAGTCAGCTGTTTTTAATAAGTCTAGTTTGTACTGAAATTATTTTAGTTGTTAAAACAATTTTAAGTTTTGGATAATGGAAAAATTTTGTGCTGTATTTTATTGAGCTCTATGTTTGTGAATTCTTATGAACAACCTAATATTGGCCAGTATGTAGGCCATGAAGGAGATGGTGATGATAAACCATAAAAATAAAAATAATATGGTTGACCTCAAGGTGGGTCTACATGGCCTCACTAGATTTGCCTCCCCATTCACAGGTAGCTCTTTTGTCTCTGATTTGAACAAAAGGGATTACAACTGTGACAGGGGAGTTTGCCTTTCTTTTCTGTCAGTTTCAGAGTTTTAAAACATGTTTCAATAAAACCACCAGCTTGCCAGTGGCTTAGGAAGAGTGGTAGCAGTAACAGGAGGCTCCAGTCACTCTCCCCCCTTCCCAGAATGTTCTAAGAGGGATGCCTAGCATAGGTCTGCATTCTAGCATCCTCTCCAAGGAATAGCTATATTCTTCATTATACAATATCTATTGTAAGCACTACTTTTCTGTATAAGCAATTTCCTGATTAAAACCTGAATATTTCCTGTATGGTGAACAATCTATTACAAGTTCCAGATCTGCATATTGCAGATCAACCTGTTTGTTTGTTTGTTTAAAACTCGTCTACTAGTTCTTTTAATTAATTATTTATCTTCCCAGAAGAAAAGAATAGGGTAGTATTTCTTAATTGCTATCAATCCCCAAACTATGTCATGATCTGAATGGTTAAATATTGTCATTTCTACAATACAATTTGTGTTGTGCTTCTGTTTAGCAAGTGTAGGAAGCAAAAGACGCATATACGTTCTTTTATGACATGGAATGGCATAATGATTAAGGAAAGCCTTTGCCAAAACCTTTCAGGCATGTTTCTATTGTTCCATTACATGGTTTGAGGGTAAGACACAGAGATTTAAAATTTGGGGAACAGTTTGGAGACAGGGAGAAATGTTTGATTCCCTGCTTCCCTCTCTTCCCAAAACAGAAAGTCCCAGTATTTCTTGGGGAAAGCATAGAGTTGTTTATTGTGTTTTAAAGGCTGCATTTTTACAAAAATTCTCAGAAGAAGCTTGGATAATCAGGGCTAATGACCGAGCAGGTGGAATCTTGTTTGTCATTGCTTATTCTTTAAAGCTGCAAGTGTATTTTCACATTACATTCTGTTATAGCACAAAAGATGTAGAATCCTGAGACATGCTTTGTACTGCCTTGCTGCAGTTTCAGGTGACATGTTGATCGTTGCTGGGTCCAGTTCAGTACCAATGCAATCCTCTCTAGCATTGGCGCTTGTGAACATTGACTCAAAATGATTTGTAGTTCATTGTTTAAGTAATTGAGCCTTATGGCTAATGGGTGTGGGATATAAATAAATAAATGAATAAAAATGTTTTAAAAACTATATCAGCCATCCTATTAAAGAAGAAAACATATACATATTCATAACCTGTTTTCTTCCATTTCCTTTCCCTATTTTCATTTTTTGTCCTATGAAAAACCCCAATTATTTCCAGTTGTTTTTCCAGACTTTCATATACTAATAAGAACACCTTATTAGAACAATAACCTTCATTCACAGTTTTAGGTAGCTGAATAATTGAAACAATATGCTCACTTTTTTCAGTACAATCAAATTTGGCATGTGCAAATGTGCTATGAGCATTGTGACTAATACAAGAGATAAGCTTGCTTTTTATAGCCAACTGTTTTAGAACTATTTGCTTTCAGAATAGCAGTGTAGTAGCACATTCACTTAAAAAAGAAAGAAGGAAGAGGAAAAAAATGAAAGATACTCTGAAAGAAGGAAACTGCATTAAAACAAGATCTGAAGGACAATTTACCCTCTAAAACTCAGGAAACCAATTTATTTTCCTTAGGTTTCTGCCAAAGCCATTTTACTAGCAAATTCCAATGCTCATGGTATTGTTATGTCTTAATTTCCATTATCAGTATAAAATAAAAATATAGGATGAGAAAGAGAAGGAAGAAGAAGTTGCCCTGGCCAGATCATATGTTTTAACAATTGAAATGATGTTTAAATAAAAAGGTCTTTACCTGGCGCCGAAAAACCAGTAACGACGGTGCCAGGCGGACCTCTTTGGGGAGTGAATTCCATAGGTTGGGCGCCACCGCAGAGAAAGCCCTCCTCCGGGTACTTACTCTCCTAATTTCTTTCATGGAGGGTTCCCGGAGAAGGGACTCTCCCGCAGATCTCAAAGGGCGGTTGGGCATATACGGACGTAAGCGCTCATTCAGGTAGCCGGGACCCAAGCCGTTTAGGGCTTTGTAGGTCATAATCAACACCTTGAATTGGGCCCGGGCTTCAATGGGAAGCCAGTTAAGCTGACGGAGGACTGGAGTCATGTGAGCATAACGCCCCGTCCCCGTCAGCAACCTGGCAGCTCTATTTTGCACCAATTGAAGTGTTCGGACTGTCTTCAGGGGAAGCCCCACGTAAAGCGCGTTACAGAAGTCTAGGCGGGAAGTCACCAGCGCGTGTTGGGACATATTGTCACCATATAGCATGGACAAAGGGCAGGTTCCTATTTGCATCATGGATGCTGGTGGAAACGAAGTATCTATAGCTTGGAATAGAGGAAGGCAAACTGTAGCATATTCCTACCAATTTTTAACCCAACTCACAGCATGTTGCCCAAATTGAACAGTCTTGGACTGCTTCCAAGAGATATTCAAGGGTGGTAGAAACATTGCTGTAGGAGCTTAAAAGCAGAAATAGAGCACTGCAACAGCTGACTGTGGATAGTGGTACACCAATCAGCATTGAAAAAAATTAACATTCTGTTGAATTATGCAAAGTTTCAAGCATATGACACATATCCACACCAATATAAAAGTCAGTAGTGGCATTGGCCTGGAAAGCCCACATGCATTCAGCACTAGTGAATGAAAAAAGGAGCTTGTAAATTCTGTGGTAATGTCCAGATATGCTACCATGAGGTAACGGTGCCTGACAGTTTCCCCTAGGGACATAAGATACCTTTCAGATGGAGGAGGAGAACCCACAGGTCTGTATTAGAACTGTTCTTTTGCATGTAGAAGCTTCATGTATTTTATGTATGAATCAGGACTTAATGTGGCAAAGAAATAACTGTCTCAGTTGGCTTAAGACACACCTGCGTAAGAATTTTGGAGAACATAAATCTGTATGTAACTCTGAAATAGGTGCATATAAATAAAAAAAATTGTACATTTGAAAAATGCATTCAGAAACATGCTTCTATTCTCATGGAACTGGTACAGAATAAATATAATGGTAGAAAACTGGGAACCTAATCAAGATGAAACTCAGCAAGTCATCCATACAGTTTTCAGAGTTATACATTTTGATGAACAGGTGGAGTTCCACCTCTCAATCCCCAAAAGGACCGTGCCCCAAAAGTTTGCAAAAGGTGGAGAGCTACAAGAGGTGGTGTCATTGTCATTTTGGATTGGGGAGAAAAGGAGAAAACATCTACAGAAGCAATAAACCAGCAACTGGATGGATCATATGTTTTAATCTATTAAAAAAACTTGTGTTAAGCATTGATGTTAACCTTTTGTGTCTGGGTGAATGACTAAAGGAGGGAACACATACATTCTGAGATTAATCTGAATGTTAAAAGAAGAAGGTGCAGAAAGGGAACTAACTACATTCAGGTCCTTACCCAAGTTAGTCCAAGACTGCTGGGGTCAAAAGCTTGTGATGAGAAAAGAATGTCCCAGGCAACTGCTTGTAGGTCCCACGGGGATTACAAGGGGGACAGGCATGAAAGAGGCTGAGATTACCTGAAAATCATGGGTGTGAGGCAGGCAGGAAACGTGAGAGGGAGACTAACGAAAGTGTGGGGCCCTTAGCTTGAGCAGGGAGCTGTGAATATGGAAGCATGTGGAAGCAAAAACCCCTAACAAACTCTCCATTGAGGGTCCCACAGGAAAGGGGCAGAGATAGCAAGTTGATAATGGTAGTAGTGGTTAATAAGAAGGCTGGGTTAGAGAGACATACCAATTTATGTTTTCCATAATGAACTGTTGATGAGGCCAAGTAACAATCCCTGGAAGGGAAAGAAATGCCTTTGCATTTCTTTCAAAATGATTATAGGCTTAAATGTTTTCACCTATAACAATAATGCAGTTTTTTCACTTACCAACTATTTGTAATTGATTTTCATTATCTTTCAATGTAATGTAAACAAATGTAATGTAAACAATCTTTTAATGTAAACAAAAATAGTGTGGTTATGAAAAGTAATTGAAAGTTTTCTGTTACTCATTTGGATACCCTATGAACTACCATTATGGAAAACATAAATTGGTATGTCTCTCAGGAGTCTCCATTTGTAAAGTAATGTGGTGTTGTGCAAAGTTAGACCACTGAAGTGTCTGTCATTTGTTATTGTCCATAATAAAGTGAATTCCACAGATAGTTAAAATATGAATCAATAATTTTAAAACCTAGTACTGCAGAAGCAGTTTGTCAGATTAATTACACTCTGTGCTTACAAACTCGTTTGTGATCTAGTTCTTATGAGAAGAACAGAATCTCAGACTAAGGGACCAATTCCCATCCCCAGATATTTCTCAGTTTCTGTGCAGATTTTCCTCCTTTCTAAAAGCTCCCTTAGGCTAGTTGCTGGCAGTAAAAAGCATCATGCTAGAATATGCTGACGTTTGAGGAGATAGGTTTGTTTTGTTTCATTTTGTTTTGCTTTGCTTTTTGGTTGTACCGTCCTTGACCCAATCCTGTTCACATTGCAATATGGCCCCTAGGAACATATCCAAAAGGACACCTAGCCCTTGACTTTAAAGGGGATTTGCATCTATGGTATACTGGATTTTTCCCCTATTTGCACTCTCTCTATAAGGCAATCAGTCTGCTCAAATGATAGGCTGGGTGGGGTCAACAGTCATAGAATTGTTGTTAGTACAATTCTTCTGTCCTTTCAATAGCCACAGTAGAAAATGTGATTTGAGGTTCAAAGCTCTACTGCATCAGTCACTGCATAGTCACAAAGCCACTTCCATTTCCTTTTAGCCAGCGTTTATAAATAGATTAAACAGGCATAGTGAAAAGAGGAGAAGCATGAAGAGCTTAAGCAAATTGCCCCAGGTGAGCATGTCTGTTGGAAAGAACAGCATTCTCTTGACAGCTTCAAAAATGCCATTTATTGTCAATCACATTGTAGGAAAAGATGTTTGCCTTAGGAGCAGAAAGATAGGAAGATTAAATCAGAGTACTACATCCTCAAACCCCATCCAGAAAAGTCTTACTCGCATCAATAATTCCACAGAATTGCTCACATAAGAAGAGCAACCAAGTAAATGTAGCACTAAAGAATGAGGTATCAACTAGCACTAGTATCGAGATGGCACTTCTATCGTGTGCCAAAGCTGATGTGCAGCATCCTTCAAACCACAGGATTCCCATCCAAGAAAGCTCATTAGTTTTTCCTCAGTTCTTGCTACTATGTTGATAACATTGACGTGTACCTAACTGCTAATCAACATTTATGGGAAGGTTTCTGCTCTTCATATATCCTTCATTTTATTTGTTATGTCTAAGCAGCAAGTTAAAATTCTGCATCATATTTCATGACTGAGGCAGTGATTACACTGTTCCATTGATTAAAGCTTCTGCTTGCTAAGGAATGATACTTTTTATGGTGATGGGGGAAGCTTCAGTTGTTGCCATGAAGTTGGACAGGCTGCTGCTGATAAATTAATATTTGTTTACACTTTTATCACTGTCCATTTTTGTAATTGGAATTTGAATAGTAGATGTAAAGAAGGCTAAGCAAATCTTCTCTTATTATAATTTTCATGCTTCCTTGGACAGAACACTCAGGAAAGACACTTAGCTCTCAAGCATATTTTATTAAGAAAATAACTTTTTTAGCCAAACTTGTAACAGCATTCGTGCAGAGAATTAGTTAGACGCTCATTAAAGAGAAATGATTTCTGGGTGCCTCTGAATCTTTATTTTTACGTGAAGCTGTGAGGAGCAGAATATTTACTTGACATACTCACTGATCCACAGAGATTTTGAAGGAAAAATATTATTGGTAGCTAAATTTCAGCAATCCACAATAAGCTCAAATTCTTATTTTATCTTCAGGTTGACTTCAGTGGACCTGCCATCAGCTTAAATCCAGATGCTACTTTGGTCCATGGATTAGTTACGTATTAAGGCTACAATTCCAGTTATTTAAATAAAACCTAAGAAAACAAGAAGAGCTATGCTAGCTCAGACAGCATCCTAGTACTGCATTCGGCTTTTTACTGCATCCAATTGGCTGCTTATGGCAAGACTGTAAGCAGGGCTGAGTACATTAGACCTCTCTTGCTGTTTCTCAGCAACTAGGCTATACTCTTGTAGATGTCTGAACTTTCTATAACACTCTCATGACTAGGCATCATTAGCCTTATCCATCAAATAATTAAACTGGCAGCAGCAAGCTACAGTGATTTCCAAAGACCCAGAAAGCTTAGTACAGTGCCATCTAATCTACAGTAAAGGAACGGCATTTCTGATTAACCAAATCTTCCATTAAAATGGTTTCTTCTGCTGATGAGCAGTGCTCAGTGAACTTACCCCTAGAGAAATCAGGATAAGTTATTCATCAAGTTATGAATTCTTCAGTCAATCTTAGATGAAAGTTTACCATTCTTTCCAGATCTCATGTGTATACTGTGGTACCTTGGCTCACAAACTTAATCCATTCCAGGACTCTAGTCGTGATCCACATTGGTCGTGATCCAAGTCAAATTTTCCCGTAAGGTTCAATGTAAATAAGGTTAATCCATTCTGTAACCATTTCTTTTAAATTACAAAAATTTGAAGCTGGGAGGGTCTCCTGTCTCCCTCCACCAGTGCTCCCATGATCATCACCTGATGCGGAGTTTGCGACAATTTTTTTCAGAAATTTTTGTTCGCAACCCGATTTGGTCGTGAACTGAGGCATTCATGAGCTGAGGTACCACTGTATATGAATTGCATGTAGACATCAACAAAGACAAGTGCAGTGTGACATCCTACTACACATATCTTAAACATGCAGTGCATTTATACCTGCATGACTTTAACAAGTGTTTACATATCTCACACTAATTCGTGATATGGAATTATTTGGCTTACTTGAAATTTCACAGAGTACAAAGGTCACTAAACTTTTTCCCAGGCAGGTTACCTTTAATAAGTGTATTCTGTCATCTGCTAAATTTGAACATGGACATTTTGTCATAAAGCTGGACCTGTTCTGATTATTAATTGAAAACATAGTTTCATTAAACTAGTTGAATGCTGTAGGACCGTAAGGTTGGGGAAGAGAGCTCTGACTCTTCTGTCTTTGTCCCTCTATCCCATTCTCTTCCTTAATAATTGCAAGGTATCAACGCAGGCATAACCAGGGACAGTTTATTGCAGTACTCTTACGAAAGATAATTCAAATTAAACATCTCTTTCTAATCATTCTGCCTTTCACTTTCTTTCTGTCTGTCTTGCAAGGGGAAAATAATTTAAATTAAAACATATTTAAAGGGAGGGAGGATATTTCAAATACCCACAGGAGAAAAGCCCTCAAGGTCATCCAGCTCTGTCATAATGAGTGACTGGCTCAGAGTCTTTTCATTTTAGGCTAGATGCCCATAGGACTATAATCTATGGGTTCAAAAATCCAGCCCCACGTAACTGCAGAATATATTCCATCTACCTCTGTAGATCTTTACAGGCACTTCACCTAGCACTGAGGCAACTACAGAAAGTTTAAAAATGGAGTTTATTTTGAGAAAAAGAGCATTTGCAGTAGAGTTTTCAAAGTCCTCAAAGTCGAATGATCATCTAAGACAGCTTTTGCAAGCTCATACCATCCAGATGCTGCCAAGTGCCTCCAGTCCTATCTGTCACGGCCAGTGGCCAGGAATCATGGGATGTGTACTTCAAAACATGGGCAGAACATCAGGATTGGCAAGTCCTGCAGTTACGTGGGGCTGGATTTTTGAGCCCATAGATGATAGTCCTATGGGCATCTAGCCTAAAATGAAAAGACTCTGAGCCCTCTGCCCATTCTAAGCCCTGCCAGGCTTTTGACAGCAGTGTGGGAGCAGAGATGGTGATGAGTTTTTCCTTGCCATCCTCCAATAGTGTTACAGGTGTCATAGAGGCCCCAAACAAATCTAACACTTTCTCTCTGCTGGGGGATAGGATATGGGCTGAAATGGCATCAGATTCAAAGGATTCCTGGCTTCAACCTGCCCACCCATTGGCCCACTCCCAACACACCCATTTCTTTTGCTCCTAGGGTCCAGGAGATGATGGCAACAGAGCTTTCAGTAGGGCTTGGACTGAATGGGAGGAATTAGAGATCCATTGCATCCAACAGTTCCTTACTGTTGAGGGACCATAGCATTGCCCTCATAATGATTTCTTGGGCTGCTACCAGTTGATCTCATGTAATTCCAGATTATGAATCCAAAATTTTTGATCTATCCTTTTAAAATCTTGATGATGAAGATGATCATGATGATAATGATGATGATGCAAATAATTGCCAGTAAACACAACTTTTGAGATAGACAATATTTTCTCACAAGCTGGTAGAAAGGTGATACAGAGAGGGAACATACTTTTCAGTCAAAGCCAGTTCAAAGCTATACTTCAGTTTCTTGTCTAGTTGCGAAACAAAAAGAAATTTAACAATGTGAATTCTGTTACCATGGGCAATTCATAAATTATTCAGGCTTTATGTTAACTTTCATCTACATAACCTCTGTTGTCACTCATTAAAGGTTACATTTCTTCTCCTTTCATTGTCTGTGTTCATAATACATCTTTTAGTGGATTAAAATTAGGTGCAGCTTCAATATTTCATTAGTTTTGATATTTTATGTAGCTTGGATAAATACCTCCACCCTGTTTTCACTATTCAATGTGTAATCTCCATCTACATTTTTCTCTCACAGGAAAATGCTTACAACATAGATGCAAAAAAATTTAATAATCAATTAATGCAATGTAAATTTTTATCCCAAAATTCAGAAATGAATATTTGTACAATTTGTTATTTAATGAATCAGTCCTTTAAGAGATAATAATTCTTTAAAAATGAACTCTGCAATTCTGACATCCTGAAGCCATTGCAAGCCAAACCCAATTTTTCAATGGGTTTAACCCAATTTTTCTGCCACTTTTATAGATGCTTTCTGTTGTAAGGATGGAGATGGTAGAAAAGTCTCAGCCATGAATATTTCTGCATTGCCTATGTAAACTTGGGGACATGCAATTTTCTGTTTCCCTAAATGAGTGAATAAGGCAGAATAAAATACCTGCACTCTGCCAGAGCGGATCAAAGGCTTATGCATTGCAACATTTTCTTCTCATAGTGGACAACCAGATACAGATGAGAAGTCCAGAAGTAGGACAGGAGTACAATGGCAGCCTCCTGTTTCTTCCTTCCACAAGTGCTATCCAGGGGCACACTGCCTCCAATACCGAAGGTAATATATGTCCATCACGAGGAGTAACCACTGATAGCCTTATCCTCTACGAATTTGCCTAATTCCCCTTCAAATTTCACAGTTTTTCAGCACTAGGTGAAGACAGCCCTCTATGCAGTGGACTTCAAAGATTCCCTTGGTTATCCAGGGGGCTGAAGGGAAGATCCCAGTGCTGCTGCTTCTTGCTGGGTTGTCTTATTGTATTTTACTGCATATACACTATTTTATTTTAATTGAACATTATTTCAAAATTGTTGTTTTATGTTATTTGCATTGCATTTTATTGTTTTGTGTCATGCATTGTTGTAAACCACCCATTGAGTTTTGGCAACGAGGCAGGATAGAAATTAATTAAATAAATAAAGGCATTCAAGTCGACATCCACAAAAGACAGCTTGCAGAAGCAAGTTCCTTTCCACATCCCAACTAAATGCTATGTTAATCAATACTTCCTTGCGTTCATTCTGAATTATTAAGGAGGATAAGCAAAATTAAGAAGACACCTCCCAGATTCTGCTTGGACTGTGCAGTCATCAGGTGTGCTCAGAAGACTTCTTTTCAGGGAGAAACATCACACAGTTCTAGTCTTAGCTAGCCTTTTCCATTCTTACAACTTGACATGGCAGATAAGGGCGGATTGTCAGAAACAGGCAGATGAGACAGCTAGTGACAGTAGAGAAGTCCAAATGCAATGGATCCTTCTGGAAAGGAGAAGAAACCTAATCCTTAGACAATGTCCAGAGGATGATAGGATGTTTTGGAGTGTGGTCTTAGAAGAAGGAGCCTGAGATCTGACCACCCTCTATACCCTTCACAGCTGGAGCGGAATGAACAGTGACAGCTGAGGTCAGCAATTTTTCTTCAGAGAGTAGGCAAAGGAGGCATTTCAAGTTGGCAAAAAGGGGGAATAACCAGAGATGCTGAGATATGAATTATCATCTTTAGGAACTAACAGCAGCAAGAGCAAGGGGAGGTATAGGTTTAGTTTTGTCCCTTACCTTGTTTAATGAATACTAGCCTAAATAGGGATTAACTCTCATGAGCTCTATAATTGGTTCTCCCTGTCCTTTGACTTGATGTAGATGTCACAAACATCCAAGAATAGAGACTGAGAAGCAACTTAGACATTAGGTCAGTACAACCTTTGGAGACTGGCTATAAGCATAATTAGCATTTTGTAAAATGAAATCGATACCATTTGCAGCATCAGTCAGCCCCCGCCTAATGTTCCCTGGACACAATATATCCAGCTTCAACTTAAGATTGGGATATTTCTAATCCTTGATTCCCTCTGGGAGAAAGAACTGTAAGCTGCAAGAGGGCAGACAAAGAGAGGATTCACCCATGCTGTACTCTAAATTACACCTACCCTAGGTACATAGAAAGCTGTTTTCTATTGAGTCAGAGCTTTGGTCTCTGTAAGCCTAAAGCTGCTGACATTCACTGGCAATGGATCTCCACTGCTTCATTTCTATGCCTAACTGGAGACATGAGCTATTAAATTTGGGACCTGCCACTTGTGATCTACCACTGTGCTTCTGCTCTACAAAAATTTCATGTTGACTTAATTCTGTGCTTGGATCTGCATAGGACCTGCTCCCATCATGTCAAATTTTTCAAAGCACATACTAATAAATTGAGGTGAAGTCTTCATCAGATTGATGACACACATACACATACACAATCAATATTTTTGGTTGCAAAACTCATTTTCTACACAAGGCTCATTGGAATGAATAATACTTTATTGGGAATACTGCTCAGTGTGGAATATTTTCTGAGACTGTTCACTCCTAAGCTACGGAATGGCAATTATTAATTGCTGCAGCCACCATAATTTTCACATACTGGAATTACTTCTGAAACAGTGTATTTAAGAAACCTCTTTACACACCGACAAGGGCTGCCTGATTGCTATTCTGGCTATGTTATCACAATGCATACCTCTTAGTAGCAGCCGCTCCTTGTTCATTGAATGTTCAAACCTTCAGATTCTTCATCTTAATCTTGCTAGTCAAGGCACTGCACCAAATGAATATTTGCTGCACTCATGCGCGCGTACACACACACACACACACAGTGTTTTAATGCATTAAGGCACTTAATCTTGCTCTGTAAAGCATGGTGCCCTGGGCTAACAAATGATTATGTATATAAATTAGTCCAGACATAACCATTTGCCACATTTTGAGCCTTTCTATGTGTTACACTTCTTACTGAGTCTTCTACAAAATAAAAAATGTGCATATATAAGCTTTCACACATACATTTAAGCATGTAAAAAGTGCATGTATAAGCTTGTAAACATAAATTTAAGCATGCATGTATGAACACTAGGTATGGGTAAACATTCCATATTAGAGTTCATCAGAGTTCTTTAAATTACTCCTCAAAGTTCTGTTCTTCTTGATCATGTTTCAAATGAGTGCACATTGGTTAAATGTGAAAATGCATTATTATAAAAAATGTGCACACTTAAAATGCAGGATTTTTTTTCAAATAACCCTTCAACTGTGGAATATGTGCAATTATACATGTGCATGCATGTTTATATCCATGGTTGTGGTTTGGGGTTGTTAAATGTTTCGTGCAATGACATTGAGGAACATCCTGAGGAATCGTTTTGCACAGACATGAACAGAACATGCAATAGAAAAAACGGTGCCCATATAGAGCTAGCAGTCATTCACCAGAATCTAAAGAGGGTTATTTTTTATTATTATTTTTTTAGTGTTATGTAGGATGGGAGAAAAACTTTTTCCATTTGCTTTTTTGAAACTGCTTGTATTGGTTACATTTTTATATCACCAAACTGACAAATGCCCTCAAAACAGTCGACTATCATACAAACTAAATAACAACAAAGAATAAAAAATATTAAAGTACTAACATAATTTAATTTAATTTTAATTTTAAACTATTAAAACTTTAAAATATTGAAAACATTGATAATCAAGCAAAGATTAAATCCCTGATTAAATAGGAAAGTCTTAACCTGACATGTAAATGTATATACTGGAGAGGCCAGGCTGACCTCCCTTGGAAGGACCTTCTATAGATTGGTAGGAGAGACTGCTGAGAAGATTATTTTAATGTAGTCCTAATTATACATTTTAATCATTTTTTTAAAATAAAACATGCAAAAGCATACAAAAATATGCTAGATGAAAAAGCAATGAAAAATCCACTATAGTAAGAAGATTGCTTCCAAATTAAGTGCAAGAAAATGCATAAAAATATATGGATTAGGAGAATGTTCAAATTTGTTCCAGAGTTTCAAACAAACTTTTAAAAAAATCTTACAGCACAGAACTCAGCTTGGGATGAATCCTTTTGGATTCCATAACTCTAGCATCTGTGGGCTTCCTCTGTGGACTGGCTCAGCAAAGCAAGCCAAGCTAAGAGGGAGTCTGAAAACACTCATGGGTCACTGCTTGTGCAACTGGCAACCTTTCTCATTAGGTGCAACCACCCAATTGAGCAGCTGCAGGATGTGGAAAAGAGGTGCTGAAAGCAGGCACACCAGGCATAAATCTAGGCCACCAACCTCATCCTCTACCTGGTGTAGCGGTCAGTGGAAGCACCAGGCATGGAAGGAGGTGCTGCTTGCACAGTGCATGGAGCTTGATTCCTCATGCGCTTGCCACAAAGGAGGGAGTGTTCACCAGGAACTTGGACTCAGGGCTGCTGCAAAGTAGACCAGAGTCCAGGGTACTGAGCCTAAGCTATCTGATGTCTTCCCATCCTCAGACTGATTCCTTGCACATTCCTATGCAAGACACATAGAAATTAAGGACTGGATTTTTTTCAAAGTTTGAAACAGACAGAATATAGTAAAAATGAGAAGCTATCAAACTGAAACAACGGATGTGCAAGAGGCTTTCACTGGTCAGGTGGTCTGAAAGAGCACCTTTCCCATAGAGCCTGCCCTTTTATTCATATCTGTTGAGGACCTGTTCCTACTTCCTTCCTGAGTGTATGTATACTATGAAAACACAAAGGAGATTAACTTTGTGGTAGTGGTAGCCCAGTTTTGGAATTCCCTTCATCATTTAAAAATGTATAGAGAACCTCAGGATTGTTTTTAACATTTTATTTTACTGTCTCTTATTATATTACTATTGATATTGATGTTACTATTTCTTTGTTTTCTGCCCTGGAATATGATCTAATGAAGAATGATACAAAAATATTTTGAAGAAATAGATAAATAAAATGTACATAAAAATAATAAAGTGGTTTTAAAATTATTGTTTCAAAAGACATTTTTCCCATAGTGTGGGGAAAACAAAACAAAAACAACCCCCTCAAAAAAAGTTACCCTTCAACTCCCAGAAATAGTTCCATAGTTCCTTGGAACCTGGCCATTGTTTTTAATTTAAAGGGTTTAGAAAGCCGTAAGCTAAAAACATTTGATACCATCCACAAGATGTTCCATTTACTAAAGACAGAGAAAGGCTTCACTATGGTGAGAAACCATTTCTTCCAAATCTAGTAAAAGAACAACACTACTTTGTGGACTGCACAGAACACATCTGGAATCTCCTGGCTCCAGGCTTACACCAGAAAATGTAATTGCCTAGGCATCTCTCCATTACACAGTGGGTCTTCTTAAAACTCAACATTTATCATCCCCAGCACCTCCAGCACAATCTGCTCCTCTTACACTTCAGAGGAATAGCTTTACAATCACTCCTAACTACAAATGCTGAGGTTTTTCATGCCACTTGCTGCCAGTACACACATGTGACTTTTAAAGATGAAAGTTTCAGATGAAAGGCACAGAGAGTATGTGGAAGAGAAAGTGAAGGTCAGTCCTGACTGCAGGTAATTCCCACACTCTGGAATAACTCATCCTTGGGTTCGACCAAGCCTAGCTGCTTTTGTCACAAATAATAAGTGATACTATTGTCCAAATCCTGGCTGGTTGCCATGGACACTTGATGAAAAAATAAATGTTTGAACAGAGATCCCAGAATAGCTTTCTATTCTGCACTGTTCCTCCGACCTGAATGAGCCAGGATGGCTGGGATCCAAAGCTAATGGCACACTGGTATTTCATTGGCACTTTTCATGAGATGCACAAGTAGTAAGAGGGAAAACACATATGAGACAGGATGGAGTGAGTATGCCACGAATGTCTACCTTGGTCAGACAAGAGGTATGTCTGGAAAGTTTTTGCTGTAGACCTGGAAATGTGGAGAAGGAACATGGCTGTCCCATCTTATAAAGGCAGGGTGAATCCCCAGCCTCAGGCAGCAGAGCTAGAGCCAAGTATGTCATATTGCATAGTTTCTTCTGCTAGAAGGATGTCCATAGCTGTCAGGCAAGAAGTAAGTATTGTGTTGATAGTTGCTCCAGAAAGACCTGCTGGCTGTTCTGCCAGAGCCAATGGGAAATTGGAGGCTATGATACTCTCCAGGGCTGCTGCTAATCTGGTAACCCTTCAGCAAGTGGCCGGAGAGACCCCAGTCCAAGTCTCCCACTGTGGCAAGTGTCTGCTACCATGGCAGAATGGGTAGTGGGGCTCTGCAGAACAATTCCCTACCTATCCTACTATTTGCTCTGAAGATTCCCTGAAAGATGCTTTTGTGTGGATTCTGAATTGCAGTGACATTTGGAAAGATCTTCGGGTACAGATCTCCAAGATGGTAGAATGCAATCTAAATGCCTATGCAATGATCCTTTCTCAGAACCAGGCATTGTTAAAGGAGTGTCATTGAAGGCCAATTCAGTTTTGAACAACCATAAGCAAGAAGGGATACAATCCTTCTCCTGCAGTGCCAATCCTGCAGAGTATTTAGCCTGTACAGAAGTGGTAAGCAGGGGCTGATCACATTATCTTCCACCATGGTCTCAATTTGCACTACATCCTAAAAAGCATTGCATAAACTGGCAGACCTTGCCATGTTTCCATTTTATAAAGCTTTAAGGAAAACAGTGATCCAGATTTTACAGAAGCTTTTTGTGTCACGTACTAAACATATATGGCTGATTCTGCTTGTTCTGTAATGAATTTTTTGACTAAAATTTCAGGAAAGAGAAATATGGGCTGTGAGGAAAAGAAATTGATTCAGAATATCAACGCTGCCAAACACTTTCAAGTTCCTGTCAGGGCAAAAGCAGAAGATTTCAAGCAAGGGATTATAGCTGATGGGTTTTTCCAAAACATTCTGAGACACTCTTGCTTCGGATGCCACCTTCTTTCAATTGCCTTTTTATCCCTACTCTAATGAAGCTAAATTAGGCAAGTAGTTAAAGCAACTGCAAGCACAACAAGCAGTAATCCAGGAAAATCAAAACCAAGAGGAACAATTTTTGAAAAAGCATTTGATGGAACTAAGTCTCAAAATCATTAGAGGGGTATGGGATTGTGTTACCCTGCCTAAATTTTTTATATTTCTTATAAAGCAGAATTCCATGAGCTAGATTCTCCAGATGTTTTGGCCTATAACTTCCATCTGCCCAAAAAAACCTGGTCTCTGTCCAAGGTAGATGAAAGCTCTAGTTTAAAAAAATGGAGCAACTTAGTTTTGTTGGTATTGCTGGGGACGTGACCAGACTGTTGTGTTTGATGCCAGCCAGACAGGCTATGTCCTGAAACATAATATGTTCTTTTAAACAAGAAGCCACCTAACAGCAATTGGGAAACATGGAGAAGCCTAGGGGACTAGATTGGGAATGCAGATGAGCCACATTTGGCCCATAGGTGCTTCTGTCAGGAATACTAGTGTATCAGTTTTGTCCCTAAATGAATTAGGATAGTTTGTTTCAGTAATCTACAAACCAGTGATTTCTAAACCAGTCTAACTGCAATTTGTGTATATGGGGATGCTCTTGAAATCTGTTTAAACCTTTGCTCAACATTGGAGGAGTGAAGAACCTACCGATGAACTGATTTTAAAAAAGATCTTGGACTGTGCCGAAATGGACAGATTGACTTTGTCTCTGAAGGAGAAAGAGGATACATACTTCTATCTGACTTGGAACTCTTTTTATTATTGGCTAGAGAAATGGGACTATGCATAGATTTAAATATGTTTACGGATTACTATAAAAAAAAGTATGGAGGGCTGACACGGTAGGTCTGATGTTTCTGATGAATGATGATTTTTAGTTTCTTTTTGTTAGTTGGTAGAAAAATAATAACAAAACTTTAAAAAAAAGAAATCTGTGTAAACCTGTTGCTTGTGGAAAGTGCAGTAAGCAGGGTAATAACTTGGAACAGAAGGCCTGAACCATTAGTACTGGTTCTACTATATGGCTACCTATATGCTGACAAGCCTGATTAATGGTGCATATTTCAACCCTACATGACTTGGGAGCACAATCCTTGATAGAATGTCTCTCCCAACCACAATCTGCTCAGACACTGCACTCAACAACAGAGACTTTCCTCTGAATCCCCCTTCAAGGAGGTTCATTGGGTGGCCACAAGGAAGAGGGCCTTCTTTGTGGCAGCCCCCAAATTATAAAAACCTCCCAAATAATTCCTGCCTGGTACCAACTTTAGTATTTTTTGGCACCAGATTAAGAAGGAATTTAGGGGCCCACTGGTGTTTGGGGGCCGCAGGAAGGCAATTTGTTGGCAAGGAAGGTTAAATCTGGAACTGGCCATGTCCTTCCTATGCATACATTGTTAGCAAGTTGGTATGAGCATGTTTTGTTTATTTATTATATTTAAATTGCAAATGTGAGAGCCTATTCAGACAGTTATTTCTGTTTTACATAAAACTGAAAATGTAGGCTTGTTTTTTTTAAAGCCCACATTTATGACATAAGCAATATGCTGCCATGATACCTGAGGATACAGTAAACATTCAGTTTTGATACTAAGCCTAAAGAGCTATAAAATATACGTATCTATTATTATCTAGGTTGGAGCAGCTGAAAAGATGCACGTGCCAAAGCCACTGTGCTCTGCCACAACTAATTTGGAATACAGTGCTGTCAAGTTTCTGAGAGAGGGGTGTTCTTTCCAAATATAACCTATATAGCATACTAAGGAACTGCAAAGCTAACATCTTGAGTTTATAAAACCAATTTTAGCTTATCTTCCTAACTTTATGATTTTATCCTGACTGCTGACCACTGATAGACAGAGTATTAAGTGCTATGTCTCAAAGCCTATTTTGTCAAATATTATAATGTAAGTTGCACAAAGGCTGATGCATTTCTTTTGTCAAGTGACTTTTTGCCAAAAGCACTTACTTCCTTTCTATATTTTAAAGTTTCACTATCCATATTTTAGCAAGTAAACATTTTCAAGTTATATTGGTTTTCTACTTTGAGTTAACCCAACCGGTGCTATTTTAAGAATTAGGATTTTCATTATAAAGGTCTTCTTTCTAGTTCAAGGGGCAGGGGAAGGATGATCAGTTTATTCCTCAGAACAAAATTAAGCCCCAAATAAAAGTAATTCAGTATGCAGAGAGGCAGATAGAATGCTTCACTTTTTGTTCTTATTGCGCACAGGAACAAAGAACTGAAACCACGGCACATGAATGAGCTTGTAGGAGAGAATAAGACAGTTGACATGGAACTGCAGAGCTAAAGGGCAACCAATATGGTCTCTGTCATAAGCCAGAAGACTAATGTTTACTGGGGGGTTAGGTCTCTTCCATCCTAGGAAGCATTCTCAAGATGCATTTTGAATTGGAGTATAGCAACCTGACCACAAGTCAACAGTGTTTTACTGTGACATAGAAGGCATTTTGGAATAAATATTGTTTTTAAGACTTTGGAGCATACTCTACTATTCTGCTGAGATAGTTAAGATAATTATTTAGAACACAGGGGGGGTTTTTCCCTCTGGGCTGTTATAAAAGGAGAACCAGGAACCCTAAGGAGTGCTACAATGTTTTTAAATGATCTAGGACAGTGGTGGCGAACCTATGGCATGTGTCCCCAGCAGGCACACAGAGCCCTCTCTGTTGGCATGTGAGCCAAGTCACCCCAGCATTGCCCCACCTGCTGAGCATTGGATAACAGCACACAGAGGGGCCATGAACATGTTTGGAAAGGAGTAGCGGTGCCAGGTGATGATATCATGAGCCACGACTCATTAGCCGTGATCTGTCCGAGTTTTTGCATGGCTGGTCAGTGCGTTGCCAAGGCTATAAATTTGCTTGGACTGGCTGAGAGTTGTTCTTTCTAAACTAAAACCTCAGTTTTCAGGTTTCATTGCAGGGTTGGCACTTTGCAATAAATAAGTGGGTTTTGGGTTGTAGTTTGGGCACTCGGTTCCTAAAAGGTTCACCATCACTGATCTAGGACAAAACATATAAGGAACATCTGAAGAGAAAGCAAAGATTGGAGACATTATTGTGTGCTCTTTGCCCCACTGAACAGTTGCCCCATTGAACATTTTCTCCTAAGGACTGCTAATATCAGAAGAAACTGAACAGAAACTGAAGGCAGACCCAAATCCAATGGGTGGCCCATACATTTCCAAGCTTGCAATGCAATTCACGAAGCAAAAAAAGTGTTTGAAAAATGCACACATCATTTAGTCTACAGGAAAAAGCGTACATTTCCAAAAGTTGCACAGTTGATCCATACATCTAAAAATGTGCATGGATAGACTTTTCTAGTGCAAAAAACCAAACAAAACAAAACAAAAGCAAAGCTTGCCATCTAATGCAAGCATGAATCATAAATACCTTTGAGAGAGAATTCAGAGAACTTTAGTGAGCTTGCGATTTGTTAACTGGAATATCCTACTTAAAAGCCTCATCTTATTCCTTTGCCAAGGGAAGAAGGGGCCATCATCATAGCAAGTCAACAGGAACAATGCCATGGCTTAGTAACAGTATCTGCTTCATGCCAAATTGTTTCTTTCATTCTGTCGAGATACTCCCAGAATATCTTTGGAGTCTGCTTCATTATTTCATGTAGAAGCTACGCTGTCCAGCTCACGGTACAAAATTATGACTTGGGCATCATATTATCCACAAACTCAGTAGTCAGGAGCAGATAAGGAATTGTAGATGCCAATGCACTTTTAAAAGAAACTGAACCCTTCTAATTAGGGGATATCCTTTCACCTCTTCCTTTGTACAACGCAGAGGCCACATTTGGTAGCTGTTTTCTCTTTGAAGTCAATTCAGTGTTCACAATACAACCAAGACTTGCAAAAACACCATTTCCCCCCTTTCCCTGCAGTTTACACCAAATGAATCTGAGAAACAATCAAGGCAGACATCTGGCAGGCAGGCTGCAATAAAGAACTGAGCTTGAGATATTAAAGAGCTGGGGTTAGGCAAGTCCCTTTCTCAAGAGAACTGCAAACGGCATTTCTAAGAAAAGGCAACTCTGTTAGCCACAGAACAAATATGGTGCTAAATAAATCAATGCTTTATTCAACAGGTGTTTTTAATCACAACCTGGGTGGTGATTATATGCCGTCTGCATTCCTCACAGAGAAGGGGAGAGGCTTTCTCCCTTTCTTCCCAAGTGCAAGAAGCCTTTTCCCCTTGAGCCCTTTCTGAATTGTTCAGGAAGAAATATGATTGTACCTTCTTATCCAACTGCCAATATCTGTTAAAAGGTTAAAGGACTGAGAGAGGAGACCATACTTCTTTATACACTCCCCCCCTTTTTTTTCATATGCTTTTATAGAATTGCTTTGACACCAGTGCCTCTGTGTCATAGAATTTCCATGGAAATGTGTCCACCATTTTCAGAAGGCATTTAAAAAGCACTCGGAATGTTACACACACAACATTGCAAGGTGTGAGTGTTTCCCAGTGCTATGAGTCAGCTAAGTTTGTACCCTGACTGAGCTGAAGTCAAATTCCTTCCTCTTTCTCCATTACCCTTCTTCCTTTCCCCCATTTCTATGTTTCTATTTATGTACTTGCTGGGTTCTTTTGCATGCCTGAAGATTCCAAATGCTTTCAACATGCACCCACTTAAAGTGCAGATAAATTTATTTTTTTTGTTGCAAAACGATCAACAAGGGCACTTTCCCATTTGCAATCCAAGGCCTCATTACATTAGCTTTTGTGGAGGGGGAGAGAAGCACTATTGTGCTTGCTCTGTTCCTATCATGGTTCATAGCTATAACCTCTCCACAGTCTGTGAGGAGCTTATGAAACCCTATAGAGGAACAATGGAATATGCATTTTAAATTGTATGGTAATTGTCTGGTAATATCCTCTTTGGCTCTTTTCAATCATTGCTTCCTTCCAGACTGCCACTGTTGTAAGACTTTGTCTATTAAAATTCAAATTAGGTAACAAGGTGAACATTGCCTCGTGCTTTTTCCCCTTCTTTCAATATACAGCACTTCTCCCACCTTCCGCATATGCAGCCACACACACACACACACACACACACACACACGTATATGCTATCATTTCAAAACCAGGCATGTGTTCCTTATACTGTGTACGTAGGTTATCTTTACAACCGGCAGAAATGGAGCACTTTTACATCTTGATTCAATGTGTGTTCTCATCAAAGTGTCAATAAACTGTACAATGCATGAGGATTTTGGCCAACTTTTCTAAGAGATTAGGTGCATATGGAAAAGGAGAATTATCTTATTGTGGGTCCTAGGACCATGCTAACCATTTGCCACACCTGTACAGCAATGACACAACCCATTTTTCAGATTGCATTGCTTTGAAACACAGAATACATTTCCAAAATTCTGCAAGGTTGGCCAGACAGATTGCCAAAAATCTATGGGATGTCTTGTTGCTAAGATTAGGAGTACCCAGGCATAAAGTGCAGGGTTTGAGGTGCATGGAAAAAGTGTCCTCTGGTTCACAGATCTTTGTTCTGGAGCAAAGTACCTCCCTCCATCCCCAGAATACAGAAGTTGGAACAATCTGTGATGGACATACTCCATTTACAAAATAGTTCTCAATTTCTCCTTCATGATGGGCTTACAAGGCTCATAGCTTAGCTTTAGGCAAGTGCAACAACTAGCCTTATACCAAAGCAATCTCAGATTTGGGATAGGTTTGTTTTCCTGCAGCTGCAGTGATAAATATGAGATATTATGGTGCTATACAGGTGCAGCAGCAACATCAGAACTGGATTTTTTATGCAAATAAATCATAAAATCCCAGATAATCCATGCCAGTTTTTAAAAGCACAAGTCTCAAAAGTGAAAGCATAAGCATGTTCACCTGCATAGATATTCTGTGCCAAATTGACAACAATGGATGTCCAGTAAGAAAAACCTCAAAGTCCTACAAAAATTGTATAAGGATGTGCCCTTCCCAAACTTGTTGCCCAGCAGATGACTTGGGCTGCAGCTTCTGACCATTGGCCATCGTGGATTTACCAAGCCTGAACCTTTCAGGATGAACATGGAATCTGTGGTCTACTCTAAACATCACTAAATGTGAAACTATTACCCATGGCTCTGGATCCCAGATACATTCTTCCAGAGGTACATTTTGGGGATATAACCAAAAAGGGATAGGAATGAATGATCTGGCAATTTTATTTTTTATACTTTTAGGAATATATGAACAGCATCTTGCAATGATGGGAAAGGAAGTGGAAATAACCAAATTATCTTATTATCCAGGACATAAAGGTTATGTAGGTAGCAATCCTTACCCATAATGCAAAGTTTCATGGTCCAAAAGTAGACTATCATTTCCAGAATGATGGTCCCTTTGTAAGTAGAGACTGGAAAGGATCCCTGAGACATTGGCCAGCTTTTAGTCAGTAGATATGTGGCATAGCATATGCTTTTCTCAAACGAATTGAGAATAAGTCGAGCATGGTGATGGTTTTCATTTTACATAACACACCATACTTTGGCATTTTACAAAAGGAGAGGTGGTGAACACTAGTCTCTGAAGTTGAATCTTATAGTAGGAAAAATTGCTAAGAAAATTTCAGCTTCTAACTAGATCACTATTGATAGAATAAGCTATAGAGTATTTGGATATTTGCCTTGGATAAGCTTACTTTTCCTGGTGTTGATTTGAGTTGTTCCAGTGCCCTGTATTCAAGTAATTTGTGTTCAGCTATTTGCAGAACTTGCATGAGATACAATGATTCTACTAACAACTCTGAAATTAACCTTTTTATTGTAAGGAGGGTTGACATGAAGTAAAGTATACATCATAGTGGATGGCAATTTTTACTGCTCTTGATTAACAAAGGTCTGCGCTGCTGAAGACAGGCATGGCACAGAAGAGCTGACATGCTGGTCTGAACCAGAACAAGTCATCTGCCGCTCACGCTACATTGCATCCAGAGCACACCATTTCACAGCACAGTGGAAGGGCAATGCTGGCAAGGAAGCAACTGGCACATTGGGTTGATTGCTATATGCTGTGGAAAATACAATGCTTTTGGAGTGAACACCCTTCTTAGGAATAAATACTAACTGTCTTGCTGAGAACTGGCTGCAGTATATCTATATTTAATCAGCTTGGAGATTCTGAGCATGGGCATCTTGTTTCTGAGTGTAAGGATAGCACTTTTTCAGTGATTTAGGGAAAAAGAGAGGTAATATCTGCTGCCAATAGATTAGATGCGGGAGTACATTCCTTTTAACTATACCCACAACCCTTCAGAAGGAAAGCAAGAACCGCTTCCATCTGGCAGGGTCCTCATCAATCTGTTTTAAACTTGGTTTATAATTATCCCTAAACAGATTTCTCAAATTAGGTGTAATTTTAACTCCTGCTATCCTCAAATAGAAGAGAGATGTGAGGGACATGGGCACCACCTACTGTACAGCTTTGAGACACAATGAAATGAGAGTTATTTCCAGCATGAATTAAGAACCTCAACTAAACAAAGGAAAACAAAAGCACACAATTGCTAAATTAACTGTAGACTTACCAAAACAACAACAGACAGATCCCAGCTAGGCAGTCAAAGAAGTTCATGAAAATGATGGCTGTATTTTATAATCCTAAGAGCCTGAGAGGTGGCCACAGATGACACTTAAAAAGTACTGGGTGCATCAGAAGGGGCTTTGGTGGCAGGCAGCTCTGGGTAAGGCTAGGAAGGAATTCTGTCTGAAAATCTGGAGAGCCACTGCCAGTCTTAGTATAGGACAACTTTCAATAAGTCTCCCATATGCTTTGTGTCATATAGGAACACTTTTAATATGGTAAAGAATCCATGCATTAGAACAAATTCTCACTCTAAAACTTATTTAACTCAAAGTGTATTTAAAGCCACATGCGTGAAAAGTCAAAGTTCTGGAAAATCATACACACAGGTAGTGCCCAGTCACATATAAACATTCTTCATCTCCATTCATTTCAATGGAAGAATTGTAAGGATGGATTCAGTTCTTTAAACAGAATGTGTGGGCTTTAAAACACATAACTTAGTTTATGCCTATGAAGCATATTTTTCTTTCTTTAAAGCACCAAGTAATTATTCAGAATGACTAAGAACCCTTCAGTGTCATGAAGATTTTCATGATAAACTTTGACAGGTGGGTGGGAAATGGGCTGTCCATACATGACCCCATCTAAATGATGCTTTGACAGGTTTTTAGGAGACCCATTGAGAAAGAACACCATTGTTATTGCATTAATATGCATAATGCTTTCATACTCATTTCTTGTACCTTAGAAGCCATGAATCATTTCAGCATGCCTCAGAAGAAGCATGCTTCTAATCATTTTCATCCAATTAAAAGAACTGGATAAGGGTCTCAGAACATGAGAAGAGTCATGCTGGATCAGACCAATGGTCCATCTAGTCCAGCATTTTGTTCAAAAAGTGTTCAACCAGCTGCCCACAGGATCCCACAGAAGGCTATGAATGCAAAAGCATTCTATCATCCATGTTTCCAGGCAACTGGTGTACACAGGAACACTTCCAAAGATGAATATTATAGCTGTTAGGACTACAAGGCACTGACAGCCTTCTGCTACATGAATTTGCCTAATCCCTTTTTAAAGCCATTCAAATTGGTGGCCATCTTGTGAAAGTGTCTGCCATAGTTTAAATATAAGATGTGTGAGATAGCAATCCTGTTTATCTGTTCTCAATCCACCACCAGCAAGCTTCATGGAATGATCCTGGATTCCAGGATCTGTCTGGATATTATTCCAATATTATGGAAGACAGAAAAAAGCGTCCTCCCAGCCACTTTCTCCACATTTAATGTGAGGAAGAAAAAATTTAATGCTACGTTCTTGCCATTAGAGGAAATCAAAGTCTGATAAATTGTGATGGCAAATGTCAATGATTCAATTGTATCTACTTGGTCTTGTATGGAAATATGTGAAACAAACAGGGATTTTATTTTTTAATAAATGACCAATAATTGTTGTCACTGACAGTCCAGAAAATGCAAGTGCTTAGTTAAATTCTAAATGCTGCACTGGACTTTCCAATCATGCTCCCAATGCCTTTTCTAATGAGTGTCTACTTCCTTACACTGATGGCTTGGCTTCTTAAGCTTCACAGACCTTTGTTCTGAAGACAGATCTTATTAGCAGGCTGTGATTAAGCCTTGCCACAGCCACATCAGGTAAGGATCTGTTTGCTCCCCAGAGCCCAGTGTCCAGGTGCAAACCTGGCACTCTGTTTCTCATAACAGGAGATCACCTCTCACTTCCTAACCTGAAAATTTTACAAAATGTTGGAGAGAGGGGGAATCTTATGTGAGCTATTTGTAACTCTGCTTTGCCAGGCAACAACCTCTTCCTGTTTGGAGAACTATGGGAAGTGGAAAAAACTGGCCACATATCCAGAACAGGGCACAATACATCTGGCCTGCCAGCCCTGCTTTCCCTGTGTGTGAGTGTGTCTGTGTGTAAGTGGGGCTCAGTGCAATACCAGTACAATGATACATTATTAGCAAGGAAGAGAATTAGGCAAAAAGACTGATTCTGATCAGTATTAAGGTTCTCTAGTCACAAGGAGTCCCATCATGGGGTCTGCATAATCACTTTAAAATTAACCAGGTAGCAAATGAAACAGAGACAAGGTGGCTGGAATCAGAGCAGTCAGAAAACATTTAGTTGCTTAACAAAGGCGTACTTATATTTTAGCAGCTCTTCTTCATCTTTCTTATGCCTAACATGGTTACACATTCCAACCAACCCCAATTTTCCTGACAAGCGGTGGCAGGCAACACACAAGCTATGTCTGTTTCCCATCTTTTTCTATAAAGCTGCAAAACAAACAGGTCCTTTGCTGTAAAAACTGCAGTCAGATTTCAGCAACAAACTACTAAAAAGCATGTAAAGATTAGTTTGTTCTAAACATAGAAACATAGAAGCAGAGTGAGTCAGAAGGGGCATCCCGGGGCATCTAGTCTGACCGCCGGCTCCAGCCAGCTCCTCTCACAATATGCCCACCATGTGCATGCCTAGCCTATCCTTGAACACCCTCACCAATGGGGCCTTAACTACTTCCCGTGGAAGCCCATTCCATACCCTTGGGGTCCTGTCAGGAAGTACTCCCTGGCATCCAAGTTGAACCTTGGTTCCCTGAGCTTTGCTCCATTGGAGTGCACCCTGCCCTCCTCTGCAGGGGAGAACAGGTCTCTACCCACCTCCATGTGACAATCCCTCACGTACCTGTATGTCACCAACAGATCCTCTCTGAGTCTCTTCTTCTCCAGGCTGAAGAGACGCAGATCCCCCAGTCTCACCTCATACAACTTTCCCTGCAAACCGGCCACCAACCTTGTAGCCCTACGTTGAACTGATTCTAACCTGGTTACATAATTCCTGCCAAAAACTGAACACAATACTCCAGTTGCAGGTGCACCAGAGTCATATAGAGTTATAGTAATACCTCTCTCGATCTAGAAGCCACGCTTCTGGCATTCGCCCTCTTGGCCACTGCCTCAAACTGCTGACTCACATTTAGCCTACAATCAACCACCATTCCAAGATCTCTTTCACAAGTGCTGCTCTCCAGACACTTGTCCCCTAACCTGTACTTATGACACTCATACCTATGCCCCAAGTGCAAGACCTTGCACTTATTCACATTGAACGCCATCCTGTTGTCTCCTGCCCACCTTCATAGTCTGTCCAGATTCTTTGGATCTGGAGTACCTGCTCCTCAGTTGTGACCACTGCCCCATTTTTAGTATCATCTGAAAATTTGATCAGCAGATGTTCACCCCTTCTTCCATGTTGTTGATGAAAATATTAAACAGTATCGGCCCCAGGATAGAGCCCTGGGGTACCCCGCTTGTCACTGCTCACCATCCTGATGATTCCCCACTAATGGTTACCCTCTGCTTTCATTCAGTCAATCATGCCCTAATCCACCGGACAGTGCTTTGGTGTATCCCAAAACTCCTCAACCAGGATATCATGGGGCACTTTGTCAAAGGCCTTGCTGAAATCCAGGTAAACCACATCCACTGCATCCCCTCTGTCTACCCAGCTTGGAACCTTGTTATAGAATTCCACAAGGTTTGTCTGGCAGGACCTGTTATTGCAGAAGCCATGTTGTGTGGCTGCCAGCCTCCCTTCCCTATCTAGCATTATTAGATCTCTTGCTGTTATGAGCCTTTTCGTTGTTTTTCCAAGAATGGACACAAGGCAATAAAGCTAATGTTGGCCTTTTTGAGAGAACAAGTTCAGTGGCAAACTACTCCTTTTTTTGTAATATTGCTACCACACTACCAAATTCTGTGAGAATGTTCCTGAATCACCCACTCTTGTTTATAAGGTAGACTATTGGAAGGGTCCCATGGGGCCCACTAGGACTAAAGCCCTTCTCAGTGCAGGACTCCAGGTTAGAGCAGCCCTGATAGATGGATGTCCAACTGAATCTAAATGCCTTCAAGTGTGGAAGAGCCCACCACCTTCTTAGGTCATTGGTGAGCTCCATGACTGAGTGGAGCATATAACCAGGAACTCTCAGGTCTGCAGTGCAAAGCTCTAACCACTCCACTAAAATTCTGGGCAGAAAAAACTTAAGTCCATGGAATCTGTGCAAGTTCTTGTGGAAAGTCAGTGAGTTGTGGAATCTATGGGTTGGATTCATAAAGATGCAAATTTGTTGGAGGCCATTGCAAATTCCTTTAACTTTACCTTTACTTATCTTTGCTATGTGTTTTAAGAATCATGCAAGTAACTAATATGAATTAGAAATTGTGAGATGGGAAAAAAATAGATAAGATCTATGCTGTCCTTTCTCTCACAGAAGGTCAGAAGGATGGAGCAGAAAAAAAGGAGGCTGCAGAGAGAGAGTAAAGAATTGCAAAGAGGAGAAATGGTCTGTATCCTCTCTGGTTCAGACTGTTCTGTATTATTTAACAAAATTCTTTAACTTGCACAGCTTTGTAGAGCCAGGTGTTTTAACTGTTCATTTATCATTCTTATCTCCATATATGTAAAGAATAAAAGAAACACCTATTATGTTTCAAGATTCCAGATCTGCAACACATGAAAGAGAGAACTTTTTACTAGGTACTAAGAAAAGTCTGAAGAATATGTCAGTTCACATCACTTCATTCCTACTGGTATATTTTTTCTGTGTTAGATGTAGTGCCCATACTTTTGTACTTTAGATATCATAGAGAAATAAAAGAAAAAATATATTCAATGAAATGTTGGAAAAAATAAGGAAATTGATGTTTGCATCAAATTGTTTTTATTTATTTAAAAGATTCATGAGCCACCTTTTATAGTAAACCATCCAAAGGTGGCATATAGAGGAGTGTAACAACCACTGATATAATAAAAAATTGTGAGTTTTAAGTAAGCAAGGAATGGAAGAGGCAAGGAATGGAAATAGCATGGGATAAAGTCTGATGAAAATTTGGGCCACATCGAAGTTTTTGTATGGAAGGAAACTGTGTTCCTGATTGTATGAGCCCTTTCCATTAGGTGCTTTAGGGTGAGAGATCTGACCCTTGAGGGCAGCTCCTGTGATATCGCCACCTTTCAGTTTTACACTGAGACACCTTGGGAAGACTTTTCCTGTCACCCTCGTCTGGAGCTGCAAATTTCAATGTGTTGAGGTGAGTCAGCCTCAAAGGAGATCTATATTTCCATTTCAGGCTGAAAAGATCAAAATTAACCATGGATATATTTATTATTTTTGGTTTCTCTTGGTTTCTTATATTCAAATCTTAACTTTGTTTTTCCCCCAAATTTTGAAAATTTTCCAATCTGTTTGGAATTGCTCATCCTGAATTTTGATGTTTTTATTTCAATTTACAAAATCATGAAATAGACATATCTTTTTCCTGCAACTCTTAAGGAATGTTTTAATAAGTAATTTTGCCTGATACACATTTTTGCAAACAATTTACCTAATATAACCATTCTCTGCATTGATCCATTCATTTTGCAAACAGTTTTGATTAAGGACTTCTTCAACAAAATTCAAAGAAGTGTGAAACATACCTGAATTTCTGTTTGTATTCTGGGGTGATATTGTAAAATGAGGCAAATTCACATTGAAAAGTAAATCCAATGAAATTCTGTCCAATTACTAATAAAAATGAACCACTAAACCCAAGTGTATCATATACAAATCAGCCCAATGCAACCTCAACTTAATTATAGAACCCAATCAACAGGTGAGTCACCTCATAAAGATGGGCCTTGGTGGAGACCAGTTGGAGCAGAGTTCAGGCACCACTGCTGAGGAGGCCTTAACCAGGATGGCACCAGGTTAGTCACTGAATTAATGCTCATTTCAGAGTATGGACAGGCTGATATGAAGCCAGGTGGTCCCTCAGATTAACTAAACCCAAACATTTTAGCATTTTAAAGGCCTGAACAAGCTCCTAAATTGTTTCCAAAAACAGAGGCACCCAGTATAACTGGTACAATTTGTGCCACATGCATGATGCCATGCCGGGATTCATCCAGGTATTTGGGTAGATGCATTAAAAAACTTTTTAAAAATTTCTAGTCTACACAGTCATCGCATCCATTTCTGTGACTTATTTCTTTCACTTAAACCCCTGAATTTTCCTTTTCCAAGGAAATATTTGAGTTTACATTAATTGAAAAGGTATGTTAGAGAAAGTTCCAATCACATGACTAGAACAATTGGCACTAAAACAGGTAGGACAACTCATTTCACTGTCTTTTAAAGGAGTATTCCCATGTGGAACATATGCAGAAGTTCTCTTTTATTGAAGCTCTGCGTTTGAAGCCATGGTAAGGAGACAGGTGAAGAAGGCACAGCTAACCCTTTCTCCTCTCTCCATTCTCTACTCAGAATCTCATACAAACACTAGAATGTTTTCCAACCCACAGCTTTTCCCCTGTAGGAAGAAAAAGCAAGTCAGGAAGATCCATTCTGAGCATACACACAGTGGTACAGGCAAAGGTTAAACAATCACTCCTCCCATTGTTTTTCCACTGAATCTGACAATCTTATTAAAATGAAGAAGAAGTCGCAGCAGGAGAAGAGACTGTTCATGTGTCTCCCATATATCATCTAGTTTTGCCCTGACTTTGAACAAAATACGGAAAACTATACAATCAGTGCTACATTTCTAAAGGTTACCAGTTGATGATTACACTGTTACAAACAATTTTCCCCCATTAAGGGATATGACTATAGCAACACCCTCTACTTGTGTTTACAACAATTGAGGAAATACATGGTCCTCATGTCTAGTAGCCATTGCAAGTCTTATCCTGTATGGTGGTTGTTGTTAACATTCTGTACCGCCCAACAGCAAAAGCTTTATTGGTGACTTACAAAAGATTTGTCCTGTGAACATGTGGTAGCAAATTCCATGGTTTAACTATGTGCTGTGTGGAAATGTCCTTCCATCCTGAATCTTCCAGCATTCATCTTCACCAGCCGACCATGAATTCTAGTTTTATGAGAGAGAGAGAGAGAGAGAGAGAGAGAGAGAGAGAGAGAGAGAGAGAGGGTCCTTATCCATTTTCTCCATGCATACATAATTTTATACTCTTCAAAGTAGATTAGATACTTTCTTTCTAAGAAAAAATTAAGTTCCACAGGTGGCCTAGTTTAGGGATAAACTCCATATACTTTCATCCCTATTTAAAGATAAAAGGAATACATTGGTCATTACCACCAGAAACACTGAAATTTGGGGGTCCAGGACAGTTTGCTGCTCAAAATACCTTTCTTTTGCTACTATTGCCATTGAAAGGACTCTTTGCCTCAGAGTTCTGAATTCAAAGGAAACCTTGCCCATTTCGCATTGTGGTTACATTTCCTACATTTCCTGCCTTTCTTTTTTTCACTGCATCATGAATATAAGATAAAGGTAAAGGTTTCTCCAAGTCCAGTCATGTCTGACTCTAGGGAGCAGTGCTTATCTCCATTTCCTAGCAGAGGGAGCCAGCATTTGTCTGCAGACAGTCTCCGTGGTCATGTGGCCAGCATGCCTAAACACTGAGGTGCATGGAATGCTGTTACCTTCCCACCGAAGTGGCAACCTTTTTATCTACTTGCATTTGCATGCTTTTGAACTGCAAGATTGGCAGGAGCTGGGATGGAGCAATGGGAACTCATCCCGTTGTGCAGATTCGAAGTGGCAACCTTTCAATCAACCAAGCCAGCAGCACAGTGGTTTAAACCACTGCGCCACCTGCATCCCTCATGAATTTATCCAGCAGTAAATTCAGATTTGGCATGTGCAGTATAGTCACAGGACAAAAAACAAATTGTGAATACCAAACCCAAACCATGAGCAACATCATTGTTTTAAAAGCTTTATTCAGCAATGCTGCATGTTTGTTCTGATTATTTGTTTTAAAAAACAATATGAATGCATCATAGAATAGCATCCATGAAATTTGTTCTAATGTTTGTCAAAATTATTTCTTCAAAAAGTTATACTACTATTCTATGTAGTCACAGAATAGTGGATTTAAAAGGGACCAATAAGGCCATCAGGTCCAGCCCCACTCAAGCTAGGATTCCAAGTTAAAGCAGCCCTGGCAGGTAGCTGTCCAGCTCTTGAATGTGTCCAGCATGGGTGGATCCATTGCCTGCCTAGGTCATTGGTTCCATTGTTGTATTGCTCTGAAAGTTAAGATATTTTTCCTGATGACATTTTTCCTTATGCTTATCCAGAACCTGGTGTTCTGTACCCTGAGACCTTATTCCATGTTCTGCAATTGGAGATGTTCCCTTCTGTGATAACCTTTCAAGTACTTGAAGAACTTCCACTCAGTCTTCTCTTCTCAAGCCTAAATATGCTCCATTTTTTTCAGCCTCTCTGCATAAGGCTTAGTTTCCTGATCCACGGTTATCTTTCTTGCCCTTCTCTGAAATATTTCCAATTTGTATCTTTCTTAAACTGTGGTACCCAGACCAGAGATGATGCCTACCCAGTCCTGAGTAAAGGGGAACTTGCACTTCACATGATTTGGCAGTGATAGTTCTGGTAATGCAGCACAAAATAGCATTTGCCTTTTTTTGCAGTCACATCACATTGTTGGTTCAGATTCAGCCTGTTAACTATAGCACTTCTGAAATCCACATCACTTGTAGTATAAGTCAAAAATTCCCCATCTTGTAACTATTCCCTTTTTCCCCCTTCCCCAGGTACAGAATTTTGTACTCATTCCTGTTAAAATCAATTTGCTTGTTTTTAGCTGAGCACTCCAGCCTACCAAGATGATTTTCTTTTAATTTTTGTCTTCTAGGGTATTAGCTATCCCACCCAATTTTTTGTTATCTGCAAATTTGATAAGCATTTCTTGCATGTATCCATCCAGGCATTAATATACATGTCGGAAAACCCTAACACAGGACAAAACCCTATAGTGCCGCACTTGTTGCCTATCCACAGTTTGGGAAGGTGCCAGTGATGAGCACTCCTTGAGTCCAATTCTGCAATCATCTCTGGATACCCCTGGTAATTATTCCATCTAGCCCACTTTTAGCAAGTTTACTATCAGGATATTTTGGGCACTTTGTCAAAAGTTTTGCTGAAGTCAATATATATTATTTCCAAAGCATTCTCACAGTCCACCACAGAGGTTATCTAATCAAAAACTAATATCATATTTAACTGGCAGGATTTGCTCTTGACAAAGCAATAGTGGCTTCTAATAGTAACCACATTGTTTTCACGGTATTTTCAGACTGACTGCTTTATGAACTGCTTCAGAATTTTCCCAGGGACTAGTATTAGACTAACCACTGTATAGTTCCCAAGGTTCTCTTTTTTGCCCTTTTTGAAGTTAGGGACAACATTAGCTCCCTCCCACTCATCTGGCAGTTCACCTGTCTTCCATGGTTTCTCAAAGATAATAGACAGTAGTACTGAGAGTTCTTTTGCCAGTTCCTTTATTATTCTAGGAAGAGTTCATCAGGCCCTGGAGATCTGAACTCATTCAAAGTAATAAGGTGTTCCTTGACCATTTGCCTATCAATCTCAAGCTGCAGTCCTGATTCTTGAGCTTGTACTGCACCTTTGCCAGGGAGGTCATAACTTCTTTGAAAGAATATTGAGCCAAAGTAGAAATTGCCTTTTCTTTGACATCTGTTATCATTTTCTCATCTTCACTGAGTAGTTGAACCACCATTTCTTTTCTCTCTCTCTTTTACTATGCACATTGCTGAAGTAGGATGCCCCCTTTTTGGCTTCCTTTGCTAACCTCAGCTCTATCTCACCTTTAGCCTTCTTGACACCATCCCTGCAATTCTGTGCTACCTGCCTCTACCCTTCCTTTGTAGCCTAGACTTCTTTCCACTTTCAATACATGCCCTTTTAAGCTTTTTATAAAGGTATTTTGGCTGCTTCTTCTCCCTTCAACCATTTTCTCATACGAATTCTTTGTAACTGTAACTTTAGAATTTCCTTTTATTAAAAAAAAGCAAAAAACAACAATCGTACCCATCTTGGACTTCTATTCTCATTCAAGTCATTTACCAGGGGACATTACTTATTGTTTTGAGTTTATTAAAATAAACTTTCATAAAATTTGGGGTATACATTTGGCTACAATAAGCTCTTGCATGCTTTAGAATCAAGAATTCAATTATGTCATGGTCTCTTTCTTCCAAATTTTCTGTAACACCCACTTTATGCACTAGGTCATCAACCAAGGACAGCCAATCCTCTAGTTCCTTCCCCTACTTTTTGTAGGAGGAAGAACCAGCATTACAAGTCAGGACTTTTTTTTTTTTTTTGAGGGGCCATGATTGGCTAATTTTGTATTACACTGCCTTCCTTTCTTTTCCTTTTGTTCTTCTTGAACAAGTTTTAGCCTTCTAGTGTTCAATTCAATTTATGGGAGTCATTTAACAAGTTTTAGCTACCCTAATCAAGTCATGCTCACCCACTTGTATTAAGAATTCAAATTTGTGCTGTTTGATTCCAATTCAAGGTGCTGGTACCTACCTATAAAGCCATAAATGGCTTGGGTCCTGGATAACTGAAGGAACATCTCTTCCCCTATATGCCCTCACACCCCTTAAGATCATCATGGGAAGCCTTACTCCAGGAACCCTCTTTGAGGGAGGTACAGAGGGTATCCACGTGGAGGAGGGCCTTCTCTGTGGTGGCACCCAGCCTATGGAACATGCTCCCCAGAGAGGTCCGTTGGCATCAACCCTCTATTCCTTTCGGTGCCAGGTAAAGATCTTTTTATTCAATCTCCATTATAACAACTATTATTATTTTATTAATATTTCTAATTTATATACAGTTGCATTTTATTACTTTTATTAATTAAGAGAGGATGTGTTGTGGAATGTTTTATGCTATTTATATATTGTTATCTGTTTTGGAATTTTATTCATGTATGTCGTCCTTTGCAAAAGCCTCAGCACAGCTTACAAGTGTCTTGAATAAATAAATAAATACCCTGGACATTAGCGTATAAACATCAAAGATTACTTGATTTATAAACTAGCTTTTGTACTGTATTGGGAAACTATTATTGGGCACTATTACATTCACTCTTTCTTGTGTGATACATAAACTTTTGTCCATTGTTACTCCCAAGTTTTCTTTCTGCCCCTGCCCACTGTAGGATTCAGTTCAAAGTCCTCCTGATAATTTTCTTCATGTTGTCGCCAAACAAATTTTTCCCAGTTCTTGTGAAGTACAACCCAACCCTTGCCAGCAGTTCATCTTTCAGGAAATCTAGCCCATGATGCCAGAGTCCAAATCTCTCACATTGACATCACCTTTGATACAGAAGGGAGACAGGATATTTGCCAGGTCCCCTGGGTCTTCACAGCATACATGGGTCTCCATGCCATTGAGCAGGTGCTGCTCACAGTTACCACCCTTCCCTTCTTCTTGTTGTAGACATTGGTTTCATTGCCTCTGCTTGGCTGACCTTCAACCTCTTGCTTGCTGTTGCACAGGGTCCCATGTTCTTCCTCTGCAACTTGTCCTCCAGTCTCATCCTCAAGTGCATGAAAGTTACAATGCTTCAATTGGTGAAGAGGTTCTTCTAGTTCTTCTGTTTCTGTCACCCTTTTCTAAGAATTTCCTTTAGTTCATTGACTCAGAATTTCCATCTTCCACTGTTGTTCTTTCAGCTCCTGTACTTCATTTTGCTGTTGCAATACCACTGCTCTGTCTAAGAACTCTTCGTCTTTTCTTATTCTCTTGACCGGAATGTAGACACTCATTGCTCCAGTACTCTCACTTTTTCTCCAAACAGGGCAATTAGTTTGCACCTGTTATATATGTACGCCATGGTGATCTCAGGCAAAACAAACAAAAAAAAATCTGCTTTGTTGTAGTCCTGAGTCTGAGTTCCTTGTGCATTGTGGGGAGCTTGCCAGGAATCATGTCACACATACTGCATAAGCAACATCCCTCATCTGTTCCACAGGTAACAGCTCTGCTGCACCTGACATGGAATGTAGCTGTTCATAGAGAGTCACCAGGTATGGAACCCCAGGTGACCACTGCCCAGGCAGTGTTCCTCTTCCATGCCATGTGAAGCAACCTTTGAGCTACTGCATCTGTTGTGGAAGAAGGATGCTAGTTGTGCAACCTTCTTTCCATGAGCATTTGTGAACTTTCACAGATGGTGGAGGAAGTCCACAAATTCTAGAGAGAGGAATTCCACTAGGTTTCATCCCAGGGAAGTTGTTAGCTGTTCCTGTTTGCTTGGTCTGATCACTTGCTCATTGGGAAGTTGCTTGATTTTTGAGCCTCTGGAACAGCTTGGTGGGTTTCTCTGTTCTGTGCAGGTAGGATTTGGGAAAGAGAATGTTGAAAATAGGTCCTTCAGTCCCAACTCTCAGGACACACCCCTTCACAGTTGCATTTCTCAGGAGCACATGGTAAGCACACATCTGCTTAGAAGTGAGAGTCACTGGACTTATTCCTGGCCACTAACTTTCTTGCCTCTTCTTCCACTGCAATTCCGCTGCCAAATTCATGTGATTACTCACTTTGCGAGCTTGCTTGTTTGTATGGCTCCTGGACCACCTGGGGTAGCTTCCTCTACTCTTCTCAGCTAAGAACTCTTTTGTATAAATCTTCACCTGATTTAAGGAAGTTAAAATTACTCATTTCAGTGGAGGAAATACAATTGAGTACTTCAAGATTAGATAAATAGATCCCTGTTAATTGAGAAGTTTTTCAAAGCATTTCAGATTTTCTTCATCCAGATAGGCAAAGGAATATTTTCTGTCGAATCCCAATGCTCTATCTATTTTTATTGTAGATTTAACCAATAGACTTAAAATTTTATTGTGTACATTCTTTGATTATGTGGCACTTGTTTTAAATAACATTGCAGAGATCTGTGATGTTAGAGTATTTTGCTTGCTCGATTCTTTGTTTTCAAGGCAGGTGGTACGTTGATTTTTAAACTGATTTTCATATTACCACTTCATGCTTGTGAAAAGAAAACCCTCTCCCTGCTCAGTATATGTACACAGATGCTATGAAGTATGTTAGTGCTGAATGGAAACCTCAAGTCTGTGGACAAATGGTAATGAGTGCTGCAGTGAAAACCATCAGCACTGGAGCTGCTGTTCCAATTTCCTTTGCATCATGTATTGAAATTTATTAACTCTCTGTCTTACATTATTCAGGCATGGCCATCCATTTAAACTGAACAACTAACCTCAAAATGCAAAAACAAAACAAGAAAGAAAAGAAAAGAAAAAGGAGAAGAATAAGGAAATTTAGACTACAGTCTTATGGACACTTAGCTGACTGTAATTCTCTTTGAAAATAATTGGACTTCTGAGTAGACCTGTTTGGGATTGCACAAATATGAAAAATATGCTATAAATACTAAATGAGTGCATTGTTCCGGGAAAGTATAAAAATGCATTGCTGTGCAAGTTTAGAAACATAGTCTGTCTTGAAATGGGTACACCTTCAAATGGGCCCGGTACTCATCCGTTATCACTGGAGTGAAGAATCAGCATCAGAATACCAGCCAAATCTTCATGGTTTCATGTATCTGTGGTGCAAACTTTTCCAAAGATTAGAGCCAGTGTCACAGTGGTCATTGACAGAAAGACTGTTGCTTAAGGCCAAGGTTCCATGTGAACTGTAATGGCCATTGAATGACATGCTGAAGGTAGCCAGCAAACTGGAGACCAGGACTGAGTAGTGTCCACAAGGTCTCTCCCTCTGTTTTGTGGGCAAAGAAATTGAAGACCCAATTTCCCTGAATTTCTCCAGTAGTAGGAAAGTTTCTGAAATGTTTGTCATAGATGGGACTCATCAGTAGCAGGGGTCATGGCATAGTTTGTTTTATTTCTCATACATTTTTGTTTTTGTTGTTCTGGCTCTACAAGTGGCAACAGCTTCAGCTATGTTGTCAGGCTGACCATTGTTTTGGCACAATTCAGGTGTCGGGGAAAGTGTTGAGATTATTCCCAGGGAAGAGCGGAAACTACTTCTGTGGCTGAATCTTTCCACCATTTTCCTACAAGTTTCCCATTAAGGAGACTTCCATTTTTCTGCCTCATTCTGAGTGTGTTTTGCACTCATTTGAGCTCACCTAATCATGATGAGTAGGCTGAAGGTTCTGTGTCTAGGACACATCTGTCCATTGTTCACCAGCCTCTAGTGTTTCCCCATCTTAAGAATCCCTACAAGAAGAATTATCTCACTGAATTTTTCAAAGTGTGCTCTTACATCCATGGGCTTGCTGTCAGTTTCCAGGTGCATCATGCATGCCTGGCACGGCAGTAACACAGTGGGAGTGGAAAGCTTGAAGCACAGAATATTTGTGAAATCCAGCATGATCCTCATGTGCAGACCAGAATGTAACTTATGTGAAATCTAATGAAACCCTTTGGTGTGTAACTACCCTTTGGATTTCTCATGAAATTTCTCATCAGAGATACATAAATACATGAATACCACCATGTATTTAAAATGTATACTGGAGGATAAACTACATTTATTAATTCACAATTTAGATGCAGTATGTTTATAAACGCATAATTTATGGCATTCAACCCTGCTATATTTAAATGCACAAAGGCAAGAGGAGATCAGGACATGAACTTTTTGCATTCCAATACGAACTGACCAGAGCTGCACCTTCTTGACTGCTGTGCTGATTAGAACTTAAATGTCCATCAGCTTTCTCACTTCCTGAATGCTTCTGAGCTCAAAAATGCATTAATAAAAATATGAGCGAAGTACATTTTTCAGATCATATTTAAATATGCCTTTATATGCACATTGTTGAATGGATGTTTGTTTAGATTCCTCATAGATTAATGAGGAAATTGGTTGGAGTGCAGGCATGAGTGAACGCATGAAGAAATTACACAGAGCAGAAACAGACTGATTCATCCATACTTAGCAGGAGGATTGCATGTAGTCTGAACTAGTTAGAACACTCCAACCTGCTGTGATAAGCTAGAATTGTCCAGCGTGTCTGTCCAGAGGTTACAACCAGTTTAGTAGTATGCAATTCCAGCATAGTGACACAATTTCTTTCAGCCAAATATCATGTGTCAAATGGACAGATTCCGTGAAGCATATTTCATATGAAAAGTAAAGAAATTGTATATAAAAATGTAGCACAAATAAAAAAAAAGGAAAAGAAAGAAAAAAGAGTTAAAGAACTTTTAACAAATTGTATCTGTGGCATGCATTTTAACTTTGTAATCACTTTATTGAAAGGACTCCTGCATAAGGATTTGCAGATCTGGAAAAATTAGAGTTTGCTGAAATTCTATGATTTCTATCTCAAAGTTCATTCTGATCCAAGTCAGTACCAGATTGTCAATATAATTTCCCTTCCCTTCCCTTCCCTCCCCTCCCCTTCCCTGCTCTTTTGCATAGACATTTGTGCATATTATTAACTTTATTATTATATTGGTTTTGTTGTTAGTCGCAAAGTCATATCTGACCCATCACAACCCCACGGACAACATTCCTCCAGGCCATCCTGTCCCCCACCATCCCCCGGAGTCCACTTAAGCTCACACCAACGGCTTCAGTGACTCCATCTAGCCAGCTCATCCTCTGCTGTCCCCATCTTCTTTTGCCAACTATTGTCCCCAGCATTAGACTCTTCTCCAGGGAGTCCTTCCTTCTCATTAGGTGGCCAAAGTATTTGACTTTCATTTTCAGTATCTGGCCCTCTAAAGAGCAGTCAGGGTTGATCTCCTCTAGGACAGACTGGTTTGATCGCCTTGCGGTCCAAGGGACTCACAGGAGTCTTCTCCAGCGCCACAATTCATAGGCCCCAATCCTTTTGCACTCAAACTTCCTTATGGTCCAGCTTTCACAGCCATACATTGTAACTGGGAAAACCATAGCCTTGACTATACGCACTTTTGCTGGCAGGGTGATGTCTCTGCTTTTTAGTATGCTATCTAGATTTACCATAGCTTTCCTCCCCAGGAGCAAGCGTCTTTTAATTTCTTGGCTGCAGTCCCCATCTGCGCTGATCTTGGAGCCCAGGAAAATAAAATCTGTCACGACCTCCATTTCTTCCCCATCTATTTGCCAGGAAGTGAGAGGACTGAATGCCATGATCTTACTTTTCTTAATGCTGAGTTTCAAGCCAAATTTGCTCTCTCCTCCTTCACCCACATCAAGAGGCTCTTTATTTCCTCTTCATTTTCTGCCATGAGAGTGGCATCATCTGCATATCTGAGGTTGTTGATATTTCTCCTAGCAATCTTAATTCCAACTGGTGATTCATCTAGCCCCACCTTTCTCATGATGTGCTCTGCATATAAGTTAAATAAGCAGGGCAACAGTATACAGCCTTGCCAAACTCCTTTCCCAATTTTGAACCAATCAGTGATTCCGTGTCCAGTTCTCACTGTTGTTTCTTGACCTGCATACAGGTTTCTCAAGAGACAAATAAGATGGTCTGGTACTGCCATCTCTTTAAGAACTTGCCACAATTTGTTGTGATCCACACGATCAACGGCTTTAGTATAGTCAATGAAGCAGAAGTAGATGTTTTTCTGGAACTCCCTAGCTTTCTCCATGATCTAGCGTATGTTGGCAATTTGATCTCTAGTTCCTCTTCCTCTTCGAAATCCTGGCTGTACTTCAGGTAGTTCTCTGTCCACGTACCGCTGGCCCATTTGACTTCACCTTCCAGGATGTCTAGCTCGAGGTCTGTGACCACCCCTTCGTGATTATCAGGGACATTAAGTTCTTTCTTGTATAGTTCTTCTGTGTAATCTTGCCACTTCTTCTTAATCTCTTCTGCCTCTGTTAGATCCCTGCCATTTTGGTCCTTTATCATGCCCATCTTTGCATAAAACGTTCCCTTCATATCTCCAATTTTCTTGAAGAGATCTCTGGTCCTCCCTATTCTATTGTTTTCTTCTATTCCTTTGCACTGTTCAGTTAAGAAGGCTTTCTTATCTCTTCTAGCTATTCTCTGGAATTCTGCATTCAATTGGGTGTATCTTTCTCTTTCTCCCTTGCCTTTCATTTTCCTTCTTTTCTCAGCTATTTGTAAAGCTTCCTCAGACAGAAAAGCTTTTGTTTACTTGCATTTCTTTTTCTTTGGGATGGTTTTAGTTGCTACCTCTTGTATAATGTTGCGAACCTCCATTCATAGTTCTTCAGGCACTCTGTCTATCAGATCTATTTCCTTAAATCTATTTGTCACCTCTACTGTATATTCATCAGGGATATGATTTAGGTCATACCTGAGTGGCCTAGTGCTTTTCCCTACTTTCTTCAATTTAAACCTACATTTTGCAACAAGAAGCTCATGATCTGAGCCACAGTCAGCTGCTGGTCTAGTTTTTACTGACTGTATAGAGCTTCTCCATCTGTGGCTGCAGAGCACATAGTCAATCTGATCTCTGTGTTGACCGTCTGGTGATGTTCATTTGTAGAGTCTTCTCCTCGGTTGTTGGAAAAGAGTGTTTACTATGACCATAGTATTCTCTTGACAACATTCTACCAGTCTGTGTCCTGCTTCATTTTGTCCTCCAAGGCCAAACTTGCCTGTTATTCTGGTTATCTTTTGGCTTCCTACTTTAGCATTCCAATCCCCCATGATGATAAGGACATCATTTTTTGGTGTTAATTCTAGAAGGTGTTGTAGGCCTTCATAGAACCGGTCAACGTCAGCCTCTTCAGTACCAGTGGTTGGGGCATAGACTCGGACTACTGTGATGTTGAATGGTTTGCCTTGGATTCGAACTGAGAGCATTCTGTCATTTTGGAGATTGTATCCCAGTACTGTTTTTCCTACTCTTTTATTGACTATGAAGGCTACTCCATTTCTTCTGAGGGATTCTTGCCTACAGTAGTATACCTGATGGTCATCTGAATTAAATCCACCCATTCCTGTCCATTTTAGTTCACTGATTCCTAAGTGTCGATGTTCAGTCTTGTCATCTCTTGTTTGACCACATCCACCTTGCCTTGATTCATGGATCTTACATTCCAGGTTCCTATGGAGTATAGATCTTTGCAGCATCAGACTTTCCTTTCACCACCAGATACATC